>NC_071394.1:57454943-58060404 GCF_022682495.2 Desmodus rotundus | reverse complement strand
TGTTCTTGTGAATTGGTGTTTCAGGGTTCTTAATTTTCTGAGTACAGATCTTTTACCTCCTTTGTTGACTTTATTCCTAGGTATTTTCTTCTTTTTGAAGCAACTGTAAATGAGATTTGTTTTCAGTTCTCTTTCTAGTAGTTCATTACTGGTGTGTAAAAATATTTCTGGGTAGTAATTTTGTATCCTGCTACTTTGCCAAATTCATTTATTAGTTTCAGTAAGGATTTTTTGGTGGAGTCTTTAGGATTTTCTACATACAGCATCATATCATGTGCAAATAGTGGCAGTTTTACTTTTTTTCCAATTTGGTGCCTTTTATTTCTTCCTGTTTTATTGCTGTGGTTAGAACTTCCAGTACTATGTTAAGAGTGATGAAGGGGGACATCCCTGCCTTATTCCTGGTCTTAAAGAAAAACATTTAGTTTTTGCCCAATGAGTGTGATGTTGACTGCGAGTTTGTGATATATGACCTTAATTAACTTTAGGTACATTCTTTCTATTCCTACTTTGCTGACAGTTTTATCATAAATGGTGCTGGATTTTATTACATATTTTTATGCATTTATTGATGTGATTAGAAACATGCCAAAGAAAATAAATTAGACCACCTCCACACACAATACATAATTATAACCTCAAGATGGATTAAAAACAAGTATGTAACAGAACCATAAAAGTTCTAGAATAAAACATGGGCAGTAAAATCCTAGAGATTTCTCATAGCAATATATTACTATTGTAAATCCTCAGGCAAGAAAAACAAAGGAAAAAATAAACAAATGGGACTACACCAAACTGAAAAGTTTTTGCACAGCAGAGGAAACCATCCACAAAATGAAAAGACAACCTACTGATAGGTAGAACATACCTGCCAATGATACATCTGATAAGGGGTTAATTTCCAAAATTTGTGAAGAACTTATATAACTCAATACAAAGAAAATAATCCAATTAAAAAATGGCAAAGGACCCAAATAAACACTTCTCCAAAGAGGTCATACAAATGGTCAATAGATACATGAAAAGATGCTGGACATCAGTAATCATCCGAGAAATGCAAATTAAAACCACAATGAAGTACCACCTCATACCTTTCAGAATGACTTTCATCAAAACACAAATGATGGTGATGATGTGAAGAAAAGGGAATCCATGTACACCATTGGTGAGAATGCAGATTTTTGCAGCCACTGTGGAAAATAATATAGAATTTCTTCAGGAAATTAAAAATGGAACTGCCTTATTGACCTAACATTTCTACTTCTGGGACTTTATCCAATGACACCCAAAACATTAATTTGAAAGAATATATGAACCCCTACCCTCATTGCAGTGTTATTTACAATAGCCAAAATTTAGAAGCAGCTCAAGTTCCCATCAGTAAATGAATGGATAAAGAAAAACAGTGGTACATATACACGATGGAATACTACTCAGCTATAAAAAGAAGGAAATCTTAACTTTTGTGACCACATGGATGAACCTAGAGATATTATGCTAAATGAAATAAACCATTCAGAGAAAGACAAAATACCATATGATTCCATTTATATGTGGAATCTAATGAATGAAATAAACTAACAAACAAAACAGAAACAGACTCATAGATACACAGAACAGATGGACAGCTGTCAGAGGGAAGGGAGATTGAGGGGCTGGGTGAAAAGGTGAAGGGATTAAAAAAAAAAAAAAAAAAAAAAACAGACACAGACAGCAGTATGGTGATTGCCAGAAGAAAAGGGTGTGTGGTGGGGAGGTGGAAGAGGACAAAGGGAGAATGAATGTTGACAGAAAGAGACTTGACTTTGGGTGGTGAGTACATGGTGCAGTATGCAGATAATGTGTTATAGAGTTGTGCACTTGAAATCTGTATGGTTTTTCAAGCCTATGTTACTCAATAAACTTAGTAAAAAAAGATAAATATGTCAGTTTATTAAAAATTCCAAGTACAAATATGGTCACAATATAAAAAATAAGCTTTGTAAATCTACATTGTAATATGTGATACAAAATGTATGAAAACACATGTTCATGTTGAATCATAACTTTCTTTAGAGGCTGATTATCTTTAAACAGTACACTTTAAACAAATTTTTCTTACCATTATCACTCAAAAATTTTTTTTTGATAAATAAAATAAGGCCCCTGGCTGTTGTAGCTCAGTGGATTGAGTGCCAGCCTGTAAACCAAATGGGCGCCGGTTTGATTCCCAATCGGGAAACATGCCTGGGTTGCGGGCCAGGTCCCCATTTGGGAGCACACAAGAGGGCACATTGATGTTTCTCTCCCTCTCTTCCTCCCTACCTTCCCTCTCTCTGGAAATAAATAAATAAAGTCCCTGAGGAAAACATTGGCAGGAAAATTTCAGACATTCCACGCAGCAACATCCTCACAGACACATCCCCTAAAGCAAGGGACATAAAGGAAAGAATAAACAAATGGGACCTCATCAAAATAAAAAGCTTCTGCAGGGCTAAAGAAAACAGCACCAAATTACAAAGAGAACCAACAGTATGGGAAAACATATTTGCCAATGATACCTCAGACAAGGGCCTGATCTCAAAAATATATAAAGAACTCACAGGACTCCACTCCAGGAAGACAAACAACCCAATTAAAAAATGGGCAAAGGACTTGAACAGACACTTCTCCAAGGAAGACATACAGAGGGCCCAGAGACATATGAAAAGAATGGGCAAAGGACTTGAACAGACACTTCTCCAAGGAAGACATACAGAGGGCCCAGAGACATATGAAAAGATGCTCAGCATCACTAGCCATCAGAGAGATGCAAATTAAAACCACAATGAGGTATCACCTCACACCAGTCAGAATGGCCAACATAAACAAATCCACAAAAAAATGTTGGAGAGGATGCGGAGAAAAGGGAACCCTCGTGCACTGTTGGTGGGAATGCAGACTGGTGAGGCCACTGTGGAAAACAGTATGGAATTTCCTCAGAAAACTAAAAATGGAACTGCCCTTTGACCCAGTAATTCCGCTGCTGGGATTATACCCTAAGAACACTGAAACACCAATCCAAAAGAATCTGTGCACCCCAATGTTCATAGCAGCACAATTTACAATAGCCAAGTACTGGAAGCAACCGAAGTGCCCATCAGCAAACGAGTGGATCCAAAAACTATGGTATATTTACACAATGGAATTCTACGCAGCAGAGAGAAAGAAGGAGCTTATACCCTTTGCAACAGCATGGATGAAACTGGAGAGCATTATGCTAAGTGAAACAAGCCAGGAAGTGAGGGACAAATACCATATGATCTCACCTTTAACTGGAACATAAGCAATAGAAGGAAAAAGCAAACAAAATATAACCAGAGTCATTGAAGTTAAGAACAATCTAACAATAGCCAGGGCGGGGGTGGGGGGTGGGGGCGGGGACAGTGGGTAGAGGGGATTACAGGAACTACTATAAAGGACACATGGACAAAACCAAGGTGGAGGGTGGAGAGGGGGGAGGGAGGTGGGTTCAGCTGGGGAGGGGTGGAGGGATGGGGAGAAAAGGCATACAACTGTAATTGAATAACAATAATAAAAAAAAAAAAGAAAAAAAAAGAAAAAAAAATAAAATAAGTGTTTTGCCATCCTACATGAAATAAGTAAAATCAGTATGCAAAATAATTAATTGATACAAAATTTTCAGAAAATCATGGCTACCTGCATAAAAAAGAAACATACCTCCCAATGGTACAACTATACATATAAAAATCATTTGTTACAGTGCTATTCAAGTGGTATAAGTTTGGAAATGTAAAAATTCAGAAACTAACAGAGGATTAATATGCATATTATGGTAGACATTTCAATTGGATGTGATGTAATCATGAAATTATAGTTATGCAGTCTATGCTAAACAAAACAATTGATTAGATCAAGTGGGAAAATGCATGTTTATTTTTATTAATATCATAGAAAGGAATACATTTATACATATCATCTAAATTGAAAGGAAATTACCAACAAAAATACTTGCAATGACAGAATAGGTAATTTTGCGTTTCTTAAAAAAATTATCTTTCATATTATAATATTGTTTTTACAATTTAAAACATTATAAAGTGCAACATGAAATGGCTCAGCTAACAATCACACAGTTTTAGTTTTAAAATATAGAGTGACTATTTTTCGTATTATCAGGAGATTTTAATTACTTGATTTTAGTTATTAAAATTCAATAATACTTTATAAAAGTATCACTAGAGAATATCATAGAATTAAAGAGTCAAGTAATATAGAGAAAGGTGTTCTTTGACTTTTAAAAATGTATTGCCTTGATAAATACATCTTATTAAAACACTCTCCAGCTGTTTTTACACTTCAGAATGGTGCATAGGTATAAATAGTTAAATAAATGAAGTAGTATTCCTGTGAAGATGTGTGTACCTTTTTGTAAAAAACCTGGATTAAGCATATTTTAGAGATGTTTCATTTTCTCTACATTCATAGTATGAAGAAAAAGCTTGTGATATGAAAGTTTGTAAATAGCTTCAGGTAATTTATGCTTCAAACAAAATGGCAAAATGAACATTGCCTCTTCTACTGTCATTCACAACAACCTCATAACTGTGTGTGTGCCTGTGTGTGTATTGTCAAATAATGTAGTTCAATTTTCTTGTAAATGTCCCATCCCACTGCACTCTAACAGTGCCTTGCTTCCTAGCTCTATCTCACCACTCCATTTTTCACATTGCACTAGGAGTTAATCTTCTTAAAGAGCAAAGCTTTACTTGTGCTCTTTTTTCCAATACACCCCATTGTTTTATTTTTGCACATGAGATAATTAGCAAAATTTTCATCATGCATTTCTAAGATTCAAGTTTTTCCCATTCAAATCTGAACATTAATTTCCTATAAATTTTCCAGCCTTTCTTCATTTATGCTCTTCCTTGCCACAGGATTTTTTTTAATGTTATTTTCCATGTGTTTCAAATGCCACTCCAATTCCTGGGACTTTCCTGGTTCTCTGATTACCTATTCATTCTTGAGAATTCTGTCTTGCAAACATCTTGCAGAGAATTCAGTGTCTATTGGTGTGTGTGCGTGTGTGTGTATACATGCACACATTCCTAAAGGGTACCTAATGTGGGAAAACATATGTTATCACACTTATAATTATTTGATAGTATCTGTAGCTCTCACTAGTCTGTTGGCCCTGTAATTGTTTCACCATTTTGTGTTTACTGAGAGACCAAAGTATGTATTAATACTGTTTAGGTTGAAAGTGACTAAAACTAGACCACTGGCTGCAGCGTGAATCCTGACAGCACTGAGCATTGGGAATAAACCTGCTTGCACAGGAGTGAGCAGAGCCTGCATAGGCAGCTGGGCTGACGTACCCTCAGTCTCAGTGTCCCGCTTCTGCAGTGTTGGAATCTGAGCTCATTGTCTACAACAGAGGTACCCCCCTCTTCTCTGGCTGCTCATGTTCAGGGTGTTGGAGAAAGGAGTCGTCTTGGTGACTGTCATCAGCCCCATTACATGATGTGTAATCTCTGACCTGTCACTGAGGTCTGAAGAAGGAAATGCACTGACTGACTTAACCTGTACAAGGTTTAAGTATCATGGAGGTGGGAGTTGGAGGTGGGAATCGGTTCTGCCTGATACAGACAAACTGAGTAGGTGGCAGCTGGGTCACCAGAGCCGAAACTGTAACCCATTATCATAAGAAGGTAATGTGAAGATTGGGTAGCAAGAACTGTAAATATCTATATTGCCTGTCACACCGTGTATGGCACAGAGGACTCAGCAAATGTCTGCAGAATGAATAAACATATGGCACCTCATAGAAAACCATGCACTTAAAGTATTACTGAAACCCGATGAATTCAATAATATAAAGATATAAATATGTGTATTAAACAATGAAAATATCAAAGAAAACTGAGACATAAAGCAGAAACCTTTAAAAATTATTCATATATACAAACTCTATAAAATATTTTTTAAAGGGAACAAACCAATATTTGGCTTTTAAACAACTTTATATGTAGAAATAAAATATAATATGGTTTTTCCAAAGAGTAATAACAATATGTAAAAAAAAGACAGAAAACCTTTGATGCAGTAATCCCAATTTGGTTACATATCCAAAGAAAATAATTGCAAATTAAAAAATGTGAAATACCACTATACCAATAGCTATTAAATATGTGTGCATATGTGTGCATGTGTGTATACAGGTATGAACCACATAATGATTTTATGGCCCTTGAGAGGCCACATATATGATAGTGGTCCCATCACATAATAATAGAGCTGAATACCCTGTAAGAAATCAAAGAATACGTGATGTATGAATGGGAACAATATATGTGGAGCTTAGCATAGATTCCCTGTCACTCATAGCACCTCAGTGTTGACCGCAAAGATTCCGTCCCGACCAGTCAGTCACTGACCTGTGTCAGCACAGAGGAGCTTCACCCCCAGCATTTCATGTGAAGATGCTGCTACAGCTCTTGCAGATCTGGCCTGAGGGTCTTCAGAGTACATTGCTGCAAATTCTTAATTGAGATCCTAAGAATTTTACAGGACACAGGTCCACATGAGCTACCTTAACAAGGATTAGGTTCCACAGCCACTGGAGTAGAAGCTTCCTGTGGTAGTGTTGAGCCAGGCTGTTCCTGTACTTTGACAATTTTTGTAGTTTGTAATGTTGTATATTTTTTTTCCCATCAATTCAATACTAAAGAGATCCCTTTGTGTCAGATAGGGACAATGGGACCAAAAACAAATGTCCAAAGTCAAATATTGTGTCCTCAATTCTATACCCTCTTTATGTTAAACACCCCCTTTTTCTTTTATGAATATCACAGATCTCCTTAATCTGATCACTTCTCCAACATGCAAAACCACATCACCAGTTCCCTATGTTCCTTTATTCCCCCATGTTGGTTTCTTATTTCCACTGATCCCCAGGCTGCCTTTCGCTCCTCTTGACAGTCACTATTATGGTGACCTACACCTTACCCAGCTGTTTTCTCCTTGATATCTCTAATCAATCCAGCCCACATCCCTGATAATGGAGCAGCACTGATCACTCCCATCTCCTGTTTCTGAACCTGTAGGAAGGAAGCAGAGGGAGGGCTTGTGGGACAGTATTTATAAAGTCTACTGTAATATACAGTAATGTCATAGGCCTCCACAATCACTCACTGACTCACCCAGAGCAACTTACAGTCTTGCAAACTCCATTCATGGTAAGTGTCCTACACAGGTGTACCATTTTTATCTTTTATATAATATTTTAGCATACCTTTTCTATGTTTAGATATGTAAATCCTTAACCATTGTATTACAACTGCCTACAGTATTCAGTGCCATAGCATGCAATGTAGGATTATAGCCTAGGAGTGTAGTAGGCTATTTGCACTTGTTGGGTTGGACAAAGAGTTCATTTGGCTTTTAAATAAAAATAAAAGACACATTTTTCATTTTCATCAATAACTTTATTAAACAACATATTCACTGTTTTCTTCCACTACCTTCTGCCATCTTCCAGGCAACTTCATAATTAATTGCATCTCCCCAGAACTTTTTATCTTTTTGAACAAAAAACTGTTCCAGGTGCCTTTTGCGGTCTTCCAGGGAATTGATTTTTTTTTCTTTAACAGAATTTTGTAAAGACAGAAATAAATGAAAAGCCAAAGGTGCAATGTCTGGCAAATACAGAGGATGAATCTGAACTTCTTAGCCAAGCTGTAACAGTTTTTGCCTGGTCAAAAACAAAACATATGGTTTTGCATTATCCTGATGGAAGAATATGTATATTCTGTTGACTAATTCCAGACACTTTTCATCGAGTGCTGCTTTCAGCTGGTCTAATTGTGAGCAGCACTTGTTGGAATTAATAGTTTGGTTTCCTGGAAATAGCTAATAATATAGGACTCCTTTGCAACCCCACCATATACACACCATCACTTTCTTTGGATGAAGACCAGCCTTTGGTGTGGTTGGTGTTGGTTCATTTCACTTGTCCCACGATCGCTTTCATTACACATTATTGTGAAGTATCTACTTTTCATCACCCATCACAATTTGTTTTAAAAATGGAACATTTTCATTATGTTTAAGTAGAGAATCTCATGTGGAAATACGGTCAAGAACGCTTTCTTCACTTAACTTGTGTGGAACCCAAACATCAAAGAGATTAACATAACCAAGCTGGTGCAAATGCTTTCCAATGATTGATTTGGATATTTTGAGTATGTTGGCTATCTCCCACATGATATAACATTGATTGTTGTCAATTAATGTCTCGATTTCATGGCTATCCATTTCAACTTGTCTACCCAACTGTGGAGCATTGTCCAGTGAGAAATCTCCAACATGAAACTTTGCATACACTTCTGACACATTCAATCAGTCACAGTACCTTCTCCAAACACTGCACAAAATTTTTCTTGCATTTCAGTTGCATTTTTACCTTTCTTGAAATAATAAAGCATAATATTTTTTAAATGTTGCTTATTTTCTTCCATCTTCAATATTAAAATGTCTACACAAAATCTCACTAATTTTGATGTTTATTTTAAATGCACACTGATATGACAATGGTCACAGTACAATCTAATAAAATTGTTTCAAATGAAGTTAAAGACAAGTAAATGCTACTAAAGCCATCTTACATAAAAACAAACAAACAAACTCCTCAGCCAACCTATATTTTCTCTCATTCCACAGAGGTTTCATCTCCCTGTTACATGTTTCTTTTGTTGTGCAGATGCTTTCTAATTGGATGCATTTGTTCATACTTTCTTCCTGTGCTTTTGGTATCACCAGAAAAAAAAAAGAATAAAAGAAAAATTATTGCTCACACCCATGTCACAAAGCTTTTCCCCTGCATTTCTTTTAAGTAGTTTTACAGTTTCAGGCCTTACAGTTTTAATCTATTTTAAGTTGATTTCTGTATATGGTGTAAAATGAGGATCCAATGTCATCCTTCTTCATGTAAATATACAATGTTCCTAACACAATTTATTGAAGAGACTATTCTTCTCCATTGTGTGTTCTTGGCACCTTTGTTGAAAATCAGTTGACCATGTACAGGGGTGAGAAAAAGTAGGTTAAATTACTGGCCGTAACTACCTAAAAGATAAATTATGAGTAAGGATATGAAATAATAACAATAATAATGAAACAAATAATACAATAATAAATTAATAATATAAAAATAAACTTTGTGTTCCACATACTTACAAGTATAAGCCTACTTTTGTCCATTTCTCTATGTGTGAATTTATGTCTGGGTTCTCTAATGTGTTCCTCTGTTATATGTGTCTGTTCCTATGTTGTTGCCATACTCAACTGATTACTGTAGCTTTGTAGTATGTTTTGAAATCAGGCAGTGTGATGCCTCCAGTTTGTTCTTCTTACTCAAGACATCTTTGACTAATCAGAGTCTTCTGGGTTGTATATGAATTTTAATATTGCTGTTCTATTTCTGTGAAAATGCCATTGGAATTTTTATAGGGATTGCATTGAATCTATAGGTAGATTTGAATGTATGGACATTTTGACAATATTAATTATTCCAATCCATGAGCATGTGACATTTTTCCATTTGTCTGTGTCTTCTTCAGTTACTTTTTATCAATTTTTATAGTTTCCAATACATAGATCATCTAAATAATGCATAAAAGCATTTGACAATATATAATATCCCTTATAATAAGGATTCTTAATAAATTTGGTGCAAAAGAAATGTAGCTCAACATAATGAAGACCATATATGAAAAACCCAAAGCTAACATAATAGTCAATAGTCAAAATCTGAAAACTTTTATTCTGAAATCAGGAACAAAACAAGGAAGCCTACTTTTACCACTCTTATTCAACATAATAATAGATACCATAGCTAAGGCAGTCAAGATAAATAAAAGTCATCTAAATAAAAAATAAGGAGTAAAATTGTCTCTGTAGGTGAAATAATCTTGTACAGAGAAAGCTATAAGGACTCAAAAGAAAAAAAAACACTGTTAGAACTAATAAACAAATGCAATAAAATTACAGGATACAATAATCAACATAAAAATTAGCCACATTGTTTCATTTCTCTCCACTGAGTGAACTATCAAAAAATTAAGAAAGTAATCTCACATCAGTATCAAAAACAATAAAATATTCAGAAATAATTTCAAGTAAGGAGACAAAATATCTTAGTATATTTCTTTTATTTTTTCTTTTTAAAGATTTTATTTATTTATTTTTAGATAGAAGGGAAGAAAGAGGGAGAGAAACATCAATGTGTGGTTACCTCCCACCAGCCCCCTACTGGGGACCTGGCCCGAAACCCAGGCATGTGCTCTGACTAGGAATCAAACTGGTGACCCTTTGTTTCACAGGCCAGTGTTCAATCCATTGAGCTACACCAGCCAGAATATAATATATTTCTTGATATTAGAAAATCTCTAACATGTAAAACTGAATGTTGGCATTTTCTATGAAACTCAGTAGAGGAATACTTTATATCAGATATTATTTTATTTTTAATAACATTTACATAGTGTTTTTTGGCTATTCTGTGCTTAAAACTGTCACAGAAGAAATTCAGTTCTTTTTGACAATGCAAAAGATCAGCAAGCTTATTAGTGTACAGGCAAAGTTCTAATGGGAAAGCAAAAACAAGGGTGGCCAGAGGCTGGATGGCCAGAGGCCAGGTGGCCTGAGATAGAGAATGGTCAGGGCTGGATGGCCAGAGTCCTGCTTGATCAGAGACCGGCTTTCCAGGGGCTCCCCTTGTGGCAAGAGAGAGTCGGAGAGTTAGTCCTTTGTTCTGAGGACTTATGTAGTTGGTGGGATGGGTGTGAAAAGTATATATATTGGTTGACAGGTAAAGGTGGTGATAGCTTCCCCCCTGGGAAGACATGACTGCCCAAACATAGGTATGTGTGGGAGTCTGTTTGCCTGAGTCCTTATGTGGCTCTGGACTCCATTTGTTCATTTTGCATATGTAACAGGAGGCAGGCAATTAACCAAGGTTATTTTATGGGTTTTTTTCTTTGGGTACTGTGGGCCCCCTCCCTTTCCCCTTCTAGGCCTTAAGATGAATATACTGTCTCCAGGTTTTCCTTTTCCCAGCTAATGGTGATGATACACAGACTTTCAAGGGCTCCCCTCCTCCTGCACTATCATAGTTTTGCTTGTGTTCATAATGCCTGGCAATCTTATCAAACCAGGCTCAGGACTGTTGAGTCAATGGGTGAGACATGTCTTCCTTTGCATCTAACCTTATATTAAATTCTTAGATTGTAAAGTGATGGTCCTGCCTTTATTTCCTCTCTGGCCACTCATTCTTATCTGCTGCCCAACAAAGCAAGATTTTATGACAGTTGTTAGCAATGTAATTAGATAAAATAAATCTATTAAAGGCAGAAAAGAAGTAAAAGTGTATTAATGAAAAAATGATATAACAGTGTACCTAGAAAAACTCTGAGAATCAAGGATAAATTTAGTCTAAAATAAAAGCACTTGGAAGAAAATGGCATCGGGTGAGGGGACCATAATGGGAAACAAATAACAAATGGGTTTAGTTGAAGACACAACCACCCTGATTGGGGTGAAAAAGGAAGAACTAACCTTAGGAGATCAGTATTTTGACTATACAGTGCTAAGTCTAAAGACAAAACAGGAACAAGGAAAGGCTATAGTAAATATAGTGGTATTGAATTGAAATTATAAGTAGCAACTTGAATTCACAGTTTGTAATATTGACATAATGCATAAATATAGACATAACTATAAGTGTGTGTGTGTTGATGGTTTAGAATACAACCATGAATTTCCTAATTCTATCCTCTGAGGGAGGTCTAGAATTAATGACACTCTGTAGCAAATGTTACACCTAGAATTCAGATCTTTGTTTCTAAATACTATTTTTCAGTAAAAAGAATGAAGAATCCTTAGGGAAATTGTTAACTCCAGCACTGGAGCAGGGCAAGTACGAAAAACCAGCTGAACTCATTGTTGCCAAACAGTAAGGAAAATCTCAAATGATGCTGGTATATTCACAGTACATAAAAGCCAACACAAGAAATCTCCCAATAACTAATTGTGAGAAAATTTAAGTAACAAAACAAATAACAAGAGTAATGGATTACAATCTGCAGAATAAATTAAATATCCAAACATCTGTAATCTAATTGAATAAATTGTAAAAGTGTAAAGGAGACAGCTCTTCTTTACTATGGTTACTATAGAGAGACACAAGAAATAAATGTAATGTGGAGTCCTAGATTGAATCCTGGGCCAGAAAAAGGACATTAGAATATTAACAAGATTCAAATACAGTCTGTAGATTAATTAGTAGCATCAGGTTCATGTTAAATTTCTGGTTTAGATAATTGTACTATTTTTATGCTGGTGAAGACTGTATGGAAAATCTGTATAGAATTTTTGCCACTTTTCTTACTATTACACTTAATCAGCAAGAGCAAAAAGTCTTTTGAGAGAAAATGTATGAAATACATGATTGTATTTATTTTGATAATACAGTGGGAAAAACCATAGATAAATTAGTACTATAGTTCAGACTATGTCTCTAAATCACTTTACAACAAATTACAACAGTATTATTGTGATGATTAATTTTGTGTCAACTTCACTGGATTAAGGGATGTCCATATGGTTGGTAAAAATATCATTCTGACTATGTCTGTGGGAGTGTATCTGAAAGAGATTAGCACTTGAATTGGTAAACTGAGTAAAGAACATTATCCTCAGAAATATGGGTGGCCATTATCAAATCTTTTGAGGGCCCAAAGAGACCAAAAAGTTGGAGAGGAGAGTTTCCTCTCTGCTGAATAGGGACATCCATTTTCTCCTCAGACATTGCTGTCCCTGGTTTTCAGCTTTCTGAGTTTGGACTGAAGCCATACCACTGTCCTTCCGGATGCCTCCACTGTGTCTCCAGCTTCCTGATGGCAGAAATAAGACTCAGCCTCCATAATCATGTAAGCCAATCCCTCATAAGAAATTTCTTTCTCTATATCTATAAATATATCCACTTTGTTCTGATGTATTGGAAAACTCTACCACTATCACCTAAGTGTAACAATGAGTAACACATTTGTAAACAAAAGTTAATATTTCCCTGGTTCAAACTTTATGTAATCTGTGTTCTACAAAATGAATTGCTATGATAAATGATGCTACCATTAAGGACCTGTATGGAATCTAATGATCACAATTGTCTTGCATCTGGAATATTAATAAACTATTTCAGAAATTTATTTTGAAGAAAATTGAAAGCTGGTCCAAGAAAAGTTATAATTTATATATCATTGTATATTATTGAAATACAAATTATAATAAGAGATTTGTAGAAAATAAACAAAAATAATTCTTAATGAGCAAAAATATTTTTCTTTCAAATCTGGATGTGTGTTTCAGCATTCAAAAAACTAAATTCCATATTAATTCTGTAATTGCTATTTCAATATTTGGTTACATTTAAGTCTAATGTAAGATGAATCTATATTTATTTGTCAATATATTCAAGTTATCATCAATATTATTTAACAATATGTATTTGGCAATCAATATATTCAAATTATTTGTCAATATATTCAAATTATATATGTGTATTATATTTCTAGACATATCTTTTCACGCATTCCTTCCATTGACATCCTATCCAGCCTTATTAATAATTAATCTGAATCTCAGGAACTAATTGAGTTCATGACTATAGTCCATCTTGCAATTAATAGTATGAACTGGATTGACTAATTTTCTTTAATTTTAAATTTATGTGTTTCATTGAGGAATATTATTCAGAAGCTACTACTTCCAATACATTTGATCATAAATATTATTCATTAATTTTTATGTAGTATAACAATGCTGACTATATGTTTGATAGAAAGGTTTTGATATAATAGAGAAGTATATTACAAACCTTATACCTCTTGCATATGCGTATGTGTACACAGTATTGAGAACCACTGATTAATTACTACAGGAATAATTGGAATATGAGAGGTTTATTTCAAAAAACATATGCTTGTTAAATTGTAGTTTGAGGTCACATTCATAGCTACTAATTTTGTTTTTATAGTTTCTGACTTTAAAATTATAAAGTATCTGTAGATACTCCCAAGGTGGCTAGAAAAAAGAAAACAAATCAACATTCAAAATATTATTTTTATTAACATAGGTTAGTATTTTTCCTTTCCATTAGGTCAAAGAGAGTATCTGCAAGAATATATACAAGATTTGAAGAAAGTTTCTTTAAGAAACTAAATTAGAAGGCATTTTTATTTCACTGATTTTTTAAATAGCATTAGAAAACAAAACTATAGTCAAACAAGAAAACTTTAAAAAGTGTGTCCTCAGTGTACATCACCAAATGCTGATTTGAAGAACAGAAGGCCTCTAAGAAGCTCAGCAAGAAATGAGGTAAAGTGGGAAACCACATCAAGACTAGGTAAAAACATGGATTGCAAAAATTAACTTCAGAAGCTGAAAAGACATTACACATCCCAAGCCCAGGAGATAGAGTTTTGCCACATTTTAGTTGATAATATTGCTTTTATGATATCATGATACCCACCTATATTGAATTCATATATATATAATTCTTAAATCTATCAATCAAATCTAAAAGTCTGGCCAAAAATCCCACAGGCTTAATGTTAAATTTCCCCACATTTGTCAAACCTGCTTATATTGAATTTCCACTTACATGAAGCTGTTGGTCTCCCCAGCAATGCTGTGTTTTTATAGGGCTTTTTTCTACTTCCTGGTGCCACAGAGGAGAGTCCGAACAACAGAAGAGGTACTTCCAATGTGCTTCCCTGAAAATATTAAATTACTTTGTTTTATTCAAATATATTGAAATTTCTGTCTGATGTTTGAAAATTAAGCTTAAATATTTAACTTCTTTTATTTGTCTCATCCTAATTTTAATTATTTTTAATCTTACAAGTATTTTAGGATAATTTCTTCTATTTTAGAAAAAACAGTGGAAAAATTATTTTCCTTTCATATTGTAAAATGTGTTTTGCTTTCTTTTTGTATATGGGGCATAAATTGCAGTGGTCCATCTTTCGGGGGTTATGCTTAACACTAGAGTCCATAGCATTGCTGAGAAACACAGAATCTTGTAAAAATGTGGATATTGATATCACACTTTTGTTGTTGTTCAATCATTCTAGGTTAGTCACACAAATGTACTTTTATCACACTGAAAGAAGAAAAGCTCTTGCTGCTGTTGTGATATGCCTGATTGGAAGGAACATTTAAAAAAAATTTCTTAAGTACTACTATGTATGTTTCCCACTCAGCAGGGACATTTGTAATGGATTGAGTTTATTGGATGTCATTTGAATTTTTCTTTGATTTCCAAAAAAGTTGCCACTGAAACTCTGCCTTAAGGATAAATCACATTTAATAATAATGCATTATATAAAGAATTATGCCTTTCTTCTAAGTAAATAAGTTAGGAGGTGAACAATGAAGTTCATTGTGAATGCAGTTATATTTCAAATAGTGTGTCTGATAAAAGATGAACAAAAACAATTTAAGGGTGAATGAAGATCCTTTACCCCAACAGTTTGCAAACTGACTTTTATGAGGTGTTAGTCATTGTTCTGTGGAAAGGAAGCTTCTGACTTGTGTACATACTAAAATGGAAATTTTTGATATGTATTAGAAACATAAAAGTTTCAGAAATATTTTATAATTGCCAAACTAATGGTTATGGGGAACATAGTTCATTATTAATATGTTGTAGACATTAAAGGTTGCTGGAAATCACCTAGCCCATCTACCTAAAACCTCCTCAATTGAGACTGATATATCTGAGAATGTGAGAATATGTATATTCCCATGTTCATATATATGTTTTTTTATTTTAAACATTTGGTTTTATTTTCATTTCTTCTATTTTTCATTATTTATTAGGAAACTTTTAGTATCCATCAGTGACTTTTCAAATTTTCTCATGCAAATTGTACTCTGGCAGTAAAGACCTTCAAAAATTTTGAACTCAGCTTAGAAAAAGTAAACAAGTAGTAAAGCAAATTTCATGAATGGATAATTATGACAGCCTTTGTGTTCATTTTGCAATGACTGCTTCTAAATCCATTGATTCATAATCATATAACAAACATTTATGAAGTGCCAACTACTGTCTGTTATGGAACTAAGTATGGTAGTGGAAAAATGAGATAAATAAAATCAGTGCTGCACTGGTGGCATTTTATAGTATGCAGGGGGAGATTGACATATAAACTATACTTTGATTCAAGCTATCAGAAGAAATGCACAAATTACCATGTGAACAATAAAGGAGGATGGCTTTTTTATGGTGAAAAAACAATATTCTCTTATACAATTCAAAGAGCCCATGTCATGCCTACTACATAGTTAACTCTATACACAGTTTATTCCATTAATTTACTCACTCAACAAACCCTTTGGGAATCTTTTATGTGCAGGAGACACACACATGAAAACATATTACAATAGAGTAAGAGAAGTTTAGGAACATAGACAACTGGTTAACTTTGTCACAGACAGTGAAGAGAAGACTCAGAGAGGAGGCAGAGAGGACTTTTGAACTGTTTCTGGAAGAACAAGCTTTCTATACTATCTAAGGGGCCACAGAAGAGGACAAGGATTGGGTCCTGGGCAAATAGGGAGCCACATGTGCAAAGAAAGGATGTGAAAGCTCAAGTGCTTAGGATAGTTTTATCATACCTAAAAAAATGACATTATTTTCAAGAAAGAGTTACCTAAGCAAAATTTATACCTTCCTTCTTCTTGCCTAAGTTATAAATTTCATATTAAAGATGTACTAGAGATTGGATATAAGCATTGTCACCTATTTAATATGAAGTATATATTTTTTAAATATAAAATGTATGATAGTGATCATTTTTATTTTTTAATTGAGATATAACTCACATAAACCATGCTAATAGTAAGTGTTCAGCTCCATGATGGTTTTTTGATTTATATAACCACTCATGTAAACAATGACCAGGTCATGTACACAGAATTTTCAGCATGCCCCATCCTTACACTTTGTCCCCCATTCACCACCTACCTACCCAATATAACCATTAGTCTTACTGCTATCATCATAAATTAGTTTTGGCTGTTTGGGAAATTTATTTAAATAAAATCAGATGGCATGCATTCTGTTGTGTCTGGCTTTCTTCAATCAAAATTAAATTTTGTGATTCATCTTTGCTGTGGCAAGTATCAATACTTTTTTTCACTTAATTTGTGCTATATTCCATTTTGTGAATATACCATAATCTATTTATCTACCTTATTCATATTGATGTCCATTTAGGTTAATTCCAGTTTGGGGTTCTTAGAAATAAAGCTGATGTGATATCTTTATATTGGATATCAGCATACATTTTCTGTTGGGCATATGTCTGTTTAGAAAGTATCCAGCCATTTAATATGAAAAATAGAGACATTTACTGAAGAAGATACATGATACAAGAAACATTGTACATGTGCCTCAATCTCATTTAAAATAGGGACTTTGGGACTCACACTGTTCTCCCAATAGCCATCAGCTATTTTCCTCAATCTCACTGATGCCCCATCATATTTTCCTGAATCTCACTGATGGTCTGAAATCTCTTCCCTTTCAAAGGTGACTTTAGTTTTTGAAAAAGCCAGAAGTTACAGGGTGCCAAAACTGAGCTGCAGCAGGGCTAAGTCACCTGTGTAATTTGCTGTTTTGCCAAAAAAAAAAAAACCTCTTCAGGAGACGTGATGCATGATAGGACCCGTTTTCGTGATTAAGATGTCAATCACCAGTTGCCCTTAGCTGTGCCTTCTGAATCAAATAGTTTCCATGGAGGAATGTTCAAGTTTAATGCAAAATTTGATGCAGATTCTTTGTTCTACTTGCTCAGCCATTTTTTTAATGCAGTAGCCACAGAGTACATGTGCTCACTCAACTGCATCTACTGTCCCTACTGACTAGTACAGTAAAGCCATCATTGTTCATGCATGTGAACTCCAGTCCATTCTCCTTGGCTGCCAGGTTACATGGATGTTGCACAAACCATTCTCATTATATTAACAATGGCTGGACTTTTTATTCTGGAAAAACTTCGTGTATGTCAAAATGAATTCCTGGGTCATATTTAGCTTAAGTAAGTATTAAATGTCAATATTTTGAGATTTAAAATTTTCTTTTACAAAAATAAATAGTGATGATGATAACTGCAATAATTTGCTAGAGTTGCCATAACAAAATACCAGATTAGATGGTTTATAAAACAAAAATTTATGTTCTCACAGTTTTGGAGGCTAGAAGTTTGAGATCAAGGTATTGGCATGTTTGGTTTCTTCTGAGGCCTCTGTCCTTGGCTTGTAGATGCCTGTTTTCTCTCTGTATCTCATAAGGTTTTTTCTCTGAGTGTGTGTATTCCTCTCTGTGTGCCCTAATCTCTCTTATTAAAAAGACACCAGTCAGACTGAATTAGGACCCATCCTAATGGTCTCATTGTAACTTAATGACCTCTTTAAACGCTCTATGTACAAGTATAGTAACATTCTGAGGTACTGGGGTTTAAGGCTTCAACTTATGAATTTTTTGGAGGGGTGGGGTGGAGTAACACAGTTCAGCCCATAACAATAGCTTATTCAGATTCCCTTATTGCAAAATCATTTTTTCAACTCTAAAACACCTTTAACTCCTGAAAGAAAAAATCCCATGAATATTAATTGATAAATCTAAATAGATATAATACTTTTCTAAATAGTTTCAGAAAATAACAAGCACAATGAGTATTTGACAAAGTGTTAACCTAAACCCCTATGCACCAATAAGAAAATAAGAATTTCCTCAGATTTATTTGTCTATAAATAAAAACATTCTTCAATTACAAATAACTTTTAATTGGAATCAAGTGATATATATACATAAATTTTTCTTACCAAATTAAAATACAGACATTGTTTATTTTCTACAAAACAAAGTTAAGAAAAGTAATGTTTCCTGATTATAATAACTTGTAAAAATATTCTTTAAAGAGAAAAATGGAGAGCTTAAATAAATGAACCTTACATATGGCATACATACATTATTTCATCTTAATTCTCTCAATACTCAGTGATATAAGTATTATTACCTCAATTTTATAGATATGAGAACTAGGGACCAGATTTTCGAAGTGTTCAAAGCATTGGGAGCAGCAACTTGGTAAGTCAAAAAATCTTTTTATAATATGTAGTATGTAATTTTTAATTTGAATATATATATTTCTATGAGATGTACCTTCAGCCTATAGCCAGTAGGCCATATACTTATCATTCATTCACTGCTACTGTTTATCCAAGCAGAAAATATATATTTATTTACTTGTGCCAGAGATTGTACCGGGTTGTGATGATAGAGAAAATAAGTTACAATCTAGCATGGAGTTATATTTATTGGTTTTCTAGCATAAATTTAGAAAACCAATAAATACATTCAATAAACCTTTATTACAAGCAATTGCATTATCTTCCATAACTGAACTTAAGTTATACACCAGCCCCAATTTATTAGTGGAAGCATTTTCTCTGAAGATTTATCCAAAATTTGGAGAATGCTTGGTGTGCCAGCCCAGACATGAGGGTCAACATCTTCAGAAAGGTTGGGATTGTGGTGATAACAGAGACTTCATAGTGTATTCATGCCTGCCATTTTCTTAAATGTTCTAAGTAGTTTCCTTCCAAATACATCCCTTGTGTATTTCTGCTGTATAAAAATCAGCTGGTTAATGATGGACAAATGTTCTGAGAAATGTGTTGCTAGGTAATTTCTCTGTGCAGACATCACAGAGCACACTTACAAAACCTAGATGGTATAGCCTAGGCTAGATGATAAAGCCTATGATTCTGTAGGGGAGGAAAAATAATTTTCCCTCTACCCTTCTGGGTTCCTAGCTGATACATCCCTGTAATAAAAGACAGATTAATAGGTGAAAAACAAAAAAAATGTTTAATAACATATAGACCTTCTGGTTATAGGGAAGAGACCTGGGAAATTGAGTAACTCTCCAAAATGGCTGAGCCATCACCTTAAGTACTACCTTCTGCTGAAGACAAAGGAAGATATCAGGAACAGGAGAACTCAGTGAGGGGTGGTTGCCAGGGAAAGCACAGTAAACCAGCCTAAGTTTGTTATGCAGATTTAAGTCTTTGCCTTTTGCACTGATAAGAGTTTCTAGAGATAAGGTCACCCCAATTCCTGATACAAGATAAAAAAAAAACCCTTACAAATGGAAATTTCCCTTACAAATATAAATTTCTTTTAACAAGGGTAACTTCTGCTTGGTTTTCAAAGGTACTACCATGTCTGCTCATTCTTAAAATTAACCAGCCTAAAATAATTCTAATGCCAAAGAGACATATGATAGAGTGACAAATTGTGTTCCCCTACATCTCCTAGGCTAAAAACCTGTAGTTTGTTGCTGCATTGAATACTTGAGGCAACTATAACACAATGGTAAGTTTTTGTGTAATGTGTTGCCTAAAACTTGTAATTGCCAGAATGTCACTGGGTGATAAGAATTTCACCTCCATTATAATCTTATAGGCCATCATCTTATATGTTATCCATTGTTGACCAAATGTCACTACTGGGCATGTGACTGTACTCTGTTCTACCCATTTCAATGTCAATAGTTCTTTAAGAAATATCTTTGCTGGAATTAAGTGTAAGAAAACTGTCTGCAAAATTCTAGGACTCCAAGGAGATCTGAAGTTGTTTCAAGGTAAAATACCTAGCAACGGCAATAGGAATTTTTTTTTCTTGCTTTCTGAATCTTATGTGAGTTTAGGATTTTTTAGGATTTTGCCAATTTCTTGACTTTACCTAGTCAAAGTTTCCTGAGCTCACAAGATTCCAAAGATCTTGAATTTCCCCAAATTATGTGATCCACCTATTGTCTACTCTCTCTACCCACCCTCATTCTAGGACCCAACAAGGACTGAGATCTTTTGTTACCTCTCAGCTTCCTATTCTCCATTTCTTCTGATACAAGAATTTTATATAGCCATGGGCAATTAGATGGGGTCTAGAAATGCTTGATCTAATTCATTATATGCTTTGTTTTAGGCAGGATAGATAGCAAACTAAGGTTGGGAGGAAGAGGGCAACATGTCTTACCCATTAATTCAGCAGTCCTGAACCCAGTCAGATATATTGCCAAGTGTTCCACAGGTCATAAGAGAGACCTCTATAAGCTCAGGAGGAGCAGAGCCTTTGAAATTCTGTGTGTATTGTTTCCAGTATCTGGGAAAGGAAACCTCTAAAACTGTATGTTAATCTCGAGGTCTAAGAAGGGAGAAGGAAGGGAAGCCTGGAGTCTGGCTGCAAGCATATAACCCCTAAAGACCCAATGGGCCAGGCAGACCAACTGGGTGCCCACTTAAAGCTTCATGTTTAGTAGTACATTTCATAAATAAACTTGCCACCTCATTTCCACTATACTTTCTGTTTCTCACCTGAATTCATTCTTGTGAGAGTGACAAGAACCGAGGAGGGGAAGCTGCTATCTAGGGTCTTTCTGGTAACATCATTCCTGGTGCCTTGACTTGGATCTGTATTCATACTTTGTCTGCACATGCCCAGAACACAGCGAGTTTGGTCCCTCTGGGGACATTTTTGCCTATTTCATCTTGGGGTTTAAAAAGGAAATTGTAACACTGAGGGGCGGGGGTGTTTTCAAACATGTTAGGCCTATATTTGGAGGCAGAAACAAAGATATAATCTAAAATGAGTGCTCAGGTTTGACCAGGCTCTGAAGATGGAATGCATACTTCCTCCCTTTGGTCCAAGTTCTTGGGCATCCCTACATGAGTGGAGGCCTTGCAGTGGTGTCTTGGATTTAATCTCTAAGACTGATAAAGAGCTGAATAGGAAATGCTCATCACTATAATGTAAATTTGGCTCACACGGGGACATGAAAAATAAAGGTTAGCCACTCAACACTCTGATCTCCCCTGCCCAATTGTTTTAGAAAGAAAGGGGAAAAAATGAGGCGTATAAGAGGGTTGGAGATGACCTTTGGGAGTCCCACTCACAAGCAGCACACAAATTCCTTAGTCTTTTCTGCCTCTAAAACATGGCCAGGGGGAAAATAAGTTTAAATTATCAGTCTGTTATAAGCTTGCTGCACCTCTTTGCCTCAAGTGGATTCTGGCAACTCTATCTGCATCTGTATTCCCCTTGTAGGAGCTGCAAAGAGGAGTAATGTTGTGGATGTCGAGTGACAAGAGAGAGAACTAGGTGAAGACCCCTCAAATTCCAGAAATACTATCCAAAAAGGCCAGAGGAGGTCTCTCCCTTAATCTGCCTTTTTAAGCATGGTCAGGAGAGGCATTGGCCAGAGACTATTAATTGACAGTTGGTAATAGTCTTTGGACAGAAACATCCAAAGAGGACTTTGATGGGACAAATAGAGGGAAAGGTTTTAAACCTTTTTTCTTAGATTGTTGAGGGTTTCACATTCCATCCCATCAACTCAGAAATAGGTTCCCCATCTGCGATGGAACAAGTGGGACCAGGGGACCTTTTTATGTGCCTTATAAGGGTCTTCATCCTAAATTTCAGCATGCAATTACAATTTATGAAGTATATAGAAAAACTGGTAAAAATAATCAAGAATGCCAACACTTCCCACAGGGCTCTACACAAATTTGAGCAAACTAGGGGAAATTTCCCTATGCATGTGGACCAAGAAGGGAATACCACATCTATTCAAGCATCTACTTTGTTTAGCCCCTCAGGATACACAGATTGGCAAATGCCCAGAACCTGGCAGGTGTTTAGGCATTTGAGTACTCATATCTACTGGACAGGAAATTTTGCTAAATATCTGGAAATTATACAAGATATGCAGGGAGCAAGTTATTACCTAAAAGGGAGTTTCATAAGGCTGTCAGCTGATTTCTCAAAAAAAAAAAAAAAACTTTGCAGGCTAGAAAGGATTGGCAATAAATATTCAAAGTGATGGAAAGCAAGGACATACAACCAAGATTAATCTATCCAGAAAAGCTATCATTTAGAATTGAAGGACAAAAAGCTTCTCAGACAAAAAGAAAAAAAAAAAAAGCTAAAGGAGTTCATCATCATCAAACCATTATTGTATGAAATGTTAAAAGGACTTATTTAAGAAAAAGGAGAAGATCAAAACTATGAAAAGTAAAATAACAAAAAATACATATCTATCAACAACTAAATCTAAAAAACAAACTAAGCAATCAAAAAGAACAGAGACAAAATGAATCATGGATACAGAGAACATTTTGATGGTTGCCAGTTTGTGAGGGAATGGGTGAAAAGGTGAAGGGAGATTAAAAAGTACAAATTAGTAGTTACAGAATAGTCATGGGAATGTAAACTACAGTGTAGGAAGGGAAGTAGCCAAATAACTTATATTCATGACTCATGGACATGAACAATGTTGTGGGGTTACCTGAGAGTGTGGGGGTTGCCTGAGGATGTGGGGAGGGCTGGATGTAGGAAGGCAAAGGGGGAAAAATTGGGACAATGGTAATAGCATAATTGATATAATATAATTTTTTTAAAAAAGAAATAGAGGGTGGTATCTTCACTCCAACAGCTAATGTTATATCCCTTCTTTACTTTCTGTACAAACAGGGTATATGGCAGTCAATCAGGGCTAATAATTTAAGCATCTACCACCTACATAAGAAAGATGTGTACCCGGAATGTGTGGAGGTTCCTTTTGAAATCCCTCTAAGGGAAGACGAAGGCAAGGAGAAAAAGGTTTACACTTGAATATAGACACACTAGGAACCTCCTAAAACAAGGTAGGCCAGGTTTGGGTTACGCAGCAAGACTGGTTAATTCTGGAAACCCAACACTGAGGAGGAAAGCCTTCTCCAGCCAACCAGGTTTGCCTTAGTTCTGAAAACCGACAGTCAGAGAGAGGACACTTTCTCCAGAAGGTATACAAACATAGTGGAAGAAGCAGGGGACACCCAGCCTCTCCCATGTTCTCTTCTAGTCTCTTTCAGATGGAAAACCAAGGCTCAGTACTACAAGATACAATTATGGGATGCATCCTAAGGTCTGGGATTTGACTCTCTAAAAACTTTAAGGAAAATAAATTAATATTCTTCTGTAATATAACATAACCCCAATATAAATTAGGAGACAGGTTGGTCAAGCCTGAGAATGGCAGTCTATATTATAACACAATTATACAATTAAATTTATTTTTTAGAAAGCGGTATCCCATAAATTCAGACTCCAGGGAGGGGCTACAGTAAATTGTCATTACACTTCTAAATCATGAATTGTTAGTAGCTGGTAATTCTCCCTATAACACTCCCATTTTACTTATTAGGTAAAGAAAGATTGGACCTATAGATTAATTCAAGACCTAAGGGCAGTTAATGAGGCCATTAGCCCTATACATACAGTGGTGTCTAACTCTTATACTACCCCGGGACAAATTCCATTTGAAACCCAGTGATTCTCTGTGCTGGATTTAAAAGACCTTCTGCATTCCCTTGGACACAGCTTGTCAACTTTTATTTGCTTCTGAATGGACAGATTCACAGGTACAAAAGAACAAGTAACCTCTACTGTCCTTCCTCAAAGATTTAAAGATAGTTCTCATTTATTTGGACAAGCATTGGCAGAGGACTTAAGGGACCTATCACCTGAGGAGAGTAGCCAAGTGATCCACTATGTAGATGATTTACTTATCTGTTCCTCCACAAAAGAACTGGGCTGTAAACATGTAATAGAAATGGCCCAACTCAACGCCCAAGTTGCAGCTTCCCTTTTTACCATCTAGGCTTAAATTAATTTTTTTAGTGGGTATAAGTGTTCAAAACTGGTTGACTATATATACTGCTGCCCAAGGAGGCATCTGCATCATACTCCAGGAAAAGTGCTGCTTGGGGGTCAACCAAACAGGCTATGTTCAAAGTCACATGTGTGACTTTTTAGACAAGCTCAGGCCAAGCATGGGTAGGATTCCTGGTCCAGCATTTGGTCATGGAAATCTTGGATACTTTCCTTCCTAGGTCCTTTGGCCTTCCCACTTCTCATTCTTTTTTGGACCTTGTATTTTCAATATTCTTGTCCATTTTGTGTCTTCCAGGCTAGCAACAATCACCTGCAAATGGACATCTGATCAGAATATTCAATCATATTTCTTAACTCTCCAGATCAGGCTACTGACATATTCCATACAAAACCCTAACCCGTACTTACCCAGAGAGGGAACAAGTGATATCATCCCAGAACCAGCTCTATGACCCAATTCAGCATGAAGTAGATGTATGGAATGTAGATGAAGAATAGAAGACTTAACTTCTACCTTCAGCACCCAAAAGCTATTGGATGGTGTCACTTGAGGGAGGAATGTTAGGTAGGATAGGCAATGTTAGGCAAACCAAGACAAGGAGGGGGTGGTAGACATGTCTCACCCATTGATTCAGCAGTCCTGAGCCTAGTCAGATAGATTGCCAGGTGTTGCAAAGGTCACAAGAGAGACAACTCTAAGCTCAGGAGGTGGGGAGCCTTTGAAATTTTGTCTGTACTGTTTCCCTTATCTGGGAAAAGAGATCTTTGAAACTGTATGCTGCTCCTGAGGTCTAATAAGGGGAGCCTGGAGTCTGGCTAAAAGCATATAACCCCTAAAATCCCAATGGGTGAGGCATTCACAGTAGCTGGGTGCCCACTTGCAGCTTCATGCTCAAGTACATTTCTTAAATAAACTTGCTACCTCATTTCCACTATACGTTCTGTTTCTCACCTGAATTCATTCTTGTGAGCCTGACAAGAACTGATGAGGGAAAGCCACCTAACTCTGGTTGTCCTGGTAACACTTTGTAGTGGAAAATATACTTCATCAATATGTTAAAATACTGTCCTCAAAATAAAACTAATCCCTAAACTTTAAGAAGGGTCTATTGTAGAGCAGAGTTGACCTGGGCAAGAGGGCCCGGGGAGATTCAGATAAATTGAAATTTGAACATATTTCTAAAAATATGGATTGACTTGGTAGGAGGGTTGCACATAAATAGGATCATCTTTGAGTAGGGAGAAAGTTGGTGACTTTGAGAGACCAAAGTGTGACTGGGAGCCAAAAAGCAGTGGGGGAGACTGTGAGGGATGAGGCTACTGAGGAAGGTAAGGGTGATATTATGCAGGCCTCTGATGTTTGTATTATATATATTTTGTCTTTGCCATAAACACAATTGAAAAATTTTAATGCTTTAAGCCAGATGTGATTTTCTAAATGATCCTTAAGTGAGAAGGCATTAAAGAGATCCCAATACAGATGCTGAGAAGCCTGAGACCATTTATAAAACTAGTTCTTTTCTAGCAACAACAAAAACAATAATAATTTTCAGTGGATAGATGAAATCTGAGTGCATACCAGGTGCCGAACACCAGGTGCCTTTATGTATCATTCCATGGAATTTTCACAAAAAGACTCATTTTCTTTATTATTTTCTTTTTTTTCTTTTTATTGTTATTCAATTACAGTTATCTGATTCGTTTTAAAAATGAAGAAAATGAAAAAGAGATTATACAATTCAAACCCAGGTGATATGCAGTTAGAGTGCATGTGCTCAACAAGTGCACTGTTTTGTTTTAGGTAAAACAAAACTCATTGCAAAAAATACCTTTACTTTTCCATACCTTTATAATCAATGACAGGCATGTTTAAGATGCTATAAAGAATTAAAAATAGAAGCTATAGAGAACACAACCTGTCTTCATGTAACTGTTTTTTCATTTAATCAAAAGTGTGTGTATATATATATATATATATTTACATTCAATATTAGTTTTTATTTATTTCATTCATGCAACTATTAAAACATCTAGAGCATAAACCTAATTATACTCAACAGAATACTAATTTGAACTTTCAAGCTTCAATTTTTGCTACTTTATCTATTTGAAGAAAACAATTTCTTTTTTTAAATATATGTATTGATTATGCTATTACAGTTGTCCCATTCCCCCCCCCCTCACTCCACTCCATCCTGCCCACCCCCTCCTTCCGAAATTCCCCCACTATAGTTCATGTCCATGGGTCATACTTATAAGTTCTTTGGCTTCTACATTTCCTACACTATTCTTACCCTCCCCCTGTCTATTTTCCACCTATCATCTATGCTACTTATTCTCTATACCTTCCCCCCCCTCTCCCCCTCCCACTCCCCTATTGACAACCCTCCATGTGATCTCCATCTCTATGGTTCTGTTACTGTTCTAGCTGTTTGCCTAGTTTGCTCTTGTTTTTGTTTTAGGTGTGGTCGTTAATAACTGTGAGTTTGCTGTCATTTTTACTGTTCCTATTTTTGATCTTCTTTTTTTTAGGTAAGTCCCTTTAACATTTCATATAATAAGGGCTTGGTGATGATGAACTTCTTTAACTTGACCTTATCTGAGAAGCACTTTATCTTCCCTTCCATTCTAAATGATAGCTTTGCTGGATACAGTAATCTTGGATGTAGGTCCTTGCGTTTAATCTTGGGTAATGTAATTATGATGTGCCTTGGTGTGTTCCTCCTTAGGTCCAGCTTCTTTGAGACTCTCTGAGCTTCATGGACTTCATGGAAGTCTATTTCCTTTGCCAGATGAGGGAAGTTCTCCTTCATTATTCAAATAAGTTTTCAATTTTTTGTTCTTCCTCTTCTCCTTCTGGCACCCCTATAATTCAGATGTTGGAACGTTTCAAGATGTCCTGGAGGTTCCTAAGCCTCTCCTCATTTTTCCGAATTCTTGTTTCTTCGTTCTTTTCTGGTTGGATGTTTCTTTCTTCCTTCTGGTCCACACCGTTGATTTGAGTCCCAATTTCCTTTGCATAACTATTGCTTCCCTGTACATTTTCCTTTGTTTCTCTTAGCATAGGCTTCATTTTTTCATCTGGTTTCGAATAGATTCAGCCAATTCTGTGAGCATCTTGATAACCAGTGTTTTGAACTGTGCATCCGATAGGTTGGCTATTTCTTCCTCGCTTAATTGTATTTTTTCTGGAGCTTTGAAGTGTTCTGTCGTTTGGGCCTTTTTTTTTTTTTTTTTTTTTTGTCCTGGTGCGTCTGTTACTTAAAGGGGCAGAGCCTTAGGTGTTCCCTGGGGCAGGGTAACGCTGGTCGCAGCGCTGTGATGCTGTACTTGGGGGAGGGGCCTAGAGGGAGCAATGCCACCGGCTCCACTCTCCACTGGATTTCAGTCTTTCACTCTGCTATCCACAATCAAACTGGGCCCCTCTGGTGCTGGTTCCTGAGTGGGTGGGCCTGTGCATACTCTAGGCCCCTGTGGGTCTCTCTAATGACCTCTCCTGTGAGTCTGAGAGTCTCTCCTGCCACCCTAACCCCTATGGGAGTTTTCAATCAGAGGTTTGAGGCTTTATTTCCCCGAGCTGGAGCCCTGGGTTGCGGGGTATGCTTCACTCCCCACTGTTTGTCCAGTTTATCTGTGTGCGAATGTGGGGCCACGGGGTGCTACCCGCCGCTCTGCCTGCCCCATTCTCCGCCACTCTGAGTCCGGCCCTCTTGGTTTATCTGTGCACGAATGTGGGGCCGCAGGATCTGCTAGTGTTTGGACTGCCTGCCCCGTTCGTCCCACGCTCAGTCAGTCTCAGTCCCGCTACGGCCATGTGAGTCCTCTCCACCCCTCCTACCGGTCTGGATGAATGTTTATTTTTTATTTCCTTGGTGTCGGACTTCCTTGTCATTTGATTTTCTGTCAGTTCTGGTTGTGCAAGGAGGCGCAGTGTGTCCACCTATGCCGCCATCTTGGTTCTCCCCTGACGAAAACAATTTCATATTCATATTAATAATGACCAAGTAGCTCAGGAATAAAGGAACACACCCACCATCTACCCTGAGGTCTGAAGGCACCTGCCATGGGAGATCCAGGATTTCCAACCTCTTTCCCACCAACAATTGACCAGAAGCCCTGTCAGAAACAGTGAGGCCTGTGACTAGTCTAACACTGACAGCAAGCCAGCAAGTAGACACATGCAGGGGCAGATTCTGTGACAACTTGGGTAGATTGTTGACACACCCCTGGACCCAGTGCTGAAAAAACCTAGATTGGCAGAGCAGCTTGGCTTAACCCAGGTGCAGCCAAGCCTGGAGGAATCAGCCACAAACTGGATTGCTTATAGTTTTGAACAGGCAGCCAAGAGCTAAACGTGGTCGGCACCTGACATTGGCCTACATCAGCCTCCAACAACATAAGAGCCATATCCAAAGGGATACAGTGTAACGACCACCCGGCCCAGTCTACCAGAAACCCTCTCAGAAACAGTCAGATCTGTGACTACTCTAAGACTGCCAGCAGAACAGGAGGCAGAGGCAGGCAGAGGTGGATCCAGCAGTGAACTGGGACATTTGCTGACATACCCCTGGGCCCAGTGCCATAAAACCCAGCTTTGCAGAGCAGCTGGGCCCATCCTAGGTATAGCCAAGCCCAGAGAAATCAGCCAAAACTGAGGATCACTTACAGCTTCAAACAGACTGTGGAGGGCAACATGTGAACAGCACCTGACATTGGCTTACAGTAGCCTCATACTATATCAGAGCTATACATCCAAAGAGAGAACCCAGCTGGCAGGCACAAAACTCTGCTGATACAAATTCCACTGCACGTTTTTTACTTTATTTTCATTTTTTTAATTCTTCTTCATAGTCTTTTTATTATTTTTCTTCTATTTTGTTTTATTTTTTCTTTCATATCTCTTACTTTACTCTTACCCCATTGATTACCCCATTGTCCCCTTCTTTCCTTTTCTTATTTTTGTTATTCATTCTCTTTGTTGTCCCTTTTTCCTCTTTCAATTCATTACTCATATTAGTCCTTTCCCCTTTTTTCCTCCCATAATTACGTTGCTGTCTTTAAGTCTTCTCTTATTCTTTTCCTTTTATTTTCTCCTTTCCCTAATGTTTCATTTCTCTTTCTTCATTATTCTCTGATCTTTTGTCTTTGAATTGCTGTTGTTGTGGGGGGGGTTGCTTGTTTTCTTTCATTTTTTGTGCCATTTTTATTGTTCTGCCAGCACCTCTACAACAGTATACAAGATGTCATGGAATTGAGCCTCACAATCAGCTAGCCAGAGGGGAGACCCAACCAATGAACAAGCCAAAAATATTCATGGCCCAAATACAATAGGAGATCCCATATAACCTACAAAAGGTCATTCCCAGAGCATCCAAATCAGGAGATCAGGGAGACTGCACCACTGGATCTCACAGGACTCCTACCACATAAGCGCTCCCCACAATATGGGGAGTCAAAGCAGATCTATGTAATACATAGGAACAAAAAAGAGAGAGCTAAAATGGGGAAACAGACATTTTCTTTCTTCAAATGAAAGAAAATGAAGCATCCCCCCAAAAAAGCTAAGTGGAATTGAGACAAGCAAGTTATCAGACACAAATTCAAAGTAATGGTCTTACAGATGATCAAGGAACTTAATGAGAACACATCAGCATGAAAAAGGACATAGACGCTACAAATAAGAACCAGTTGGGAATGACAAATACAATATCTGAAATGAGAATACACACAAGAAGAAATTAAAATCAGGATAGATGAAGCAGATGATGGATCAGTGATTTGGAAGACAAGGTGGAAAAAAACTAAGTCAGAGCAACAAAACTTAAAAAGATTTAAAAAGAATGAGGAGGATAATCTAAGAGAGCTTTATGACAACATGAAATGTAACACTATTTGCATCATAGGGATACCAGAAGGAGAGGAAAGGGAGTTGATTCCTCCAACTTTGATCTTTTTCAGGATTGCTGTTACTAAGAGGAGACTTTTGTGATTCCATATAAATTTTTGAAATATTCTAGTTCTGCAAAATATGTCATTGGAATTTTGATAGGTATTTTGTTGAATCTATACATTGCTTTGGATAGTATGGACATTTTAATGACGTTAATTCATCTTATCCATGAACATGGTATGTGCTTCCACTTATTTGTATCTTCCTCAATTTCTTTCTTCAGTGTCTTATAATTTTCTGAGTACAAGTGTTTACATCCTTGGATATGTTACCCCTAGGTATTTAATTCTTCTTGAAACAATTGTGAATGGGATTGTTTTCTTAATTTCCCTTTCTGTTAGTTCATTTTTGGCATATAAACATGCAATTGATTTCTGAATATTAGTTTTGTATCATGCTATTTTGCTGAATTCCTTTGTCAGTTCTAGTGGAACTAGATTCTTGGTGGAATCTTTGGGGTTCTTTATGTACAGTATCATGTCATCTGCAAGTCAACAGAGCTTTACTTCTTCCTTTCCAATTTTTATGCCCTTTATTTCTTCTTCTTCTATGATTTCTGTGGCTATGACTTCCAGTACTATGTTGAATAAAAAAACTGAAAGAAGAAATCCTTGTTTTTGTCCCAATCTTGAGAGGAACATTCATAGTTATTGACCATAGAGTATGATACTGGCAGTGGGTTTGTCATATATGGCCTTTATTATGTTTAGGGATGTTCCCTCTATTCCAACTTTGCTGAGAGTGTTTATCATAAATTAGTATTGGATTTTATCAAAAGCTTTTTCTGTATCTATTGATATAATCATGTAGTTTTTATCCTTTATTTTATTTATGTGGCAAATCACATTTATTAATTTTCTAAAGTATCATCCTTGCATTCCTGGAATAAATTTCACTTGATCATGGTGTATGATCTTTTTGATACATTGCTGTATTCAGTTTACTAATATTTTTGAGGATTTTAACATCTATATTCATCAGTGATATTGGCCTATTATTTTCTTTCTCTGTATGTCTTTATCCTGTTTGGAAATAGTATAATGCAGGCCTCGTAAAATGAGCTTGGGAGCCTTCCCTCCTCTTGAATTCCATACTTCTATAGTCAATTAATATTTGACAGAGGAAGCAAGCACCTACAATGGGCTAAAGATAATCTATTCAATAAATGGTGTTGGGGTCCTGGCTGGTGTAGTTTAGTGTATCTAGTGCCAGCCTGCAAACCAAAGGGCTACTGGTTCAATTCCATGTCTAGGGCACATGCCTAGGTTGTGGGCTAAGTTCCTGGTGGGTGATATGCAAGGGGAAACCACACATTAATGTTCCTCTCACCCTCTTTTTCCTTCCATTCTCCTCTCTAAAAATAAATAAATAAATCTTTACAAAATAAATAAATAGTGTTGGCATAATTGAACGGATACCTGCAGAAAATTGAAACTAGACCACCTTCTTACACCACACACAAGAATAAATTCAAAATAGAACAAAGACTTAAATGTTAGATCCAAAACGATAAAAATCATAGAAGAAATCATAGTCAGCAAAATCTTGGACATGTTTCATATAAATTTGTTATCAGATACATCTTCCCAAGCCAGGGAAACAAAAGGAAAAATAAACAAATGAGATTTCATCAAACTATAAAGTTTAAATGGGCAAAGAACCTAAATAGACACTTCTCCAAAGATGACATGCAGATGGTCAATAGACATATGAAAATCTGATCAATGTCACTAACCATCAGAGAAATGCAAATAAAAACCACAATGAGATATCATCTTACACCTGTCAGGATGGCTGTCATCAATAAATCATCAAACAATAAGTGCTGGTGAGGATGTGGAGAAAGGGGAACCCTTTTGCACTCTTGGTGGGAATGCAGACTGGTGTAGCCACTGGGGAAAGTACTATGGAGTTACCTCAAAAAATTGAAAATGGATCTGCCTTTTGACTCAACAGTCCCACTGCTGGGAATATATCCAAAGGAACTCAAAACACTAATTCAAATGAACAGAAGCACACCTATGTTCATTGTATTGTCATTTACAGTCACCAAGATACAGAAACAGTGCAAGTATGCATCAATAGATGAGTGGATAAAACCACTATGGAACATTTACACAATGGAATTCTACTCAGCCTTAAAAAAGAAGAAAATTTTACCCTTCACAACAGTATGGATGGACTTGGAGAACATTATGCCAAATGAAATAAGCCAGTCAAGTAAATGCAAATACCATATGATTTCACTCATACATGGAACCTAATGAACGAACTGAACTAATGAGCAAAACAGACAAACTCATAGATGGAGAACAGATGACAGCTAGTGGAATGGGAAATTAGGGTGTGGAGGGATTGAGCAAAAAAGAAAAAGGTTTCATGGACATAGACAACAGTGTGGTGATTGCTGGGGGGGAGGAGGTATAAAGAAACTAAATGGTGATGGAAAAATATAATAAAGATTTTACATATTAAAAAAACATAAACTAATTGGGCAAAATAGAACCAGACACACAGAATCATGGAACAGACAGGCAGCTGTAGGTGGGAAGTGGGGAGGTGGGGACTGATTGAAATAAGGTGAAGAGATTAGTTAAAGAACATATATGAAGGACCCATGGACATGGACAAATGAGAGGACTGATAATGGAAGTGTTGGACAGGCTAAGTAGAGGGGGTCGAAGATGAAAAAAGTAGGGCAATTGTAATTTCTTAAACAATAAAATTAAAAAATAAGATAAATAAATGTTAAGTTAAATCATAAAAGTGATCTACCTGTGTCATTTCAAATATTTTCTGATAACTAATACTTAAAATTACTAAATTTTAAGGCTATGCATTTATGTATTAATTCCATTAATTTACTGTTTTGAGAATCCTATGTACAACATTAAAAATCATTATATTTCATATATTGTGATGAATACTTTCATCTTTATAAATCAAATCATTTATCTTTTTTAAATAAAATCACTCTAAATCACTCTACTGCTTATTATTTATGACCTCATTTAGTACACATTAAAGGTGTAATTTCCTTCCAAGTTAAAATAAATTGAATACTAGAAGAAGTCTAACATTTTGTAAGTAAAATTATTCTTCATCATAAAGGCCCCCTACCATAAAATACTTATGAATTCCAAAATACAGCCTTTTATCATTTTAACTCCTATCCATGAACATAGGATATGGGATCCCAGAGGTGTTCTTGTTCAATATCAAAAATTGAAATGTGTACCACAACATCTGCTGTTTGTGAAATTTTCCCCCTGATATCTATTTCAGTTTCCAAAATGGGTGTGTGGGGGTTGAAATATTCCTTTTAAGATGTAGTCTGTTTCCTCCCTTTACATTTTGGTCTGGGTGATGCTATGAATTTATATTTGAACTATAGTGGAAGGAAAATGCTAAATATACATTGAGAGAAGTTAATAATAAAGTTTTATAAAACCCTTTATCTGAGCCACATATTTTACAATTTATTTAATAGTTCTAGTAGTAATCCAACTCTATAGCATGCTAATTCAATTTCTGGAAGTGTTTGTAATTTAATTTTCACAAGCACACACACAAAGAATCAGAACTTATTTTTAAAGAGATGTAAAAATTTGTAAAAATTAACAGAGGATAACACACACAGAATTTTGAAATAAAACCATTCTGTCATATTTGCATCAGGTTTTTTGATACTAATAATATTGTAATCCTCCATGTTTCTCTCTCCAGTCTTATATCCCAGAAGCAACAATTATAATAAAATTTGAAACTAATCATGCTTTTGTTTTAGTAATATAAATATCATAAGGTACATATCCATATATGTATATTCATGAATGTAATTAACCATAAATAATTTCAAAATTATATAAAATGTTCAGCATTTTGCTTAATTATCCCAATTTTATGTCTGTGACCAAAGTTAATATATATAGTTTTTCTTCATTTTCTTCATATATAGTTTTCCTACACAATAGGACATGTGTATCCTATTTCTTTGTTTAGTTATGCTGATATTTACGCTTTCATTTCTCTTTTTATAGATGTTGATTTGGAAGGTTTTGGTAAAAATCCTTCTATGTGTATTTCTGAGTGTACATATAATAAATATTCTTTATAATATTTTCTTATGTTATACCCATAAATGTTAATTTTAAGTCACAAAGCACACATATTTTTGAAAACAATACATAGTTACTTGTTCTCCAGTATAGTTGAATTAATTTTACCAGTTCTCCTTTCCTTTGTCAATACTTTACTATTTTTCTTGACATTGAATTGTCCACTTTGTCTATTTGACTTTCTTTGTCCCTCTCTCTCTGTCTCTCTGTCTCTGTCTCTGTGTCTCTCTCTGTATATATATATATATATATATATATATATATATATATATATATATATGTATATATATACACATATATACATATATGCACACACACACACTGATAAAGACCATGTTTACCTTTGTAGTAAGAAATTACTATATATGTACATATAGCACATTGACACAGACAACAGTATGGTGATAGCCAGAGGGAAGAGGGGTATAGTGGGAGGAGGTGGGCAAAGGAGGATAAGTGGGGATGGAAAGAGACTTTGATGAGTGCATGATGCAGGACACAGGTAGTTTTGTTGGGCTGTACACTTAAAACCTGTATGGGTTTGTAAACTAATGTCACCCCAATAAATTCAGTTAAAAAAAGAAATTACTACATTCACTGGGTGTCTTCATCCAGTGTAATAGTTTTAATACAATTAATATGCTAATGATTCTTAGATTTGTATGTCAACTCTAAGTCCCACATTAATTTCAGACTTATAAGTGAAATTGACTATCAGACTGCTCACCTTGAATGTCTACCAGCCATCACACACTTAACTTAGGCAAGTGAAAAGTTTCAGACTTTTCCTCCCCAAAACCACTTCTCTAACAGTCTTCTCCATCATAGTCAATGAGAATCCCAACTTTCCTATTTTGTCTCCAGCCATCATTGACTCTTCTTTTTCTCTGATGTTTCACATAAAATTGATCATCAAATCAAACCCTATTAACCCCAATTTCAAAATACTGTAGAATTAGTATTCAACCACCTCTTAATATCTTTACCATCACCACTGTCATAAGCCACTGTTAAGACACTACATCTCTTTCCTGATTGTTGCTGATTGTTGCAGTGGACTCCAAATTGCCTTGCTGCCTCCATCCTTGCCTACTTAACAGTCTATTCTCAAAATAGTAATGGTCTGCTAAAATATAATCCACATTATATTATCCAGCTGTTCAAAATCCTCCAACTTACTCAAACTAAAATTCCAAGTCTTTGTATGTTGTTCAGGGTCTTATCTGAAGTTGCCTCCATTATCTCTCAGACCTCTTCTGCTACAACTTCCTCACCTTCATTCATAGAGCCATATGGCCCCCTTCATTGTTTGTAAGATACAAACTCATTCTGCTGGGGTACCATGGGCTGGGATACTTCCTCCAGCTTCCAAAGGCTCTACTCACATGTGCCACTTAGTTCTTTCTACAAAAGCCATTTCAGACATGGTTTTTAGCCTCTATATCTAAAATTTCAACAACATTTCCATACAATACATCCTAAATGTTATATTCCCCCTCCCTTCCACTATTTATCTTTCTTCATAACAAGTTAATAGCTAATATATGATATGTTTTACTGGCTCCACAGTCCTTAGAACATTGCCTATCACAACAGACACACTTGGTAAATATTTCTTGATTTAATGAAATGTAAAAGGTGAAAGATTTATACGATCTGAAGAGAAACCAGAGTATGATTTAATGAAATGTATATTCTAGTGAATATTACAGTTTTACCATAAGTTATAAACCAACTGCATATACATTTAACTATATATAAATTTAAAAGAATGTATTTATTTTTAAATGTTAACTTACTTTGCAAATGAGTTACTGAAGTAATTTCTTTATAATATCTTTAAAGCAGGATTTTTAATACAATTGCCATTGATTTTAATAAGCATCAGATTTTTGTCACTTATGAATTTGTATTGCTGCAAAAATGAAGATGTATACTAAAGTATATATTTGACTATATAGCTATTCATATCTTTTCAAAATCCATTAGACAGTATTTAGCTATATGAGGTGATTGTCTAATATATTAGGCAAAAGGTATCTTTCATGATGCAAATAAGACATATTATAGTTCCTTTGTTTTCTGAAAAAGAGTGTTTACTCAAGTATGTTTTTCTTTATGTTTACATGATACAGATTTGCCAATACAGCAACTTTTTCCTAGCTAAAATTATTACCAATGAAATATATAGATTCCCAAAACTTTGAACATGTTCAGAAAATTCAGAACACATTACTGAGAAATATATGTGAATTGACTTTATTTGAAAATGAAATCACTTAAAATACCTGCTGTGAGGCCATCATTAGAGTGTAGTGAGCTGTGGTTTTAGGCTCTGCTTTGGTCATAGTACCTAACTCATTATAAATTTACCCATATTTTCTTTAATTTAATAGCATTACTCTTCCCCATCATCCCCTGCCTTTAGAATAGGTGAACCACAAACTTTTGATTATGATCTTGAAGCCATAGAAAACTTGGAAAATATAATCACAATTTAAAATTAACTCTTTGTCTTTAGGTTGAAAAATGCTTTGAATTGCATATCTCCTTTTAACCACAGGTGATATTTCATAAGTTTAAAGTACAGTTTCAAAAAAAAGGGTACTTTCAAATAATTTTCCATGCCTTCATTCAGCAGGTAACCCAAACCTTCCTAATCCCCAAATGCTGCACTTCAAAGTTATACTCAGGAAAAAAATATTGAAAAGAACAGCCTCTCTTTCCAGTTGATTTAAAACATCACTAGCTTATTTTCAGTACACATATGGAGTTACTTTTAAAAAGAAATCTTGGAATAGTGCCAGGCTACATACAGGAAAGTCTTTTCTCCAGAGAGAGCTAAAATTCATTATCTGAGCTTTGGGACGACCTAGTTCCTTCAGAATTTGGACATATCTTTGTTCCTCCATGATTAGTGATAGGAGTTTGTGGGAGTTTGACTTAAAATAAGAGACTACTCAATGTGTAACTAGAGTCTGAAGAAACCAAATGATTGTATTACTTTGAATTGAAACTGAATAATAATCATACACAAATAAAATATTAGTTACATCATAGTTTTATAATAAACTACAGAGCTTTTTAAAAACTGAAATTATTTACAAAAATATGACACTTGGTATGTGTTTGTCAGGAACAGAGATTAAAGTTAAATTTTGGATACTTTATCTCTTTTCCTTCTTCATTAAACTGTTGGCTTCTCTCATTTATATCCATCTGAGTTTTTTGGGGGGGATAAGAAATTATTACAAAGTCCAAGGAAACTAAAGACAATGTAATTATTTAATTATTGTTGTTAGTGACCACTTTGTAATAATAATGATTCAAAATTAGATCTATTTTTGAGGCATAAAGTTTATCAAAGTGGACAACAGTGTTACAAGTTTAGAGTAAAAAAGGTAAAATCAACATATTAATTTTAGTAATAATCTGTAACATTTTATAGTCCAATATCTCAAAGCAAAAATTATTTTCTAGATTCCTTATTTATGTTTTCCATGTGTGTAATGCATTTTAGTCACCACCCCCATTTTTAGGATGAGATAGTAAAATTCAAATTCTCATAATTGATAAGGAGGAGCTTATCAATACAAAACAATTAATATATTGATATGAAGCAAATTAAGTAGACACAGAACATGTTCTCTCTAAGCTATGCAGTACTAACATGGGGAGTGTATCCATAATACTGAACAGGTGTTAATTGTATTTTTAAAATATCCAAATCACACAGAGAAAGAATAACCATGTGTCGTATGCTGAATAAAGAAGCTAAAGAACTTGTTTATCCTGTTATTAATTACTCAGGAGAGAAAAATATAGAATTTCAAAAACTGCTTAAATAAAAGAAGAGGAAGCTTTGGTAGGTGAGGAGAGCATTTTATATCACACATGAGAATTATGTATCCTAGGAGTTTTTAAACACTTTGATTTTGTCCACAAAGAAGACCCAGAAAGTTTCTGTATCTGCATAATTTGATAAAATCAGGTATTATGAACTTAATGTAAATTATTTCAAATAAAACCAAAGTGCAAGCTCTATTTAGAAGAGTGATGGTTGAACTGGGCAGTATTACTTCAGTAAAATGAATTAGAGCTCATGAGCTGCAATATATCAGTGGTGAGTCCAGTGCATCTCAGGACTGCGGCTCTTGGAGAAATGAGTCTGGATCACTTGAGCATCACAAATCCTAGGCCATATTTTCATATTCTGCCTCACCTTTGTGGGTCTTCCAAGCCTGCAGGTCCAGCTGATTTCAAAGGCAGTAGATGAGAGCCAAAAGGACTCAGGACTCTTTTACCTTAACCATTCACGAGCCCTCTGAGGCCACTGGCTCTGAAAGAATATGGAGAATTAACCTGCTACTCTTCTTCATCCTCTTCCCCTGAGGCAGTATAGGCATTTGTCCAGTTTACCACAGCAAATGATTCTCTGCGTCCGGAAAATTATAGTGTGCTTCCTCCCTTCACTCTGAGGACTCATAAAACCTAAATTAAACATAACTGTCCAAAGAATTATTTTCAGCTATGTTAACATTTCAGCAATGAAAATAAATGGAACTGAGATAGGAATAATTTTATGATATTAAATATAATAACAGTTTATAACATTTAAACACCATTTATTAATTTTCATTGTAATTTTTTAAAGTATGCATAGTATGGGTCTAAAGTTATATATCAATAGTATATTACTGAAACATGTATGTTTCTGACTCTAAAATTGTTAATCTGTCTAAGGAATATTTCTTTTGTGTTCCTTATACATAAATACCTTTTTCTTCTCTTTGAAGATATTCTTCATTCCATTTAAATAGAGTATGTATTTATACATATTTAAAAGACTCATCTAGCATTCTAGTACTATGTTTTGGTGTACAAAATATGCTTAATTAACCGATATAGTTGTGCTATGATTTGACAAAATAAAAAATATATATATAGTTTTATCAACCATAAAAAATTAAAGTATTATATTCAAAAAGAGTGATGTAAAGCTATTGAAAGAAATACATTAGGTTAGTAAACTTCACATGTATGTACTACAAAATATTTAATATTTATTGAAATTTACCATGCTCCAGTCACTAAACTATTACAAGCATTATTTCATTTAATCATTGCAACAACCCTGTGAGTTAAGCATCATCTTACTCCCATTTTCCAGATTTTGAAAGCTAGAGGGTAAGCAAATTACAAGATTACAGAGAGGGCAAGGATGGAACTTGGCCCCAGCTCTATCTGAATTGAGAATTTTGTGTTATCACTTTTCTCTTCTGGACTAGGAAAATTCTAAGGTATAGCTTCTAGGTTAGAGAAGGTGCGTTATTCGATAAATGCTTCTTTAACTGAATTTATAATGTATATTTTATTCTGAAACTATTTAGCTTCTTTCGTGTGGCAGCCATGTGTAGAGCGCAGAACAGTAATATGTGATCACAGTCCTAGCTAGTGACCCATCTAATGTAGTGGTTTGGCACCAGGGACCAATTAGCTCACCACCCACCACTCACCTTTTGCTCTGTGGCTCAGTTCCTAACAGGCCACGGACCCATACCAGGGATGGGGACTCCTGCTGTAAAGGACCAGGTGGTGAAAATTTAAACTATTGGGGGTCATACAGTTTCTCAAAATGAATTGTTTTTGTCATTTTTAGCATGAAATTTGCCACAGAAAATTTGCAAATAAATGTGCATGTCCACTCTCCAGTAAATCTTTATTAAAAACTTTGAAATTTGAATTTCATATCATTTTCAGGCATCAATAAATATTGTTCTGGTTCTCATTTTTTCAACAATTTAAACATATGAAAATATATCTTAGTTCCCAGGCCATATTAAAACAAGCAAGGGCTGGGTTTGACCAGTGAACCAAGGTTGGCAAACTCACCGTGTGTGGCTAAAATTTAGCTAGTCCAGACTGAGATGTGCTGTAAGTATAAAATACACACCAGATTTTAGAGATTTAGTATAAAAATTTTAAAATGTTTCCTTTATAATTTTTATTTTGATTATATTTTTAAAGAATAAACTTTTAATATGAGTTAAAAATCTTATTCAAATTAGGTTCACCTGTTTTGGGTTCTTATCCCCTTCTCTTAAGTCCTAGAAAATGTAAAATCACACGTGGATCATATTATATTTCTATATATTTCTAAAATGCTGCTTTAAAGGTAATAATATTTGGAGGTAAATAGATACCTGGTATATCTATTCAGGTAGGTATATCTACCTGATATACCTACCTGAATAGATAGATAGATATTACCTATTCAAGTAGTATCTATCACACACACACACATATATATAGCCATATATATATTTGTATTAATTTAATGATTTATTAGATATTGAAATAGAATAAAGAGGTAATTAGAAAGAAATTTTAACTTGATGAAGTTTCAAAAGTAAATATTTTCCAGACAGAAAAGGAAGCAAGGCACTGGAGATTCAGATATGTGTGGATTAGTATATGTTTGGGGAATTAAACATTGTTTACTATTGCTAGAAAATAAAATGTGATCGGGAAGTGGCAAAGAATGATGTTCACAGGGGCATCCAACCTGTGGCCTGATGGTCGCATGTGGCCCAGGATGGCTATGAATGCAGCCCAGCACAAAATTGTAGATTTACTTAAAACCTTTTTTTCACTCATCAGTTTTCATTAGTGTTTGTTTATTGAATGAGTGGTCCAGGATAACTCTTCTTCTTTCACTGTGGCCCAGAGACACCAAAAGGTTGGATACCCCTAGATCTAGATGATAAAGCGTTCTGTTTGCCATGAGGGGATATTGTATCTGCCATAAAGTCACTGACAAGTGTTAAGTAGCAACAGGCCCTGTAAAATCATGAGGTTAGATGTCTAAAGGGCAGGAGGATGCTGAGATAAGTCTCATGTTTCTATCTTGTGTCATTGGGAGAATTATAATGCCACCTGATAACATCACAAATAAATGTAGCACTAGAGAATAATGTTTTCTGTGATGTGTTTGTAAGTTTATTGACTTACTTTGTGGAGGGCGGTATATGGGTAAGCTGAGAGAGTAGGGGAAAGTTCAAATTTAGACACATGGAAACTAAGCAGTCAAAAAACAGTAGTTTTTCTGGTATGTGGACATTTCAGCTTAGAACCTAAGCAAGACTGAAAGTCATAAACTCAAAGATACTGAAAACTGCAAAATGACTTAATAAGTTGGGAGTCAATGACTTACCAGATGCTTGAGTGCCCTGACTAATATACATTCTAAATAGGCATCTGCACAAACACTGAATGTTCCCAGTAACAGTGAAGTCTTCACCTCTTTTACATAAAGGCATTATGACTATTAGACAGTCTTTCCTTGTGCTTAAAATCAAAATTATGAACCATTCAGTATCCTTCCACAAGTTATGCCACCACAACATTTAATTTCAGGAACCCTAATCAGCTATGAATTTTACAGTGATTGTTGTACTGTGTGAATGAAGTAAATCACTGGTGATTAGATGCTCCCAATGACAAAATTCTTTATTGGAGGAGTAATCAAAAAGGATGAAGTTATATATGAGAATTTTTCTTTATGGTAAGCATGTCAGAGAGCTCATGACTTCAAATGCCTGAAGAACATCTCTGCCTGGATTGTCCTACCTGCTCTTCAAGCCTAAAATGGGTCTACAGGAGCTACTATGAAGGACACCAGGGCAAAATCAAGAGGGAGGGTAGAGGTGGGGGAGGGAGGTGGGATTGGCTGGCGTGGGGTGGAGGGATGGGGAGAAAATGCAGACAATTGTAACTGAATAACAATTAAAATAAATAAATAAATAAATAAATAAATAATGAGATTTTTCTTATCCATCTGCCAAAATAATGTTTCTTTCCCTTGTATGGGTTAATGACACAAACATGCCCATCTGGCACATAAAATTAATAGAAAGCTGTGCCATTTTGCTTACCTGACTAACTAGCTGTATATTGTCTTTTTACATCTCTATCAAATCATTTCCTTCTGTCTTTTCCACCACCACTTTCTTATTTCATAATTGTTTTCATGGCTTCTATTGTCTCCCCAACTCAGTTTTGATTTTCAGTCTCTCTCAGCATAACCCTTTTGGTTGTTAAGCATCTGCTCTTCAGGGGTGTGATTCTTTTTCTGTTCTTTTTGGACATGTAAGTAAGATTTCCTTTGATGGAATTGTTCCACTGTTTAGAAACTTGGCCAAATATTTCATCTGGCTTCAGAATACTTACCAACTTAATTTTCCTCTTCTTTCATATATCTTACAATGAAGTTGTAACAGATGGTAAAAGAGAAGATTCTGTGGAAAAATAAAAATATAAAAGATTTGAAATGCAGAATTTATTACAAGGACAATTATGAGTTTTGTGACTCTAGGAGCATAGCCCAGATCAGAGACATAAGGAAGGATTATAGTTGAAAGAGTGCTTGTAAGACCACACCTTTGGAGAGAAATGAACAATGTTACTATTCCCCCTCTCCTTGTGAGGGAGCATCCAGAGGTCTGTGGAAAGTCTCTGATATGTGCTCCTAAAGCTAAGCAGGGCCAGGGAGAGTGAACTGGCACCTGAATCCCCCCTGCAAAAGCAGTGGAGTAGAAATGGAAGCATGAATAAGCCTGCATGCCACCATTGTGCCTTGCCAAGGAAGAGAATGTGGGCTGTGAACGCAATGAAAAGGAAACCAGGAGTGAAACCAGGTTAGAGACAAGAGTGTTCCAAGGCATTTTCTCTGGTAATAAACTCTGAATTTCCCACAAATGCCCTCATAATAGCAAAAGTCACTTTAACCAACCCCAGGCTCAAGGAGTGTGAAGCCACACAGAAAATAAAAAAACATCTGTTCTATCCCCAGCCTGTCCTGCCTCCTCCCACTCTACCTTGCGATGGGGAGGGTGGACAACCAGTACCGCCTTCTTCCAGGGAATCTCCTCCTTTGCCGACCGTACCCATACAGCTTTAGAAGGAGAGTAGCCTTTCAGTTTGACTAAGAAAAAAATGTGGATTAATATTTTGAACTGGGAACTATATAAATACTGAATTGGAGCTCTGATTGGGAATTTTAAGTCATCTTAGGACTTTTACTGAAGAGCAAGCAGCAATGTCAGAGGAACCTTCTATTTTGATCACAACCTATGCGCTGTGTATTTAATACAGTAAAGTTCGCTTTAGTCACACGTGCACACACACACTCATAAATACTCACTTTTTGGAGAATATGTTATGCGTTACTATTCTTTAAATCACTGCCCTGTGTGCATACTGCTTACTGACTTCAAACGAAGTGTCAAAGATCAACCATACCCTCACTTCTTGCATGATGAACCCCATCTTCCCAGATGGGCATAGTCTCTGTTCTATCAGCATTCACCTATACCTTGGGATGTGACTGTAGCCGAAGCACTACTGTAGTAAAGACACGAAAGGACTAGTACCTGTTCCCTGTCCTTTAGAAGCTCACAGTTGAGTGGGAGAGTGTTGTTAAGGTAGGGAGACTTAGAAGAGGAAAGGCTCCACTGTTTAATATTTTTATTTCTCTATTTCCCCTCCAAAATGAGTAGTAAAAACTGCATACAAAAAAATGCACGCTGTATTTGACATCAGTTCATTGTGGTTGTTCTGACTGGAATGATATTTTTCTCCTCTCTCATATTAATGGGTCAGAAGTAAAAGTGTTGAGCTAGTTTCCCACAAAAGAAGAAGGAAAAAATAACAAATTAAGGCATTTCTAATATAGCTGATAAATCCCTATTAATATTCCAAAAGCAGATATTTTTAGCTCCAAACAATATAAAATAACCATATAATCATAATAATAAAAATAAAACATAAGCTTTTATAGAAACCTTTCTTCAAGGAGTTAAGCCACTTAGGTAAGCAGTGATAGTTCTATTTATATCTAAAAGCATATGACATGACCCTTAGTTTTGATTGCTTATACTGTTTAAATATATTTTTTTAATTTTGCATATTGAGAATTATTTCCTTCAATTTTCATGCATTTATCCAATCTGAATTCAGCTATTTTAAAAGTTCATGTGATGGCCTGCTTTTTAGATTGACAATAATATTTCTCTTTTCAATGTAATTACACATATTTATTATGCCATTTTTTCTAAACCAGTGTTAATAAAAACAAACAATTGTGTGCTTAAACAGGAACAATAATTGGGAACATCACAAATTTAAACAAGAGATTTCTGTATCAGTTTATCATATATTTTTAAGCTTAAAGTATTCCAGAGTCTATCTTGGTGTTACTGGGCTATTAGCTGTTTGTGTGTTTTATAGTTGGGTTTTAGGTTTTTAATTCACAGTGATGATGTTAAGCAGATTACTGCAATGTCAAGGTTTGTATATATTACAAGAAAGAATCATCTCAAGTGTTGAGATAATTTGGAACATTCTGAATAAAATAATCTGAGAAGCCTAAATTGGAACAAGGCCAACCAAGGGTGGGAGGAGGGGGAGAGAGAATGTGGAAGAGGGGGTTGGGCAGGACAGGGGACAGCAATGGGGGAAAAATGGAGACAACTATAATTGAACAACAGTAAAAGAAATCTAAAAAATAAAAAATATCTAATTAAGTAATTGATTCAGAAAATAATAATAGTAATAATAAATTAAATATTAGGAAGTTGACCTAAAAGTATTTTAGTGTTTTGCTACACAAAAGTGAGATCTTCTTCTTTAATTCATTTGTTCAGTTTTCGTTTAAAAGATTGTTTTAAAACATGGTTGGTCTTTCCATATACAAAACCTACAGACTAGAAGTTTGTTGCTAAAAAGATGTTATGATGCTTTTAACAAATTCAATAATATTTTAATATTTCATTATGGGAAACATTGAAACATCATTAATATATTACTTATTCTCCTAATTCTTTCATGAAATATTTATTAAATACCTAATGTGCCCCATGCATAATTCTAGTTGCAAGGGGTTTAAAGAAAATATTACCTGCCCTCATGAATCTTACATTCCTGCAATACTCTTTAAAGGTAAATGTTAAAAGGTCTACACTAGAAGCATCCTTGGTGCTTTTTTGAACAAATTTTCTATTAGTTCTCAGAGTTCTCAAAGTTCTTAAAATGTCAAAAGCATAAAGAAGAATAAAAAAGTATAAAAAAAAGCAATTACTTTTAAGCATTAATTAACTTTCATCAAGAATGTGAACAAAAACTTGAAAACAAATACCTATGCTTATGAGTACATATCCTACTCAAACTGAAATGAAAGAAAGTTTTAACAATAATTTTAAAGTACCTGAGAAGTCAGCCTTTCATGGGCTCAATAATATAAGTTGAAACACTGCTGTGCTGGAGGGCATTCCTGTAATACAATTTCTTTGACTTCTCTTTGAGAAAAAAGAAACCATTATTTTTCTAAGGCACTTCATGTAGCATTTTAATTCAGCATTAATTATAGAACATGTCAAACTGTATTTCAGTCAAAGCTCCCTGTAAGTCTCCAGAGCTTTCTTAATGACAGTAATTATAGGTCATAAAAAGAGTCGTCTAAAATTAACATTTCTCTCATGTCTTGATAGGAAAATGCACATGGCTGCACAGTACAGATGTTTTGATTAGTAAAATTTACACTTCCTTTTTTTGTTTCAATGCTTGTCAAACTCGACAGTGTTCTCAGTAAGGTGCTGCATTTCTCAACTCTGTGAGTAAAGGCATATCAGGAATGGTTGTAGAAGTTCTTAAAATGCTATACTTTAATATTTTGTGCTGCAATTAAATGAAAATAAATCAATAGCTTCTTCTTCAGTGCATGAAAGAATTATTTTAAAAGATAAGCAAAATAAATTCTTTGCTTTTAGAATATTCCACAAAAAATGTTTAAAGAATTGCATTTAATGTGTGCTTATAAAAATGATTTGTTTGAATGTAGAACAGCATCATGCCAACTTGTATATTGATCTAAGTCTCCTGGTAAACCATATTTTATCATATATTATCAGAAAAGACACAAAACCTGCTCTATTCTGAACTGTCAAAATTTACTTACTAGAATATGAGAATGGAAACATCCTGGTTTAAACAATGTTAATATCATCAAATACCCAGGGAAATATAAAAAATTAAAAGAGAATCACTTCAAAGAACAAAAGGCCTACACCTTAAGTAATAATAAATCTAATACTTGAAATTCATCTCCCTGGAAAATAAAACTAGGTAAACTTTTGCAAGGGCATTCAGAACAGCCAATGCAGTTTATTAATAATTTCCTGTTTTCATATCGGAAGCTCATATTATCTGGTGGAAGCCACTGTAGACCTCCACGGATATTTAATAAAGCTACCATCCATAATCCTCTCTGATTACCTCTTACCTTCCAGCTATAACACACACGGTGCTGTAACCCCACAAAAGGACAGCATACTGTCACTTGCTAGGATGTTTGACAGCTTATTCTGCTACATCAAGCCAGCACAAAATTACTTTTTCCAAATTCATTCCTAGTTAATAACCAAAAGTAATAATGGTATTCAGCATGAGTAATACTCTGAGAGGGCAAAATGAGACAACAGAGAGAAAAAAGATTAAATAGTGATTATTATGGAAGGAAGATGAAAAACAGAATCTTGTAACATAACAACATTTCTGTTATAATGCTATATGGAGAGTTCTACATATCACACAACAAGATGTACACTACAGGGTCAGGAAACACAAAAGATATTTCCCATTACATTTATGTTAGGTGTGCATTTATTCTAGTTCATAGAGGGAGATATTTGAGAATTCTCTTTCTAAATTATTAGACATTTTCTTGGGAACAAGAAATGACTTATCTTTACTGGAAAATGTGTAGTCAATGGAAATGTATTGCTTTAATCTCACCTACGGTTCATAAAAATAAGTATTTTGCTTATAGATTAGACTAACCTTAATCCAAACTTATGAACACACAAAATCAAATTCAATCTATTTTAAAAAGATGAAATACCAAATTAAAAGTCAGAACCTCAATTGAAAAAAAAATGTTTTAATCATATAGGCAGGATTCAGTATAAACGTTTGTTTTCATTAAAAAGAGCTGAATGACCTTGTTATGTGGTTGAATCTGACCGTAACAATTAATGCAGGCAAAAAAATTAGCACAGTTCCTCTTTTCCTTCCTTTTTCCTTCCCTCCTTCCTTTCTCTTATTTTCTTTCTGTCTTCCACCAATTCCTCTCACTTTTTCTCCTTCTTTCTCTTTGCATGTTTCTCCCCATTTCCTTGTTTTCCTTCTTATATAGTTTACATTTTCTAGGTAACTAATACTAACCATATAAGACTTCTATATTCTAAATGGTTGCAGATGTGAGAAAGTCAAAATCAAGTTAATTATTTTATCAAAAACTGAAAAAATATCCATGTGTTCATATTTCATATAAACACACAGAGATTAAAGGTGTTTATCACTGGTAATACTTGTTTTAAATATTGGACATATTGGATTATGCAATTGATACCTTGAGTGTCTATAAGGAGTCTACATGTGGTTAATGTCTCCTCCATAACTTCTACCCAGGTGCTCCTGACAGAAATGGGACCATGGTCTCTGACACGTCCCCCTTTTCTGGCCCCACATCTGATTCTCCTCAGTGCTACTTTCTAGATGTCTTTTGAATTCAACTCCTGACTTCTCTCCACCTCCTCTGCCACACATCAGCCAAAGCCACCATTACTTGCTTAGATAGTACCTAGACCTGCTCAAAGACCTCCTGTGTTCTGTTTTCTCCAGACTACACCTGACATCCTGACTTTCCATCCAGGATAATCTTCTGAAATGCATATATCATGTCCCTTCTCTTCCAAAAATTCTTCAGGGCACTTTTTTTTTTTAAGATAGAGCAGAAATCCTTGCTATGACTATGAGGCAATATGAGGAAATGTATTATTTGGCATCAGCCTCACCCTAAGTCACTCAGCAATTCTCACTATGCCCAGACCATGTTGTCCTTCTGCCCTGCTTCTGGGCTTTTCTCATTGGCTGCTCCCTCTTTTGGGGAAATGTCCCCATTTGATTCACCTGCCGTTCCCCTACTCACCTTCAGGATTTGGTTCAAATATGACTTCTTAGGTTATGCTTTCTCTGACAGAACAGTCTATTTCACCCCTCCTCCATATCTACTTTCATAGACCCCTACACATTTCCTTCATAGAAATAATTGCATCTCTAATTAAGCATATTGTTCATACGCTATGTCTGTGAGTAGAATAAAGGCAGGAAGATGTCTTGTTCTCCTCTACATCCAAAGTGTATACTCATTGCCTGGTACCCAGGAACTGCTCAATAAATATGTCATTAATGACTTTAGTGAATATATGTCTTTTCTCTCACCAAACAGATTATTCATTGCACAGATCTAAAGTAAACTAATTATTGTACAGGAATGTTTGTACAGAATATCTCCCTTAGGTTGGATTCCCCAGAAATGGACCCAAGACAAGCTTTGTATGCAAATAATTAATTAAAAAGTTCTAGGAGAGGCCAGTAAGGAATAGGAGGAAGAGGATAAAGAAAGAGAAAGACAAACAAGCAAGGAAGTGATTTAAGGCTAAGTCCCTCTCTAAAAGGCTAGCTTCAGCCCAGCCCAGTCTTGCAAGAGATCAATAAAGTTCAAATTATGCCTCAGCCTTGTACCTTCCTGAGGCAATTGAATTTGTGGAGTGATGTGAACTTGGGCACCTCCAGTTCTCTGTGAGTAGACAGAAAGTGACTCTGGGAGAAGGAAGGCAATTCTTCCAAAAAGGGTAGAGTGTAGACTATTAGTAACAAAGACGCCCTGGGCAGAGAATTGGCAAAAGACATTTTAACCAAAATATCACCAGTAGATGTCATTATGTATAAATGTTTTGAACATTCCTGGATGCTTTTTATAAAGAGATATGAACTGGGATGTCCTTGTATGGTTAATCACATAGCTCTGATAAACTTTTTAAAAAATGTATCCTACCATCTTGTCCCTTAAAACACCTTTACTGTCTCTGGTATGAAATCATTTTAATTTCCTATAATTCTTTATAAACATTAAATAATAGTTTAATACAACACCCTTAAAGACTAACCCACAACCTAAGTTTCATTTGTGACCTTGGGAGCAATGTCAGGAATTGATGGTGCCGATTTAAAGTAATACTCAATTATATTTGGTTTTGATCAACATTTAGGGCTTTGAATGAGTCTGATGCACCATGGTCCCTATGTTCCATCTTTCTCTTAACTTGAAAAATCCACAAAGCTTCCTTAATCCTGACTCTGTAACCTAGCAATGAAATGGATTTCAGTTGGTTTAAGGGACTATTTCTAGTAGGTAAAATAATACCTATCTGGTTCAAGTCATTCTGTACTAATAATGCAAGAGAAACTTTTTGAGCAAGGAAATGAAAACCCAAAATAAACTAAGTTATTCAAAGCAGAATTTGAAGATTCTAAGACTTAATTTCAAATTAATATAAGATGACATATACTATCTCATTCTACAAATAAGTATAGTATCATTCTGTGATTTTAGAATATTACTAAGAACCACCACCACTGTAGGAAAACAAGTTTTTAGAATAGGGAAAGAAACTGCTTAATGGGTGCCTTCCTACAGATACCTTTATTGAAACTAAATGTTAACAGCTGAAAACTGGAAATATCCTATGACAGTGACAATTCAGTGAACTACTCCCTCTTTCCCTCTCACTGGTGAGAAGATAAAAGAAAGGAAATGCTGGATAAAGTCTTTCAATGGCATGTACTTTCTGTCTTCCATTTTTATCTGTTTCTTCTGTATCTTGGTCTATGACACTAATCCTTAGTTTCACTGAATTTAAGTTGCATGACAAAATCTAGCTTGAGAAACACAAATCAATATTTCTTGTCCTCTTGCCATATGCTAGGCACTGTTAGAGAATGAAGACAGAAAAATAAATGGAAGAGCCTCTCTTCAAGGTGATTACTGACTCTCAAACCATATAACTTTAATATAATGTGCTGGCAATGATAAGGTGCTTGCTACTGCACAAAGAAGAATAACTTATTTGAGGCATTTAGGAAAGATTTGAAAAGTTTCTAGAGCACCCCCCTAATCCCATTTCCTCCACAAAGGAAGAAAAGTCTTTATCACTACAAATAGACAGATGAGAAAAAGGAGGCTCAGAAATGCCGTGACTTTGCTTCCCTCCCTTCCATAACCAAGACTCCTGACAGGTATCCCTGCCTATCCTACCTCACATCTTGTTCTCCTTTCAACACAATAAACATGAATGCTACCTGCCCAGGACTCTCACCTCTCTTTGCTAAATTAGTGTCCAGCTTTCAGCCCAGTCTGCATGTTGTGTGCAGTATTTCACAGTGTTGGTTGCTCTCCATTCTCCAGACTCTTGTAATTTACATCCTCTTAGGTCTCCTTTTACCTCCCACCCCATTTCCCCACGTTTGTTTGTTGGTTTCTTTTATTAGTCAGTTGGTTCTTTTTTTCCCCCAGTCTTCAAAATGAACTTTATAAAGGACTTCCCCTGGCTCTCTTATCTTTTTGTTATGCATCCATTGCTTGGTTAATGTAATCAATTCCAGTGGTTTTAATAATTATTTAATTGATGAGCTAACTATAACTTCTGTCTAGGTGTTTCTCCTAGGTTTGAAGTTGAAATCTTAACAATTTACACATAAATATGAGAGAGAGAGAGAGAGAGAGAGAGAGAGAGAGAGAGAGGATTTCCTTAAGTTTTTTTTTACATGAACACCTAGCTAGAAATTAATGGAATTCATTCTAGTGAGAGAATGCAGGTTGAGAAGTAGGTGTGCAGGTGGTTTTTATATTGAACTAAATTTACTACATATGATGGTCTAGTAGGTAATCCTAGTGTTGATGACTAGACATCATAGGGACTATATGGGAGGGAGGAAATAGATTTAAGAGTTATTAGTAAATAGTTGATAAACAAATCATGGCGAATAGATAGCATAACTCAGAATGCATAGTCTGAGGAAAGAAACAAGCTTGAGATACATTTATGAGTCAATTTGAGATGTATCTATAACATCCAAGTATAGTGATCCGGGTGATTAATTGTTTTTACATTGGCTCCTTGGATTCCAGGAGTTCCCCAGGGATCAGTATGAAGACATAAGAAAAACAACATGAGAAGTGTCTGGGGCTTTGGTGCTTTGGACCCTCACTTTTTGATTCAATCAAAGAAGTTCCAGCATTGCAGATAATTTTATTTTTTATTTTATTTATTCATAACATAAAAGTGTGAAAACAACCAAAGGAAACACATTTATTTGGCTGAGAAAGTTGAGGCTAATAGAAAGTTAAACGATTTGACCAAAGTCACACAGTTTCTAAGTGGCCAGGAATAAACACGGGTGTTTCTGCATTATAAAGTCATCTTGCACTGTTTTCTCTACTCAGTTTTCATTCATACCACTTTTCAGTTCTATGCATTTTGATCTCACCCATACTTTTTTTAAAAATGCTATCTTCATCTAAATTACAGATTTTAGAAACAATTTTCTCTAGATTTACTAAAGACCATCTCCTCTCCCATATTCTCAATTTATTTTCCCAAGTGATCTTTCTGAAAGGGCCTTTCAATAGTCCCCAAGGAAAAATAAAATACAGAACTTACAAAAATGTTCCCTTATTTATTTTTCATTTTCTTTCATATAAACCACTCTATTTGCTAAATATTGTTTGCTTATTGTGTTCCAACTATTTTTCAGTGGTAAATTTTGGTAAGTTTAATATGTGGGAGACATATATTTAAAAATATAACATCCAAATTATTACATGATTAGCTATTATGAAAACTGTTTTTAAAATAACAAGGTGTTATGAAAGAAATTAAATATAAGGGCCTAACTTATATTGGATTTCCAGACAATGCTTCTTTTTGGAAGAATTATTTGAGACACAAAAGATAAATATGAGTTCATTTAGCAAAGATTCCAGAGAAGACCTTTCGGGCAGGAAAAACAGCATTTGTGAGGGACGAGCAGCAGAAGAGATACCAGTGTCTTTAGGGAAGAGAGTGAAGGCTCACGTGGCTGCAGCCCATGTGCAAGGGAAACAAGTGAATATTAAGCATACAGAGACTACTCTTTAGGGTTACTGAAATGAGCTATTCTGTCTTTTTCTCTCCCACCTTTTCTTTACTCTTGTCTTTTGCACTTGCTATTCCCTCTGGTTAAAACTATACATTCTGCTTCCATCCAAGCCATTTACATAGCTGTATATATTTAACTTCTAATTTTCTGGACACAGAGTAGATATTACCTCACTTGGAAAGTGTATTAGTCACAACAAACTGAATGCTGTAACAAACAACTTCAAAATTTCAGTGCTTAACATGATAAAGTCTATTTATCTCTGATAAACCTTAACGTGTATGTCCCTGAATGGGCAATTCTTCTAAGGGTCTTTCTTCATAGTGGTGACTCATGGATGTGACTCACTCCAGATTGTGTCTCCAGTACTCCCTGGGGACTTAGGGTCATTTATTTTCAGTCAGTGAATGGGAAAAGAAACAGAAGAATAACACAGAGGAAGTTTTATGGGTCAGACTTAGAGGTGACATGAATAATTTCAGTTCATTAGGCCAGAATTTTTCCATGGCTTTTCCTAATGACAAAGGGGATAAACAATGGGTATAATCAATAACCAGTTCCTCTGTGCCATATTTCTTTCTTTTAACCACCAATACTCATTTTCACCTTTCTCCTGTGTAGAGAATGCAATCAGCCTCTCTCTTAGACAACCCCAAAAGCCATCCAGTCACTATATTGAGATCAAAATCCAGGACCTCTGAGAGATGCATGGCCCAGCCAGAAAGTCTAAATGTGTCCCCTCATGGTCTTTGAATACATGAACTTTAAAAAATCCAGTTGTTTTCAACACAACTTTAAGGCGATATAAGATAGCTGTTTCCTTATAAATAGAAAGAAGAAAAAATGCATGGAGTCACTGGATTATAGCAAAGGTAAAATCCTGGCAGAGATTAGGAAGGAAGGAAGGAAGGAAGGAAGGAAGGAAGGAAGGAAGGAAGGAAGGAAGGAAGGAAGGAATTTAGTACATCATTTTTAGTATTAGGAATTTACATCTAAAATAATAATGATGATAATTATTCATATTAGACACTAGGCTAATAACCATATTTTTTCTTCCTTTAAGTTCTCACAGCAACCATGTGAGTTACATTACTTCCATTTTACTAATAAAAAACTTTTAAGACATCAACTTGCTTCAGTTCATACAAATACTAATAGGTTGGGACTTGATTAGGATTGTTGGAATTAAGAATTATGTCTTATCTATTATTGTATAGTACCTTTCACTTTATAAACTAAATATTTAAAGAGCCATTTGATTTACCATTTAATTATTATTACAAAGCACCTATCAGTGGAAGAATCATTAAACATTCAGAGCAACCCTAAGGACAGTCATCACTATAATATATATTGTGGAGCTTTGAAAATATCTCCAAATAAAGTAATACTACTTAAACACAAAATCATTTAACTCTGAACCTAACAATTCATAAAATCTCAATACATTTGAACAATAATTGCAAAATTTAAAAATGTTAATACCATAAATGCCTTAGGAATCAGTTTCCATTTCTATACCATCATTATGAAAATATAACTAGTAAATACCTAATTTTATGATTTATTTTCTTGAGATATTGCTTATAATGAATAGGCTCATCATAGTCACCTTAAACTTATCTAATTAAAGACATTGCTCCTCTTTAATAATTTTCCCATAGGAAAAGAAATAGTATTTCTGACTCAAAGTAAATGTAAAGGTACATATTGCTAAACATAAAGAATTATGGAAATTTTCTAGTTCTAAGTGACAATTAAAGCCATACTTTGGATGTACTACATTTTTTGGTAGAATACCATCTTCATTAAAGGTAAAATGGATTACTTAAAGTGTCTTTCTGCTACGAATTTTTCAAAAAGAACATTTATATAGGCAAAATATTTAGACAATAGTTGCATTTTAAAATTTGAAAAGAAAAAATATCCTTTAAATGTTCCATTCTCAGAAAGCATTATGCTGTTTTGTAACATTTTTATTCAATACAATGCATTACTTTTTAATAAGCAGACTTTCCTACTGAACTTCCAGTGATATCTGAAAAAATATAATTACAGTTCTGCTACTACACATATTTTCATTTTTTCAAAATAATACACACAGTTCCAGTAATGCTTCTTGCTAACATATGCTTCTCTGTAATGCATTAATGCAATTGGCTGGCAGATTTTCCTTGGACTTTGAATTTGTGATTTTAAAAAGGCAAATGTAGCAATTAAGAACCCAGAAGAAATCCCTCATCAAATTAGAATCAGCTGGCAAATTTGGACCTGAACTAATTAACTGTACTCATAAGAATTTTTCTGAGAAATGAACTCAATTTAAACTTAAATTAATTAAATAAAAATATATTCTACAATCTGATAATCAAAACCTATTAATTTCAGTTTAGCTGGTTCAATCCAGTGAAGTCTTGTGTTCTGACCTGATATATCTCTCACCCTTGTTAATACATATTACAGAATACAAGGTTTTTGCACTAAAAAATGTCAGATACCATTAATTTGGTTTATAAAATTATATTTAGTGCTATTATAACATAAATAAGTAAAGAAACAAAGTAGTCATTTTCTTTCTAAAGTAGTGTCATTAAATTGACATAGAGAAAAATGTTTCTACTTTCTCAAAATAAGAATTGTTTCCTTTGCAAGTCTACACTACACTGGTCCGTATAGCAACTTTACTAGTATGTAAAACAAATAACACTTTGTGGCTGTACTTTTTTATTTACATTACAAACTTCCTCTCTAGACACATTTTGTCTGGTACTTTTCTTCCAGTATACATTTTAGGCTTGCTACTATCTAAAATAAGAAGAAAAAAAATAAAACAACAATAAGCTGCTTTAATCAATTTCCCCCCAAAATTCATTATATAAAGATTTTAAAAGTTTAAAAAGAAGGAAATATTTATTAAATGTCAAAAAAAAAACCCAAATCTGTTTAATGAGGGACTTAGAGGGAGATAAAAGGCAATACTAGCTTAATTAGTTACAAGTTTAAGTGATCATGCACATGCTCTTTTACATAATTAAAGGGCTTCAGGTGGGATATAGTGGGAGAATGGATATTTTTCTTACACCTCATAATAATGATTATTGATGGGATACATATAAGCCACCATTCTCCAGAACAGTACTGATTATATCTGTTATCCTGAGAAACTTCATATTAACAATATCTTGGTTTGAACATAGTATTATATACTTAATAGTACATAGTATTACTATATTTATTATAGCATCCCTTTTGTGTGGCATGGGTACCAATATTTAGAGAAATCTTTCAATTGCATGAAAGTTATATATTGTGAGTTTCAAGAAAATTGGAGAATCAATAAGATGCTCAGAAAGACAGAAGTAAACTAAAAAGACTAGACTAGACTGAGTGTCTCTTGATAAACAAATGGAATTCCACTTACTTAGAGTTTTTCCAAAAGTCTCTCACTGTGCTAACTGAAAGCTTGGCTACACTTCTACAGATGGAACGGGCTGGCTTCAGGAATCAAGTTCAGTAGCCTACAGAGCAAAGTAAGAGACGCAAGTTCCAATGATGTAAAATTTTATCTTACTTTTTCCATTATTTTTATGTGTATGTTTCACAATGTATATAATAGTTCAGTAGCATTTAATAGTATTTAAATAAATAAGAAAACTATGTTGAAGGTATACTGATAAAATCTATAGTAATGGGCTAGGTAAATAAATTAGTTTGCCAGTGCCTATCTACTATATGCTGAATTTCCATTACACATTGGCAAGATTATGGACACTAAAGGAGCATAAGCTTTTCCTAGTCAGTAATTTAAAGATGCCAAAACAGTACCTAGAAAACTTTGACTATGTTATATTATCATCATTAAAAATTTTATGTAAAAATAAAAATAGTGTTACACATACATTTTCTTTTAATTGTATATATTTGGTGTTTTACCTAATATTCATAGTTAAAAGTCATTTTACACTTCCAGCCAAGATGGAGGCATAGGAAGATACACTATGCCTCTTCGCACAAACAAAAGAAGGACAATGGCAAATATAAAAACAAAAAACAACCATAACTACCAGAAAATCAAACTGTATGGAAGTCCAAAAACCAAGGAGTTAAAGAAGAAACATCCATGCAGACAGGTAGGAGGGGCACAGATAGGCACTGAGTGGCGAGAACTCATGGCAAGATGGTGGTTGGAGCACTGGGCAAGGCAGTGGCTGGTGGAGTGGGCAGTCCCACATTTGTGTGTGAATAAACTGGGAGGAACAACTGGAAAGAGGGACAAACTGTGCAACCCAGGGTTCCAGCATCAGAAATAAAGCTTCAAAACCTCTGACTGAAAAAAACTGTTGGGGTTGCGGCAGAGGGAGGAACACCCAGCCTCAAAGGAGAGTTCCTTAGAGACACCCACAGGGACCTAGAACATGCACAAACCCACCTACCCAGGAGTCAGCACCAGAAGGGCCCAATTTGCTAGTGGGTAGCAGCATAAGTGACTGAAAGCCAGAAGAGAGCCAAGCAAGTGGCACTGTCGCCCTTTCGACCCTTCCTCCACAGACTGTACCACAATGTAAAGACGTGGGTTGCCCCATCCTGGAGAATAACTAGGCTCTGCCCCTTGCTACTTAACAGGCACAACAAGACAAAAATATTTGGCCCAAATGAAAAAAAAAAATGAGAGCTCCAGAAAAACTACAAATACAAATAAGTGATGAAGAGAGAGCCAACTTATCAGACTCAGAGTTTGAAACACTGGGAATCAGGATGCTCATAGAAATGATCGAATTCAGTCACAAAAGAGAAGAAAAAGTGAAGACTATGGAAAGTGAAATAAAGGAAAATGTACAGGGAACCAACAGTGATGGGAAGGAAACTGGGACTCAAATCAATGGTTAGGACCAGAAGGAAGTAATGAGCATTCAGCCAGAACAGATGAAGAAACATGAATTCAAATAAATCATGAGAGGCTTACGAACCTTCAGGACAACGTTAAACTTCCAACATCTGAATCACAGGGATGCCAGAAGGAAAAGAGGAAGAGCAAGAAATTGACATATTATTTAAATAATAATAAAGGAGAACTTCCCCAATCTGGCCAAGGAAATAGACTTCCAGGAAGTCCAGGAAGCTCAGACAGTCCCAAAGAAGTTGGACCCAAGGAAACACACATCAAGGCACATCATCATTAAGTTACCCAAGATGAAAGAGAAGGAGAGAACCTTACAAGCAGCGAGAGAAAAGGAGACAATTACCTACAAAGGAATTCCCATGAGACTGTCAGCTGGTTTCTCAAAAGAAACCTTGCAGGCAAGAAGGGGCTGGCAAGAAGTATTCAAAATTATGAAAGGCAAGGGCCTACATCCAAGATTACTCTATCCAGCAAAGCTATCATTTAGAATGGGAGGGCAGAATAAATGCCTCCCAGATAAGGTCAAGTTAAAGGAGTTCATCATCACCAAGCCCTTATTATATGAAATGTTAAAGGGACTTATCTAAGAAAAAGAAGATCAAAAATATGGAGAGCAAAATGAGAACAAACTCACAACTGAACTTAGAAAAGCAAAAACAAAAATGAAATAAGCAAACAACTTGAATATGACCAGATTAAAGAAAATGGAGGGTTATCAGAGGAGAGGGGGAGAGGGAAGAATAAGGGAAAAGGTACAGGAAATAAAAAGCATAAATTGTAAGTAAAAAATAGAGGGAGTTTAAGAGTAGTATAGGAAATGGAGAAGCCAAGTGGAGAACTTATATGTATGACCCATGGACATGAACTAAGGTTGGGGAATGTTGCTACGAGGGGGTGTGCAGGGCAGAGGGGAATAAAGAGGAGAAAAAATAGGACAACTGTAATAGCATAATCCATAAAATATATTAAAAATTAAAATAAATAAAATACATTTTAAGTTTCCTATGCAACAAAAGTCAAATTTTATCCCCATGATTTAGCAGAAGATTAAAATAAAAAAATCTTAAAGTGCAACATTGCTTGGTTATTGAATTAAGTGCTTAAAAATTCATTAGGAGGGTAACTAACTTACAACAAAGGTCTTAAATGTGTAACATTATATCAGCTCATGCAATAATGCTGTTTAGGTTACTGTGTTAAGGATTTAGCATAGTAGATTTAAAAAAAAAAATCAAGATTCTTGGAAGATGGCAGAGACATGGTGGGAGCAGAGACCACTTCCCCTCAGCACCAGTGAAATGCCTAACTGATCTGAGGAACTGAGCGAACAGCCAACAGTATTCCAGCATATATGAAGATCAGAGACCAAAGATAGACGACATTGAAAGATCAGAAGGTAGGAAGAGTGCTTAAGGACAATAACATCCCTGGGACCAGTGCCGGGACCAGGGCAATCGAGGCCCCCAGCCGGGGCATAGGGTCTGCTGCAGGATTCTTGGGAGAGAGCCAGGCTGGGCTGTGTGAGACACCAGGTGCTTGTTTGGACTAGGGGGGCTTGAATAGGAGGAATTTCTCAAAAAGAAATAGAAAAAATAGAGGCACACAGCAGCTGTTTAGAGAACTCTCCACAGCAGCCGTGGCCTCTTGCGCCCCTACCCCCTCAGTCCCTAGATTGTGAATGCTGGATAAGCAGCCCCAGCACACACCTGAAGCCAGGTTGGCACGCACCTCCATCAGAAGCATGGACACCCAAACCTGAAACCCCGGGTGGGCGCGCACCCTGATCAGCAGACAGGCTGCCTGGGCGCACAGGCCCAAAGCGCCCTGGTGGGTGCATAACACAATCAGTGGCTGGGGCACACGCCTGAAACCCTGAGTGGGAGCGCACTCTGATCAGTGGCCGGGGCACCCACACCTGAAACCTCAGGTAGGTGCATACACTGATCAGCGGCTTGGCTGCCCAGGCACACAGACCCAAAGCCAGGGATCAGTGCACGACCCGTAGATCAATGGCCTGGCTGCCTTCAGGCGACCACACCTGAAGCACCAGGTCTGAACAACTCCCAACTAGCCCCTGAGCACAGAGCCCTGCAGGGCCTAATCGCTCTCTAGGAGGAAGGCAGAATGACCAGTAGAGGGGAGCTGCAGGGCTAAGTGAGACTGCAGTCCCCAGAAAAACTTTACCCAGTAGGGGGCTGAACTACCCTGAAGGAGCACCAAGAGCCCCTAGCATCTAAGACAGCAAAGAGCAGGAAGGTGGAGTGTGAGTTGCCCCTAATTGGTGCAACTCAAGGACAGCACAACTGGTGGACTAAAGGCCTAAAGGCCTAGGGGGGAGCAGAAGGACCCTGAGAAACTGGATTGGAGGCTGGACAACAGCAGAAGAGTGAGGCTCAGGAAGGGAAAAAAGTGAAACCAATCCCTCCAACCACCCCCTCCCGTTTCATAGACAGGAAGACCAGCAGAACTAACCTAACCGGTTTAAAGCAGGCAGAAGACATTTTTTTTTTCCCTTTTCCGCTAAATTACTTCTTCTTTTCTGTCCTTCTTTGGTGTTTTATTCCTTCTTCCTTTCCTCCTTTACTTTTTTATTCCCTCTTCCTGCCTTCTTTTATTTATTTTTTATTTTAATTTTTGATAAAATATCTTATCTTTCCTCTGATCTTTTTTATTCTCCCTTTTTTCCTTCCTTCCTTCTTTCCTTCCTTCCATTCCTTTTCTATTCCTTTTTCCTTCCTTTCCTTCTCCTTTTGTTTTTTTTCCTTCTTCCTCCTTTTCCCACAGGTGAGACAATAAAACCTGGAGTTCTGAAAAGACCAGAGTTAGATCCTGTTAAACCCATAAATGTAGGCTCAAGACCAGTGAGTTCGGGAGACTAAGGAGACAGCACCAGTGAATCCCAATGGCATTCTACCATAGAAGTTCACACCAAAACCCAGGGAGGCAGAATAGATCAATTTAAGAAGCAGAGACTAACAAGAAGAGTCTCACAAACAATGGGAAGACAAAGAAACAATCCCCAAATGAAAGGAAAGGAGGAAGCCTCAGAAAGAATGCTAACTGAAATAGAGGCAAATCAACTTTCAGATACTGAGTTCAAAGCAATGGTTATCAGGAAGCTCTCTGAGACACAGAGAACTACCAGAAAATACAGGGAAACTACAATGAACTCACTACACAATATATCAACATGAAAAAGGAAATAGAAACTATCAACAAGGGCCAAGAGGAAATGAAGCATACAATTACTGAACTGAAGAACACAGTAGAAGAAATGAAAAGCACACTAGATGAAGCAGGGGATCAGATCAGCAGGCTGGAGGACAAAATAGACAAAAATACCCAGAAATGGCAAGAAAAGGAAAAGAAGCTCAGAAAGAATGAAGAGGGATTAAGGGAAATGCAGGACAACATGAAACATAATATTATCCGAATACTAGGGATTTCAGAAGGAGAAGAAGAGCAAGGGATAGAAAACCTGATTGAAAAGGTAATGATGGAAAATTTCCCTAATCTGATAAGAGAAAAAGTGACACAAATCCAGGAAACAAAGAAAGTCCCAAACAAGAGGAACCCAAAAGACCCACATCAAGACACATAATAATTAAAGTGGCAAAATTCCAAGAAAAAGAGAGAATAGTAAAGACACCAAGGGAAAAAGAGGAAGTAAAATACAAGGGAGCACCAATAAGGTTAGCAACTGACTTGTCAATGGAAACACTCCAAGCCAGAAGAGAATGGCAAAAAATATTCCCAGTAATGAGAACCAGAGACCTGCAACCAAGACTACTTTACCCAGCAAGGCTCTCAATCAAGACAGAAGGCCAAATAAAGAGTTTCCCAGACAAAAGAAGTCTAAAAGAATACAGCTCCACTAAACCAGCTCTACAAGAGATGCTAAAGGGACTGCTTTAAGGAAAGGAAGGAAAAGAGAAAGAGAGAGGAACACAGGTAGGAACAAATGGCAATGAATAACTACCTATCAATAATAACCTTACATGTAAATGGATTAAATACTCCAATCAAAGTCATAGAATAGCTGAATGTAACCAAGAAAACATTACCCACACATATGCTGCCTACAAGAGACCCACCTCATGACAAAAGACCTACACAGACTGAAAGTGAAGGGCTGGAAACAAATTTTCCAAGCAAACAGACAGGAAAAAAAAGAAGAGGCAGAAATACTCATATCAGACAAAATAGACTTCAAAAGAAGGGTCATAAATCAGACCCAGAAGGTCACTTCATAATACTCAAAGGAAGAATCCTCCAAGAAGGAATAAACATTGTAAATATATATGCACCCAACATAGGAGCACCCAAATACATAAAGAAAATCTTGTTGGACTTCAAGAAAGATATTGACAGCCACACAGTTAGAGTAGGGGATTTTAACAACCCACTATCAAAAATGGACAGGTCTTCAAAACAAAATATCAACAAGGATATTTTTGGCACTGAACAATACCCCAGATGAAATGGACTAAACTGATATTTATAGAGCTTTCCATCCAAAAGAAGCAAAATACACATTCTTTTCAAGTGTACATGGAACATTTTCAAAGATAGACCACATGATAGGACACAAAGCAAGTCTCAACAAATTCAAGAAAACTGAAATCATATCAAGCATTTTCTCTGACCACAAGGGACGGAAACTAGAAACCAACCTCAAAGGAACAAAAAACAACACTCAAAATCATGGAGACTGAATAGCATGCTATTAAACAATGAATGGGACAAGAACAAGATCAGGAAAGAAATCAAAAACTTTCTGCAAACAAATGAAAATGCATTCACAACAACCCAAAACCTATGGGACATGGCAAAGGCAGTCCTGAGAGGGAAGTTCATAGCAATACAAGCCTACCTTAAAGAGATAGAAATATCTCAAACAAAGGACCTAACTCTCCGCCTACAAGACCTAGAGGAACAACAACAAAGACAGCACAGAGCAAGTAGAAGGAACGAAAAAACAAAGATCAGAGCAGAGTTAAATGACATAGAGACTAAAAGAACAATTCTAAGGATCAATGAATCCAGGAGCTGGTTCTTTGAAAAGAGAAACAAAATCGACAAGCCTTTAAATAGGCTCATCAAGAAGAAAAGAGAGAGGATCCAAATAAACACAATTAGAAATGAAAGAGGAGAGATTACAACTGATACCACAGAAATACAAAGGATAGTAAGAAATTACTGGGAAGAACAGTATGCATATACAATGGATAGGATCAGGTATTTTGAAGTGTTTTGCTGAAGATCAAAATTATGTTATTGTTTATTATTATTATTATTATTATTATTATTATTATTATTCCTCCATTATGGTATGTGCGTACAAACTAGGACAATCACATCAGACTCAACTAAGGAACAACTTCCATCCTATTCCCCTAATGCGGCAGGAGAAATTTGAAAACCTAGGTGAAATGGACACATTTCTAGAAAAATATAATCTTCCAAAACTGAATGAAGAAGAAGCAGAAGTCGTGAACAGAACAATAACAGCAGACGAAATTGAAGCAGTCATCAAAACACTCCCAGCACACAAAAGCCCTGGACCAGATGGTTTCACAGGAGAATTCTACAAAACATTTAAGGAAGAGCTAACACCTATCCTTCACTGACTATTTGAAAAAATCCACAATGATGGAAGACTCCCAAACTCTTTTTATGAAGCCAGCATCATCCTAATCCCAAAACCAGATAAAGACACAACGAAGAAAGAAAACTTCAGGCCAATATCACTGATGAACATAGATGCTAAAATTCTCAACAAAATATTGGCAAACCACATCCAGCAATACATTAAAAAGATCATCCACCATGACCAAGTGGGATTCATCCCAGGGATGCAAAGATGGTACAATATTCACATATCAATAAACATAATAAATCACATCAACAACAGCAAAGACAAAAATCACATGATCATATCAATAGATGCGGAAAAAGCGTTCGATAACATACAGCACCCATTTCTGATAAAAACACTCAGCAAAGTGGGAATAAAGGGAGTAGTCCTCAACATAATTAAGGCCATATATGAGAGACCTACAGCCAACATCACACTCTATGGACAAAAACTTAGAGCTTTTGTGTTTGGAGATCTGGATAGCTACATGCAAAAACTGAAACTCGATCACCAACTTATGCCATACACAAAAATATGCTCAAGATGGATAAAAGACTTAAATATAATTTGTAACACCATAAAAGTCCTAGAGGAAAACATTGGCAGGAAAATCTCAGACATTCCACGCAGCAACATTCTCACAGACATGTCCCCTAAAGCAAGGGACATAAAGGAAAGAATAAACAAATGGGGCCTCATCAAAATAAAAAGCTTCTGCATGGCTGCATGGCTAAAGAAGACAGCATTAAAATAAAAAGAAAACCAATCATATGGGAAAACGTATTTGCCAATGATACCTCAGACAAGGGCCTGATCTCCAAAATATATAAAGAACTCACACAACTCCACTCCAGGAAGACAAACAACCCAATTAAAAACTGGGCAAAGGACTTGAACAGACACTTCTCCAAGGAAGACATACAGAGGGCCCAGAGACATATGAAAAGATGCTCAGCATCACTAGCCATCAGAGAGATGCAAATTAAAACTACAATGAGGTACCATCTCACACCAGTCAGAGTGGCCAACATAAACACATCCACAAACAAATGTTGGAGAGGATGCGGAGAAAAGGGAACCCTAGTGCACTGTTAGTGGGAAAGCAGACTGGTGAGGCCACTGTGGAAAACAGTATGGAATTTCCTCAGAAAATAAAAATGGAACTGCCCTTTGACCCAGCAATTCCGCTGCTGCGATTATACCCTAAGTGTCCTGAAACACCAATCCAAAAGAATCTATGCACCCCAATGTTCATAGCAGCACAATTTACAATAGCCAAGTTCTGCTAGCAACCTAAGTCCACATCAGCAAATGAGTGGACCCAAAAACCATGGTACATTTACACAGTCGAATTTTGTGCAGCAGAGAGAAAGGAGCTTATACCCTTTGCAACAGCATGGATGGAAGTGGAGAGCATTATGCCAAGTGAAATAAGCCAGGCAGTGAGGGATAAATACCATATGATCTCAAATTTAACTGGAACATAATCAACAGAAGAAAAAAGGAAACAAAATATAGCCAGAGGCATTGAAGTGAAGAACAATCCAGCAATAGCCAGGGGAAAGTGGGGAGGGGACAGTGAGGGTAGGGGTTTAGAGGAACTACTATAAAGGACACATGGACAAAATCAAGGGGAGGGTGGAGGTGGAGGAGGGTGGTGGGTTTGGTTGAGGTGGGGTGTTGGAATGGGGAGAAAATGCATACAGCTAATTGAATAACAATAAAAATTAAATTTAAAAATCACTAGAAAACATTTCTTCTTTAATTTGAAAGTATTTAAAATTTATTACCATCTTTAATTGAAAGTCAGATTATGTAAGACATATGATGCCTTTACTCACATACCTTTGAGAATGATCATTATTTACTCTTTGAGACTGATGATGAGGCAATAGTGTTTATGTATATTGAATTTCTGGCTCTATTTTCAGAGAAAGTACAAATTTGCAATGTTTGCTACATGGTAATTTTTCAGCATGCAAAGTTTCTATTTTTACTTATAAAGTAATATGAAGTGTAACTGAAACACTGTAACTACAGATAGGGTTTCTACTTTCAATTTATGAGACTGAATTTCTTTTAATATTGCCAGAAAACAAGCCCATAGAAGAGAGAACATAAGTGCATAATAGCACATTCTCTATTGCCAATTTCATGCCAAATACTAAAAACAAAGCAAATAAAATCACATGAATCGAAAGTTGGAACCTATAATTTAGTGCCTACTAATAAAGGACACGTTTATATAGTTTCAAAATAAAGCATAAGTATAATTTTCATACTATATGTAGGAATTCTTCCTGTGAAAGAGGCAAAGCACTGAGAGGTCCTCTATATGGACATTGAGATGAAGTAAGTCAAATGTCTCATTACAGCATATGTAACTGATCCAATGATCCTAGGAGTTTAAATCTCCATTTTAAATGCTAAAAAAAAAATAAGTTCAAGCTTTTTCTTTAATGGAAAGTTGATGAAAATTGTTATGAATACTTTATGTACATTTTAAACATATTTTACCTTTTTTTCAATGGTCTGAAGATTAAAGAAAATATTTTCATGGTGGTATTAACCAGTAAATGGCATAAGGAAACCTCCTGAAATATTTCTATATATTAATCTATATAATAGTTAACAAATACATATACATATGTGTGTAAAGAATTCATTAAGATGTATGCCTTAATTTATACAACTCATTTATACACTTTATGCCTCAGTTAAAAAATAAAGGGTTTGCACCCAATATAGGAGCAACCACCTATATAAGGAAAATTTTAGAGAACTCCAAGAAAGATATAGACAGCAACACATTTGTACTAGGGGATCTTAACACCCCATGTCAAAAAAATGGAGAGATCTTCCAAACAAAACATCAACAAGAATATCACAGCATTGAACAATGCCCTAGATCAAATGGACTTAACTGAATATGGAAACTTTCATCCCAAAGAAACAAAATACACATTCTTTTAAAATGCACATGGAACATTTTCAAAGTTAGACCACATGATAGGACACAAAACAACCCACAACTAATTCAAGAAAATTGAAATCATATCAAGCATCTTCTCAGATCACAAGGGTCTGAAACTAGAAACCAACCTCAAGGAAAAACTCAAAAACACTCAAATTCATGGAGAATGAATAACATGCTATTAAACAAATAAATGGGTTAGTAATGAGATTAAGGAAGTAGTCAAAAAGTTTCTGGAAACAAATGAAAATAAATTCACCATAGTCCAAAACTAATGAAACATAGCAAAGGCAGTCCTGAAAAGGAAGTTCATAGCAATACAGGCCTACCTAAAATTTGTAGAAATATTTCAAATAAACAAACGTATCCCTACATCTACAAGAACTGGAGGAACAAAAGCAAACAAAGCCCAGAGTGAGTATAAGGAAGAAAATAACCAAGATTGGAACAGAATTAAACAACAAAGAGACTAAAAGAACAATTTAAACGTTCGATACATCCAGGAACTTGTTCTTTGAAAAAAACAAAATTGACAATCTTTTAAGTATACTCATCAAGAAAAAAACAGAGAGAACCCAAATAAACAAAATCAGAAATTAAAGAGGAGAGATGAGAGATACCAGTGAAATAAAGAGGAATGTAAGGAATTACTACAAATATATGCCAAGAAATTTGAAAACCTAGATGAAATGGAAAATTTTCCAGAAAAATATAAACCAAAATGGAATCAAGAAGAAGCAGAAAGCCTAAATAGACCAATATCAGCTGACAAAATTGAAGCAGTAATCAAAAAACTCCTTTCACACAAAAGCCCTGGACCTGATGGTTTCACAGGAGAATTTTACTAAACATTTAAGGAAGAGCTAACCCCTATACATCTCAGAATATTCCAAAAAAAAAAAAAAAAAGAAAGAAGAGGCAAGACTCCCAAACATTTTATAGGGCGAACATTATCCTAATCCCCAAACCAGACAGACACACAACAAAAAAAAGAAAATTAAAGGCCAATATTGCTGATGAAAATAGATACTAAAATCCTCAACAAAGTACTGGAAAACTGCATCCAGCAATACACCAAAAAGATCATATACCTTGATCAAGTGGGATTCATCCCAGGGGTGCAAGGATAGTATAATATTTACAAATCAATAGTCATACATCACATAAACTAAAGGAAAGACAAAAATCACATGATTATATCAATAGAGGTGGAAAAGCATTTGATAAGTTACAGCACCCATTTATGATAAAAACAACTCAGCAAAGTAGGAGTAGAGGGAGCGTACCTCAATATAATAAAAACCATATATAAGAAACCTACAGCCAATATCATACTCAATGGGCAAAACTAAAAGTTTTCCCACTAAGATCAGGAATGAGAAAAGGATATCCACTTTCATGAGTTCTATTCAACATAGTATTGGAGCCCTAACCACAGCAATGAGACAAGAAAAAGAAATAAAAGGCATACAAATTGAAAAGGAAGAAGCAAAACTATCCTTCTTTGCAGATGACATGATAGTGTACATAGAAAATCCTATAGATTCCATCAAAAAACTACTCAACCTAATAAATGAATTTGGCAAAACAGCTGGATACAAAGTTAATATTCAGAAATCAAAGGCATTTTTGTAGACCAACAATGAAATATCAGAAACAGAAATCAGGAAAAAATCCCACTTGATAGAGCAAGAAAAATAAAGTACCTAGGAATGAACCTAACCAAGGAAGTAAAAGACCTGTACTCAGAAAACTACACAACACTGAAAAAATAAATTAAGGACGACACAAACAGATGGAAGCATGTACCATGCTCATGGATTGGAAGAATTAACATCATCAAAATGTCCATACCACCCACAGCAATATAAAGATGAAATGTAATCCCTATTAAAATACAAATGACATATTTTACAGAACAAACATTTCAAAATTGATATGGAACCACAAATGACCCCGAATAGCCTCAGCAATTTTAAGAAAGAAGAACAAAGTAGGAAGGGTCACCATACCTGATACAAACTGTATTACAAGGCCACAGTAATAAAAATGGTCTGGTACTGGCATATGAACAGACACATAGATCAATGGAACAGAACAGAGAGCTGAGAAATAAACCTAAGTCTCTATAGTCAATTAATATTCCACAAAGGGGACAGAAGCATAAAATGGAGTAAAAATAGTCCCTTCAACAAACAGTGCTCGCAGAGCTGGACAAGTACATGCAAAAAAAGTGAAACTTGGTCACCAACATACACAATACACAAAAATAAACCAAGATGGACAAAACACTTAAATATAAGTCATAACATGATAACAGTCCTAGAAGAGAACATAGGCAGGAGAAACTCAGATATTCCATGCAGCAATATTTTCACTGATATGTCCTCTAGAGCAAGGGACATAAAGGAAAAAATAAACAAATAGATCTTCATCAAATCAAAAAGCTTCTGCACAGCTAAAGAAAACATCAGCAAAATGAAAAGGGAACCAACTGTATGGGAAAATATATTTGCAAATTATAATTCAGAAAAGGGTTTGATCTTCAAAATACATAAAGAACTCACACAACATCAGTCCTAGAAGACTAACAATACAATTACAAATTGGGCAAAGGACCTGAACAGACACTTCTCCACGGAGGACCTACAGAGGGCCCAGAGACATATAAAAGGATGCTCAACATCACTAGCACTCATAGAGATGCAAATTGAAACCACAATAAGATACCACTTCACACCAGTCAGAATGGCCATCATAAACAAATCAACAAACAAGTGCTAGAGAGGTTATGGAGAAAAGGAAACCCTAGGACACTGTTGGTGGGAATGCAGAGTGGTGCAGCCACTGCGGAAAACAGTATGGAATTTCTTCAGAAAACTAAAAATTGAACTGCCTTTAGACCTTGCAAGTCAATTGCTGGGACTGTACTCTAAGAATCCTGAAACACCAATTCACAAGAATCTATGCATCCCTATGTTCATAGCAGCACAATTTACAACAGCCAAGTGCTGGAAGCAACCTAAGTGCCCATAAATAAATGAATGGAGTAAAAAACTGGCACATTTGCATGAGGAAATAATATGCAGCAGAAAGAAAGGAGTTCCTACCCTTCACAACAGCTTGGATAGATCTGGAGAGCATTATGCTAAGTGAAATAAGTCAGGGGATAAAAGACACATACCATATGATCTCACCTATAAGTGGAACCTAATCAACAAAACAAATAAGCAAACAAAATATAACCAGAGACATTGAAATTAAGAACAAACTGATAGTAACCAGAGGGGAAGTGGGAGGGGGTAATGAGGGGGAGAGGGGAAAGCATTGTCAAGGAACATGTATTAAGGACACATGGCCAAAGCCAAAGGAGGTTATGATGGAGGGTGGGATTTGGGTTTGCCTGGGGTTGGGGTGGACTGAGTGGAGGGGGAAAAATGGAGAGAACTCTACTTGAACAACAATAAAAATTAATAAATAATAAAATATAAAAAGAGAAAAAGTTAATGGGAAATACAGAATGCTGAAAATAAAAGAAAAAATCATTACCTAGCTCAAGAAAATAAAAGTCCATACAAAATTATTTAAATTATTGCAATGAAATATAGCATTTTTATTCAAAATCCCATCACTACAATTAAGGTTAAAAACTATTAATATAATAAATATTGTATGGTTGTACTCTAAACAAGGCATTAAAAAAAGATGTTTACATAACAGTTAGAGGAAAAAAAGAATTATTTTTATCATCCTGAACTTATTTTTGTTTTGCTATGAGCAAAGCTTGTCAGAATTAAGACACTGGATTGGGTACAATAGGAATCAAAGAAGAATAAGTCTTGTCCATCCAGTACTTGAAAGTTTTTCATAGAAATTTTTCCAGTGAAGTCTCACTGTGGAATGAATTTATTATTTAGTCTCTATGGAATAAATACCTAGGAAATAAACCAAGCATCAACCCCCCCAAAAAAAAAAACAAAGAAGAAACATTTATAGACCTTCCATAAACCTCTGATCCTATTAAAAAGTGTCAATTGTCAAGTAACTTGCTTGCATCTAGTAAAAACTTTTGTATAAAGCATTTATATTCTTTTTTAAAAAATTATTGATTTTAGAGAGAGATAGAAATATCAGATTGTTGTTCCACCTGTTTATGCATTCATTGTTTGATTCTTGTATTTGCCCTTACTGAGGACCAAACCCACAACCTTGACTTATTGAGGTAATGCTCTAAACAGGTGAGCTACCTAGCCAGGGTTATTTTATATTCTCATCAAAATAAATTAATTGGTGAATCCCACTACCACCAATGGTAGCCTAGGATATTCCGTGTCAGCCACCTAGTTAGAATAATTAGAAAACTGAGGTTAAAAAAAGACGATGTTTGAAGGTATTGAAGATCATCAGAAGCAGCAAAGATTTGAGAAACTAAGACTTAAGAGAGAAGAAGACCACAGAGAAGTGAACCAAACATTTGATACCAAGGAACACATAGAAGTAGAACAATAAAACTTAAGAGATTTTTATGCTCAATGGAATAACCCAGTCAGTGACAGACAAATATCATGTAATCTCATTTATAAGTGGAATCTAATGGTCAAAATAAACTGAAGAACAAAATAGAGACAGAGGCAAAGATGTATAGAACAGACAGACAGATATGAAAGGGGAGAAGGTGGAGGAACTGGATGAAAGAAGGTAAAGGAATTAGCCAAAAAACATACATGCATAACACATACACACAGACAGCAGTGTGGTGTTGGCCAGAAGAAAGGGGGGGGCGAGGGTTAAGGGGAAATAGGCAAAAGGGTGGAAAATGGGGACATCTGTAATAGTGTAAACAATAAAAATAAAGTAAAAAATTAATACATTGAAATGGATCAAAACTAACACAGATATTAGCCTTTGCAGACAAGGACATTAAAAGTAATTTCTGTAAGCCATATAATTAAAAATTAAGTACAGACATATACAGTATTAAAAAAATTGAATAAGGTCTCTAGAAATGAAAACTGGTGTGTCTGAGATCAAGAATATACTAAATACCTATATTAAATCCTTATTTTATTTTTATTTTTTATACTTTTTATAGTTTTTCAAGTACAGTTGTTTCCATTTCCCTCTTACCACTCCCCTCCAACCTACCCTCCCATCCCCACATCCCACCCTCAATCCTATCCCTCTTTGGTTTTGTCCATGTGTCATTTATACTTGTTTCTTAATGACTCTTTCCTTTTTCCTCTATTATCCTCCCCCCCTCCCCTCTGGCTACTGTCAGTTTGTTCTTTATTTCAAGGTCTCTGGTTATATTTTGCTTGCTTGTTTGTTTCTTGTTTGTTTTGTTGATTAGGTTCCATTTACAGGTGAGACCATATGATATTTGTCTTTCACTGCCTAGCTTGTTTCACTTAGCATAATGCTCTCCAGATCCATCCATGCTGTCACAAAGGGTAGGAGCTCCTTCTTTCTTTCTGCTGTATAGTATTCCACTGTGTAAATGTACCATAGTTTTTAAAAGATATTTATTTATTTACTTTTAGAGAGAGGGAAAGGGAGGGATAAAGAGAGGGAAAGAAACATCAATGTGTGGTTGCCTCTCATTCACTCCCAACTAAGGTCCTGTCCCACAACCCAGGCATGTGCCCTGATGGGGGATGGAAGCAGTGACCCTTTGGTTCCCAGGACAGTACTCAATGCACTGAGCCGCACCAGCTAGGGCATGTACTATAGGTTTTTGATCCATTCATTTACTGATGGACACTTAGGTTGCTTCCAGTATTTGGCTATTGTAAATTGTGTATCTGAACATTGGGGTGCATAGGTCCTTTTGAATTGGTGTATCAGGATTCTTAGGGTATAATCTCAGGAGTGGAATCAGTGGGTCAAAAGGCAGTTCTATTTTTAGTTTTCTGAGGAAATTCCATATAAAGAACTCACATGACTCCACTCCAGCAAGGCAAACAACCCAATTAAAAAATGGGCAAAGGACTTGAACAGACACTTCTCCAAGGAAGACATAGAGGGTCCAAAGACATATCAAAGGATACTCAGCATCACTAGACATCCAAGAGATGCAAATTAAAACCTCAATGAGATATCACTTTACACCAGTTAGAATGGCCATCATAAACAATTCAACAAAAAAATGCTAGCGAGACTGTGGAGAAAAGTGAACCCTAGTACACTACTGGTAGAAATGCAAACTAGTGAAGACACTGTGGAAAATAGTAAATGCTTATTTTCAATAAATACACTAAATACCTGTATTAAATCATTCACCTCAGTTTCCACCTTAAGAAATTAGAAAAAAGATGAACAAATGTAATTGTAAGTAATCAGAAGTAATGCAGTAATAAAATCAGAAAAGATTTCAATGAAATAGAAGCCAAAAAGAGAGAAAATATCAATAAAAATGCAGTTCTTTGAGATCAGTAAAACTGATCAACCCCTAGCTAGAGCAATAAGAATGAAAAGAGAGAAGACATAAATTAACAACATCAAGAATGACAACTATGATAGCTGTACAGATTCTTCAGCTAGTAAAAGGAAAATAAAGAAATATTATGAAAAAATATTTTAGGTTGACATACTTTAAAACTTAAATAAAAGGGCAAATACATTGAAAAACAAGAACTACCAAAGCTTATTCAAGAATAAGTAGATAATCTGTTCAGTCTTATAATTATTAAATTAAATTATTTGTAACAGCTTTTTTCAAAGAAACAAATCAACAAAACAACGTAATGTCCAAGTGATTTCCAAAGGAAATACACCTACTGATAAAGGATAAAATACTACCAATTCTATAAAAACTCTTCCAGAAAAATTGAAGAAGACAGAGTACTTTCTATTTCATTTTGTGAGGCCAGCTGTACCCTGGTACCAAAAACAAAGATGTTGTAAATACAGGCAACAATCACCCATGAATATCAATGTAAAAATTCATAACAAACTTTTAGCAAGTTAAATGTATAAAAGGGTGGTCTTTACATGGATAATACTCATTTCATTTTTAATTGCCCCTATTTTGAATCAGAATATCCCTCTCCATGGGTAACTTTTGCTTCTGCATGTCTTGTGAATGAGACACTGGCTGCTTAGGAATATCTTTTCAAGAATATAGCAAATAGTCTGGGAAAACATATATAGCATCTCTCTTTGGACCAAAGGTCAAGTTTTCTTACCTTGAAAAGACTCTATTGTGTCTATGTTTGGAGCCAAAGGGTAAATTTCCTTATTCCTCAGTATCATAAACACACTGTCTCCCTCTTATTAAATGTCAGGCAGGTTTACCAACCATGAGAAAAGAGTCTCCTCAATTCAGTACCATTCTCCAATAAAATGTGTTCAAATGTCAACTGGCCTGCTTTGCATAGCACTGTGGCAATGAAGACTTGGGGAACTAGTACAAAAATACTAATACTCTTTTCATTAGCTATGGCAAACTACTCTTTGTTTCTTACCCAGGAGTCTCATATCTACTATATATACCCATGGAACTTTGCAGGGTAGCTAGTAAAACTTCAGACCAATGACAGCTTTTGACACCTTTTGCCATCAAAATACATGTAGTGCCTTTGAAAATCTGCGAGCCTCCTTTTTGCATCAGTTTATAATGGTCTCCATTAGAGATAAACCTTTCCCATAAAGGTCTTCATGATAAGCCTTCCTCTACATTAAAATCCCTAGAAAATGGTTCACCATTAAGATTCTTAGTGTTTTAATGTTTAACAGAGAAGTTCTGTGAAGCATACCCTTAAAATATTTAATTTTTATTTTTCCGTCTAAAAGTCTGCATAAGATACCTTTTTATAACTTTTCAACATTTTTAGAAAGGGTCTTAAAGTCATATATTTTTAAAATGTGCTATAAATATAAAAAATAATAGATGAGAATATGTATACCTAAACATGTAATTTTAGACTCCAATGATGTAAGTTTCAAAGTTGTAAGAGGGTATTTGTGCTATGATACACTTGCAATGCTATTCACTTTATAAAAATTAGAACCTTGCACTACAAAATTACATACTGGTGTAGTAGAAGTATAAAGTGATAAATAGTGAATGACAGGATCAGACCTGTGTTTTTAAGAGCTACATTGTAGAAATTTAGAGGATGGATTAGTTAAGAGAGATTACTGAAAGAGAACTAGGAAGAAGTATTGAGTAAGAGGCTATTCTACTGGAAATGTTTGATGAGAAGGAGATTAATAAGAACATATTCACTGAGAATAAAAAGAAAATGGAAACTCATAAAATTTTTCAGCAGGAGATCAATAGGATCTGTTGATCTGTTTGAAATAGGAGGCAAAGAGAGAGGTAATGTATATGCATGAAATATACACATTTTATATGCCCAGTACTGTGCCAGGTGTTTTACATATGCTATGCAATTTAATCCTGATCATAGCCTTGTGTGATACACACATCTATTTCTATTTTACAAATGAAAAAAAATGAGATTCTTGCAGGTTATTTAATTTGCCTAAATCAAAAGGTAAGGAAATGGAGATGTCCTCTTCAGAGTCAGGTATGCTCGATTCAAAGGTCAGGATCTTTTCATTTCAGAATAAATTGGAATGCATCATATAGCACTTGAATGTTTTTGCCTTGGTGAATGGTGTTGCCATTAGCTGAAATAAGTAATCCAGAAAAGTTGCATGTATTATTACATATAAGAGAGGGAGTCGGTTGTTAGACATGTTTTGACATTGCAAATTGAAGGTCCTGTAAGAAGTAAAAAATAAAGATATAGAGCTGTACTGTTCAATATAATAGTACCTGGTCTCATGAGGTTATTTAAATTTATTTATTTTTCTAAGTTTTGCATTCTTTTTTTTTTTTTCCTCCTGATTTTTTTTAATTGTTATTCAATTACAGTTGTATGCCTTTTCTCCCCATCCCTCCACCCCACCCCAGTTGAACCCACCTCCCTCCCCCCTCTCCACCCTCCCCCTTGGTTTTGTCCATGTGTCCTTTATAGTAGTTCCTGTAATCCCCTCTACCCACTGTCCCCGCCCCCACCCCCCACCCCCGCCCTGGCTATTGTTAGATTGTTCTTAACTTCAATGACTCTGGTTATAATTTGTTTGCTTTTTCCTTCTATTGCTTATGTTCCAGTTAAAGGTGAGATCATATGGTATTTGTCCCTCACTTCCTGGCTTGTTTCACTTAGCATAATGCTCTCCAGTTTCATCCATGCTGTTGCAAAGGGTATAAGCTCCTTCTTTCTCTCTGCTGCGTAGAATTCCATTGTGTAAATATACCATAGTTTTTGGATCCACTCGTTTGCTGATGGGCACTTCGGTTGCTTCCAGTACTTGGCTATTGTAAATTGTGCTGCTATGAACATTGGGGTGCACAGCTTCTTTTGGATTGGTGTTTCAGTGTTCTTAGGGTATAATCCCAGCAGCGGAATTACTGGGTCAAAGGGCAGTTCCATTTTTAGTTTTCTGAGGAAATTCCATACTGTTTTCCACAGTGGCCTCACCAGTCTGCATTCCCACCAACAGTGCACGAGGGTTCCCTTTTCTCCACATCCTCTCCAACATTTGTTTGTGGATTTGTTTATGTTGGCCATTCTGACTGGTGTGAGATGATACCTCATTGTGGTTTTAATTTGCATCTCTCTGATGGCTAGTGATGCTGAGCATCTTTTCATATGTCTCTGGGCCCTCTGTATGTCTTCCTTGGAGAAGTGTCTGTTCAAGTCCTTTGCCCATTTTTTAATTGGGTTGTTTGTCTTCCTGGAGTGGAGTTGTGTGAGTTCTTTATATATTTTGGAGATCAGGCCCTTGTCTGAGGTATCATTGGCAAATATGTTTTCCCATACTGTTGGTTCTCTTTGTAATTTGGTGCTGTTTTCTTTAGCCCTGCAGAAGCTTTTTATTTTGATGAGGTACCATTTGTTTATTCTTTCCTTTATGTCCCTTGCTTTAGGGGAGTTTTGCATTCTTTATTGTTCATCAGTCCTAAAACACATGGAGTAGTACATATGGATCAAAATTACCGTGAAGAACTATATGCCAAGAAATGTGAAAACCTAGATGAAATGGACACATTTCTAGAAAAATATAACCTACCAAAACTCAATGAAGAAGAAGTAGAAAGCCTGAACAGACCAACAGCACCTGATTAAATTGAAACAGTAATAAAAAGGCTCCCAACACACAAAAGCCCTGGACCAGATGGTTTCACAGGAGAATTTTACAAAGCATTAAAGGGAGAGCTAATCCCCATCCTCCACAGATTATTTCAAAAAAAATCAAGAAGATGGAAGAGCCCCAAACTCTTTTTATGAAGCCAACATCATCCTAATCCCCAAACCAGATAAAGACATAACCAAGAAAGAAAACTTCAGACCAATATCACTGATGAACATAAATGCTAAAATCCTCAACAAAATAATGGCAAACCACATCCAGCAATATGATAAAAAGATCATACACTACGATCAAGTGGGATTCATCCCAGGGATGCAAGGATGGTACAATATTTGTAAATCAATAACCATAATACATCACATAAACAAAATGAAAGACAAAAATCACATGATCATATCAATAGATGCGGAAAAAGCATTTGATAAGGTACCTCACCCATTTATGATAAAAACACTCAGCGCAGTGGGAATAGAGGGAGTATTCCTCAACCTAATAAAGGGCACAAAGGAGAGACCTACATCCAACATCATACTCAATGGACAAAAACTTAGAGCTTTCCCACTAAGATCAGGAACAAGACAAGGATGCCCTCTCTCACCACTCCTATTCAACATAGTACTGGAAGTCCTAGCCACAGCAATGAGACAAGAAAAAGAAATAAAAGGCATCCAAATTGGAAAGGAGGAAATGAAACTGTCACTGTTTGCAGATGACATGATCGTGTACCTGGAAAATCCTATAGACTCCACCAAAAAACTACTCGACCTAATAAATGAATTTGGCAAAACAGCTGGATACAAAGTCAATACTCAGAAATCAAAGGCATTCCTGTACACCAACAACGAAACTGCAGAAACAGAAATCAGGGGAAAAATCCCATTTGATATAGCAACAAGAAAAATAAAGTACCTAGGAATAAACCTAACCAAGGAGGTGAAAGACCTGTGCTCAGAATACTACACAACACTGAAGAAAGAAATTAAGGAAGACACAACGAAATGGAAGCATGTACCATGCTCATGGATTGGAAGAATTAACATCATCAAAATGGCCATACTACCCAAAGCAATTTATAGATTCAATGCAATCCCTATTAGAGTACTCATGACATATTTCACAGATATAGAAGACACATTTCAGAAATTTATATGGAACCATAAACGACCCCAAATAGCTGCAGCAATTTTGAGAAAGAAGAACAAAGCAGGAGGGATCACAATACCTGACATCAAACTGTATTACAAGGCCACTGTCATCAAAACAGCCTGGTAGTGGCATAAAAACAGGCACATAGACCAATGGAACAGAACAGAGAGACCTGAAATAAAACCAAAGTCCTTACAGTCAATTAATATTTGACAAAGGAGGCAGGAGCACAAAATGGAGCAAAAATAGCCTCTTCAACAAATGGTGTTGGGAGATCTGGACAGCTACGTGCAATAAAATGAAACTTGATCACCAACTTCCACCATACACAAAAATAAATTCAAGATAGATAAAAGCCTTAAATATAAGTTGTAACATGAAAAAAGAGGTTAATTAAATGTAAAATTAAGTAAGATTAAAAATTCAACCCCTTTGTCACAATAGCTACATTTCAGAAAGTTTACTAGTCACTTGTAGATAATAGCTGCAGTGTTGGACAGAAGAATTCTATAACTTTTGCTTCATTGTAGAAAAGTATATTGAATAATGTTGGTCTGGAGCTTGGATTCAGCAATTATTTTTACATTAAACTGGAATGTATTAGTAAAAACAACAGACACTATATATTCTGTTTATTATCTATAATTTCTTGGTACTGTGTCTATAACTTTGAACATATTATCTTATTTAGTAGTCATTAAAACTCTGTGGAGTCAACACAGTTATCCTCTTTTAACACTGGAATACCTTAAAGTTCAGTAAACAAGCTGCCCCAATTTATACAGCAGTAAATGATAGACTCAGAATTCAAGCAAGGGTGTCTTTTACCAAGTCTTAACCACACTAAGGTGGTGAATACAATGAACAAATGTGAAGAATGTTTAAGAGTTTTGGGTCTCCATAAACTTTAACAAAAGAATTTAGGAATGAAGAGCCTATAATGGATTTAAGGTCTATTGTTCAATAATGTGCATACAGTTAATTATACTGTATTATACACTTAAATATTTATTATGAGGACATTTTATGTTCTGTGATTGTAACTACAATAAAAAGAAACAAATTTATTGTATTTTTTCACCCCAAAAATAAAACCTCTTCCACTTATTTCTAAAAAAAGAAATAAAGGCATCTTAAATCTTCTCAAACAAGCAACATCTGACCTCAGGGAAACCTCAATCCCTGTACATTAGGCTGTGTGGCCCCAGGCCTTGTGCTACCTGCAGCCAGCCTAGGTTTACATTTTGGTTTTGCCTGGGAACCTCTAAGCACAGCACAAGTAACAGTCATATGCAGATTGCTTTGTAGTTTATGGTGGGTGCCCCCTGGCAGAACACAGGTGGTGGCTGACCTTGACCTGAACCATTCAGGAAACCCCATCGCCTATGATCCCACTGAACAACTATAGACCACACTGGAGCAACCACCACCCTGCTCCTGCACAATGGATCTTCCATGAAGAGAGGAGATTGGTTGTCAGTGATCCCTCCCATTGGGTATTTACCTTTACCCAGAGGGATCCCTGGGTAAATCCTTTGAATTGGCCTACTAGCAGCAATCAAAGTTCAACTACAAGAGAAGGGTATACTCAGCTCATATGGATTGTGCTCCTCGAGTACCCACTTTGGGTGATAGTGCCATGGGACCCTACAGGACACCTACTATATTAGGCCATGTTACCAAGACATGGAGTTATAGCAGCTCTATATCAAACATAAAGACAAACACAGGGAGGCTGCCAAAATAAGGAGACAAAGAAACATGGCCCAGATAAAAAAACAGACCCAGAATAAAACTCCACCAAAATAAACTAAAAAACCCCAAAAATGGATATAAGTAATCTTAGATACAGAGTTCAAAACATTGTTTATAAGGATGCTCCAGCAACTTAGTGAGGAACTCAACAGCATAAAAATGATCCAGTCAGAAACGAAGTCTTTACTAATTGAAACAAAGAACAATTTACAGGGAAACAACGATAGAGTGGATGAAGGCAAGAATTAAATCAATAATTTGGAACATAAGGAAGGAAAAAACAATCAAGACAACAAGAAGAAAGAAAGAATCCAAAAATATAAGGCTAATAATATAAGCAGCCTCCAGGACAACTTCATTTACATGTAAGGGTTCCAGAAGGAGAAGAGAAAGGAAAAAGAATTGGAAGTCTATTTGTAAAAAATAATGAAAGAAAACATCCTTAATTTGTTGAAAGAAATAGACATTCAAGTCCAGGAAGCACAGAATCCCAAACAAGATGGATGCAAAGAGGCCCACTCCAAGACATGTACCTCATAATTAAAATGCAAAAGGTTAAAGAAAAAGAGAGAATCTTAAAAGCAGCAAGAGAAAAGCAGTTAAGTAACTACAGGAGAGTTCCTGTAAGACTGTTAGCTGATTTTTCAAAAGAAACTTTGTGGGCTAGAAGGAATTGGCAAGAAATATTCAAAGTCATGAAAAGCAGAGACCTACAGTTAAGATATCTCTACCCAGCAAAGATATTATTTAGAATTGAAAGGCAGATAAAGAGCATTCAAGTCATGAAAAACTAAAGGAGTTCATCATCATCAAGCCATTATTATATAAAATGTGAAAGGGACTTATTTAAGAAAAAGAAGATCAAAACTATGAACAATAAAATAGCAATACACACATATATATCAACAATTGAATCTTTTTGGAGATCAAACCCTTGTCTGAGATGAGGGAAAATGCAGAAAACTTCACTTGAACAACAATAAAAAAAATTGAATCTAAAAACCAATATAAGCAAACAAGAAGAACAGAGACAGAATCATGGATACAGAGAGCATTTTAATGGTTACCAGATGGGAGGAGACTTTAGGGGAATAGGGGAAGAGATGAGGGGATTAAGAAGTACAAATTGGTAGTTACAGAATATTCATGTGGAAATAAAGTACAGTATAGGAAATGGAGTAGCCAAAGAACTTATACGTATGGGGATAGCCAGAGGGAGTGCAGGGTGGAGCGGGCCAAAGTGGGGGAAATTGGGACAACTATAATAGCATAGTCAATAATGTATGATTTAAAAAAATAGAATGTCAATATTGATTCACTTTTACAAGACAAAAATAGTCAAACTTTTCAATGTAATCTTAAATTATTCTTAATATTCTAGAAAATATTTTCAAAGTTAATTTGATAACCTTTAAAATTTTCAACCTAATTAAGTAGTCAAAATCTCTAAATTTATAGGTATGTCTTTATTTATAAATATATTTATTAATAGCTTCATTATATTTATGAATGGAATTATGGTTTTAATATACTAGGTAAAATGTTATTTAAAACTAGCAAATGTAAATTCTATTCAGCATCGCAGCCCCTTCAGTCAACTAATACAATATTTCATGAATACATCACTGCTATTTAATAAAACAAATAAAAACTACTGATACTTTTTTGGTTTATAGTTATAAACCTTTTCTCCACCAAGGTATGTGCACGATTTCTCACATTCTGCTCTATTCTTTCCACCTGCCATAGACCCCCACACTCAAGTCCAAGATTTGATCAGAAGCAAATGCAAGGGAATATGACCTTCCAAGAACAAAAGGAATTACAGAAGTTGGAGGAAGCTGATCACATTTTCTAGGAGATGAGTTTTCAGAGTGAATAAGAATTCAGTGCTGCGAAGCACATACCTCCTTCTTTCTCTGCTACAGTCAATTCAGAAAGACAGGAAGATCCCCTGTCTGCTTCTACCTGCCTGGTGTAGAACTTTGTCCTCCTCTGTTAACACAACAGTGGAATGAGGATCAACAATCACAGCCTGAAAATCTTTGTAGCAGGTGATGGCACCTGATTAAGATGAGGGCTAAGATCAAACCTAATTTTTGTTCTTCTTCTGTTTCCGTTCCCTGTGATTTAGACATATAATTTTTTTCTCATGGCGGGAGGTTGGTTCTGGATTCAGGTTTTGCTTAGTAGAAATATTATTTAGACTCCCAGCTTTAAAAAAAAAGTGTATTCCCCTGACACAATTTCAGTTTAAGTACACACTACAGGTCAAGTTTCCTAATAATACTAAAGGCTTAGTTTATTTCCTTTGTATAATTTGGAAGGGAGAAGTAGATATACAATGGATAGGATCAGGTATTTTGAAGTGTTTTGCTGAAGATCAAAATTATGTTATTGTTTATTATTATTATTATTATTATTATTATTATTATTATTCCTCCATTATGGTATGTGCGTACAAACTAGGACAATCACATCAGACTCAACTAAGGAACAACTTCCATCCTATTCCCCTAATGCGGCAGGAGAAATTTGAAAACCTAGGTGAAATGGACACATTTCTAGAAAAATATAATCTTCCAAAACTGAATGAAGAAGAAGCAGAAAGCCTGAACAGACCAATAACAGCACATGAAATTGAAACAGTCATCAAAACACTCCCAACACACAAAAGCCCTGGACCAGATGATTTCACAGGAGAATTCTACAAAGCATTTAAGGAAGAGCTAACCCCTATCCTTCACAGACTATTAAAAAAATCCAAACTGATGGAAGACTCCCCAACTCTTTTTATGAAGCCAGCATCATTCTAATCCCACAACTAGGTAAAGACAAAACGAAGAAAGAAAACATCAAGCCAATATCGCTGATGAACATAGATGATAAAATTCTCAACAAAATATTGGCAAACCGCATCCAGAATACATTAAAAAGATCATCCACCATGACCAAGTGGGATTCATCCCAGCAATGCAAAGATGGTACAATATTCACATATCAATAAACATAATAAATCACATCAACAACAGCAAAGACAAAAATCACATGATCATATCAATAGATGCAGAAAAAGCATTTCATAAGATACAGCACCCATTTCTGATAAAAACACTCAGCAAAGTGGGAATGGAGGGATCATTCCTCAACATAATAAAGGCCATGTATGAGAGACCTACAGCCAAGATTATACTCAATGAACAAAAACTTAGAGCTTTCCCACTAAGATCAGGAACAAGACAAGGATGCCCTCTCTCACCACTCCTATTTAACATAGTATTGGAAGTCCTAGCCACAGCAATTAGACAAGAAAAAGCAATAAAAGGCATCCAAATTGGAAAGGAGGAAATGAAACTGTCACTGTTTGCAGATGACATGATTGTGTACATGGAAAATGCTATAGACTCCACAAAAAAACTACTCGACCTAATAAATGAATTTGGCAAAACAGCTGGATACAAAGTCAATACTCAGAAATCAAAGGCATTCCTGTACACCAACAACGAAACTGCAGAAACAGAAATCAGGGGAAAAATCCCATTTGATATAGCAACAAGAAAAATAAAGTACCTAGGAATAAACCTAACCAAGGACGTAAAACACCTGTACTCAGAAAACTACACAACACTGACGAAAGAAATTATGGAAGACACAAACAAATGGAAGCATGTACCATGCTCATGGATTGGAAGAATTAACATCATCAAAATGGCCATACTACCCAAAGCAATTTATAGATTCAATGCAATCCCTATTAGAGTACCCATGACATATTTCACAGATATAGAACAAACATTTCAGAAATTCATATGGAACCATAAATGACCCCGAATAGCTGCAGCAATTTTGAGAAAGAAGAACAAAGCAGGAGGGATCACAATACCTGACATCAAACTGTATTACAAGGCCACTGTCATCAAAACAGCCTGGTACTGGCATAAAAACAGGCACATAGACCAATGGAACAGAACAGAGAGCCCAGAAATAAACTCAAGTCTATACAGTCAATTAATATTTGACAAAGGAGGCAGAAGCATAAAATGGAGCAAAAACAGCCTCTTCAACAGATGGTGTTGGGAGATCTGGACAGCTACGTGCAAAAAAATGAAACTCGATCACCAACTGATGCCATACACAAAAATAAACTCAAGATGGATAAAAGACTTAAATATAAGTCGTAACACCATAAAAGTCCTCGAGGAAAACATTGGCAGGAAAATCTGAGACATTCCACGCAGCAACATCCTCACAGACACATCCCCTAAAGCAAGGCACATAAAGGAAAGAATAAACAAATGAGACCTCATCAAAATAAAAAGCTTCTGCATGGCTAAAGAAAACAGCACCAAATTATAAAGAGAACCAACAGTATGGGAAAACATATCTGCTAATGATACCTCAGCCAAGGGCCTGATCTCCAAAATATATAAAGAACTCACAGGACTCCACTCCAGGAAGACAAACAACCCAATTTAAAAAATCGGCAAAGGACTTGAACAGACACTTCTCCAAGGAAGACATACAGAGGGCCCAGAGACATATGAAAAGATGCTCAGCATCACTAGCTATCAGAGAGATGCAAATTAAAACAACAATGAGGTACCATCTCACACCAATCAGAGTGGCCAACATAAACAAATCCACAAACAAATGTTGGTACTGTTGGTGGGAATGCAGACTGGTGAGGCCACTGTGGAAAACAGTATGGAGTTTCCTCAGAAAACTAAAAATGGTACTTCCCTTTGACCCAGCAATTCTGCTGCTGGGATTATACCCTAAGAGCCCTGAAACACCAATCCAAAAGAACCTATGCACTCCAATGTACATAGCAGCACAATTTACAATAGCCAAGTACTGGAAGCAACCTAAGTGCCCATCAGCAAAGGAGTGGATCCAAAAACTATGGTATATTTACACAATGGAATTCTATGCAGCAGAGGGAATGAAGGAGCTTATACCCTTTGCAACACATGGATGGAACTGGAGAGCATTATGTTAAGTGAAATAAGCCAGACACTGTGGGACAGATACCATATGATCTCACCTTTAACTGGAACATAATCAGTAGAAGAAAAAAGGAAACAAAATATACCCAGAGACATTGAAGTTAAGAACAATCTAATAATGGGCAGGGCGGAGTGGGGAGTAGACAGTGAGGAGAGGGGATTACAAGAACTACTATAAAGGACACATGGACAAAATCCAGGGGGAGGGTGGAGATGTGGTGGGGGGGCTGGGTTCAGCTGGCCTGGGGTGGAGGGATGGGGAGAAAAGGCACACAACTGTAATTGAATAACAATAAAAAAATAAAATTAAAAAAAATTTTCCTGAGGGTTAAAAAATCCTGTTGGATTTAATTGTCAAATTTTTCAACATTTAGTTTTTAGATTCTTTAAATTTCTTTTTATGATTCAGGCAGAATAAATATTAAGAAATTTTAAAGTCCAAATAGCCAAAGTTTTTTTTTAGGAGTCATGTGGAAATTAGTTTGTCTTCTACAAACTTTTGTTGTTTGAATAAATAATGCATTTAATTGTCTCCAAAAAAGAAAAAAGAAAAAAATAGAAACCCACATAAAATACTTGTTTCATTTAATAACCACCTGTGTTGGAAGAAGATATTAGCATAATATTCTGTCTGCATGATCTTCAGACACTCTAATTATAGCAAATAATGTAAAATTCCATGAATTATGGCTATCCCTGACTTACAAATATATCCGTAACTTCAAAGATGTATAAAAATATAAATTATTTTATTGATTTCAACTTAGAATTATTTTACTTCTACATTAAAATGTCTCCCAATTAAAAAATGTGTGTAATTTATCATTAATGAATAAAGATTTTAGTTCTTCCTACTTAAATACTGAGGGTGATAAACCAATGTTGTTGCAAATTACATCAGGCATTCTATCACAAACCCGATAACATGCTTTTTTGTCCTGCGTCACAGGACATGGACAGCCACAACTTGTTTCACTTTGGAGTCCACCTGTTTCTTCATAATCCACAAGGCAAGAAGTTTATATTATCTTGAACTTGAGTAGTTTCTAGTGAATATTTAACACATAGTTAATACATATTTTTAATTTTGATAATCTTGGATTTTATGATTTATACTTTAAGATTAATATTCATTAATTTAAAAATGTATTTTTATTCAACAAGTTAAAACAGTATATTTATGAACAAGAGGTGTGACTCCTGATGAAACTTCTTTTGCCCCTGTTTCAATCACCTACCAAAGAAAATATTACATCTCATGGTTGCCTTATATTAAAAGATATGGTTTAATTCAAGGTTCTGTCATGTACCTTGGTTAAGTCATATCATCTTGTTGTATCAATGTCTTTATTAGCAAAAAGGGAAATTACAATTTGAGTTCAGTATGTTGTTTGAGTATCAAGTGAGATATTATTAAGAAAACACTCTATGAAGTTATCCACTGCTTTAAAATTTTAATTATTGCGGTATCCATTTTCTTCATTCAGCATCTGTTTTGTCCCTTAATTCTTCATTTTCTTAGTTGTTTTATTTTAGAGAGTTGAGGTTGCTTAATAGAATAGGTTTCAAGATAGATTATTTTACACTAGAAATTCAAGTAGATGAGGGATGTAGTGTTAAAGCAAAAGAAAAAGTTTCACATATGTGTAACTTATTTGCATGTAAAGTGGTAGAATATTTGCTAAATTAGATTTTTATATTGTATAATGGTAGATGGTTGTAGGAACACCATGTTCCTCCACCAAATCTCCTCTGCAAGGACCAGCCACCATCCTGAGCTGCTAGAAATATTATTAGAGTCTGATAGCTCCCGGCTGACTCTCCTTGTTGGGAACTGACCAATCTTATGCCTCTTTTGGAGCCAATGCCTAGATAATTAAGGAATATAAAGACTGGACTCTTCCTCAATTTGGGACAACTGCAGAATTCCCAAAGGATCAGGTGATGTCCTGGTGGCATCCAGATTAATGTTAGCTAGACAGCTTCCCTATCCCATTCCCAGACATGCCTTCCTGTGTCTTCCAAAAGCACCCACTACAGACCTTCTACTCAGAACTCTCCATTTCTGAATCTGTATTTAAAATGATCTCTGCCCATATGAGTCAGCACTTATTGGATACCTGCTCATGCAGAACACAGTACATACTATATTCTGAGAATAAACCTACATAACAATATACCAACATAAGACTTGGCCCCTAACTTTAGGGGTCTAAATAAATAAATTCATCATTGGTTTTAACCACTGGCAGGGGAAACCAAGAGAAATGAAGAAAAAAACTTTTTTTCCCAAAATTCTATTAAATCTTGTAGTATTGTAAGAGTCAAATAGAACTTACTTGAGTATATGCTGGCCTTAAAGTAAGACATCCTGCATTTACTATTCTAGCCTGCAACTTTCTGGCTGTGTAACATCAGTAGAATTAAGCCATCTCTCTGAACCTTTTGTTCAGTTGTAACATGATGGCATGTGGACTGTGTTTATGATATATGAAAGTTTCCAGTGATTTTCTTTTAGGACATTTACAAAAGATTCCAATAACATTATTTTAAAACATTAGTTATTTTAATAAATGTTCAGTGCTATATACTGAGTACACGAGGTCTGCCCATAAAGTACCCAGTCATGTGATCTGAAAAATAGAAACATTTATTGAAGAATATGCAAGATACAAGAAACATTGTACTATGATGTCTCAGTCCCCTTCAAAGTAGGCACCTTGGGACCTCACATAGTTCTCCCTGTTGCCATCAGCTGCCCATCATATTTACCTAAATCTCATTGATGGTCTGAAATCTCTTCTCTTTCAAAGGTGATTTTAGTTTTGGGACAAGCCAGAAGTTTCAGGGTGCCAAATATAGGCAGTAGTGGGGATGAGTCACCTGGGCGATTTGATGTTCCATTGAAAAACTCTGCATGAAACATGATGCATGAACAGGTGTGTTTTCATGATGAAGCTGCCAATCACCAGTTGCCCATAGCTGTGGCTGATTTTGTCATATTACATCTCTCAACCAATGAAGAACATTGAGGTGGCACTCCTTAATAATTGTTTGACCTGGAGAGGCATGCTCCTGATAGACAACAACTCCTGATCAAAAACCACATGTTCTTGATCTTACTGTGACTTTGCTGTACCCTTTCGGGCATGGAGAACTAGGTGATTGACTTCTATTGAGACAACTGGGCCTTCATTTCTGTATCATATCCCTAGACCCACAATTCATCTCTGTTTATGACCTTCTTGAGGAAATCTGGTTAATTGGTAGTGGTATGAATCACATCATTAGCAACTACATCACTATGTTCCTTCTGACCTGGGGGCAGAAGCCACAAAATTAATTTTGCCATAACACTTTATATGCTAATATCTTGCAGCAAAATCTTGGACACAGTAGTGGTTGGAATCCTCAAATCAGCTTCTAGTTCTTGAACTGTCAGTTGCCCATCTTTGTTGATTGCAACCCTTAAGCATTCACCATTCTCACATGTTCTACTTGTTGCAGGCCTTCCAGAATGTGGATCACTTTCAACAGATTCTCAACCATCTTTGAAGTGTTTGTACTATACTTTTTTATTATTTTTTAAAAATTATTCTATTGTTCAAGTACAGTTGTCTTCATTTACCTCCCACCATTCCCCCCATCCAAGCCATCCCCACCTCCCTCCTCTGCTTCCACCCACCCTTGGTATTGTCCATGTGTTCTTTATAGTTGTTCCTGAAAACCCTTCCTTGCCCCCGCTCCTTATCCCCTCTCACCTCTCCTCTGGTTATTGTCAGATTGTTCTTAGTTTCAATGTCTCTGGTTATATTTTGCTTGCTTGTTTGTTTTGTTGATTAGGCTCCACTTAAAGTTGAGATCATATGGTATTTGTCCCTCCCTGCCTGGTTTATTTCACTTAGCATAATGCTCTCCAGTTCCATCCATTCTGTCTCAAAGGGTAGGAGCTCCTTCTTTCTCTCTGCTGTGTAGTATTCCATTGTATAAATGTACCATAGTTATTTGATCCATTCATTTACTGATGGGCACTTAGGTTGCATAAACAAGTCAACAAACAACAAGTGTTAGAGAAGATGCAGAGAAAAGGGAACCCTAGTGCACTGTTGTTGGGAGTGCAGACTGGTGCAACCACTGGGGAAAACAGTATGAAATTTCCTCAGAAAACTAGAAATGGAACTGCCTTTTGACCTGGCAATTCCACTGCTAGAATAATATCCTAAGAACCCTGAAACAGCAATCTAAACAAACCTATGCACCCCAATGTTCATAGCAGCACAGTTTAAAATAGCCAAGTGCTGGAAGCAACCTAAGTGCCCATCAGTAAATGAATGTGCCACACTTTTATTTATGCCGCATTCATTGAATCATCCCCAAAAGCCTTCTGAATCATCTAAATAGTTTATTCTCTCAAGACATCAAATTGTTTATTAGGAAGAATTTATTATTGAGGCAGATTCATTGCTCTATTCACTCAGTCATTTCAAATGTGATGGCCACACAGTACACATGCTCAGTCAGCAACGTCTACCACCCCCACTGACTAGTACAGTGAAGTGGTCATTGTTCACAATGTGCATTCCAATCCTCTCTCCTTGGCTGCCAGGTTACAACAATGTCACACAAACCATTCTTTTTATATTAACAATGGCTGGACTTTTTCCAGACAGACCTTGTATTTCCAATAATATAGAAAGGTCATAGAGTGAATCAATGAAGAGCACTTGATAAAATGAAGCCGAGTGACTTTTCCTCTGTAATTCTTAGTTGAAGATTTAGTTGTGAGGTAGGATCCATCTCTTACCCTAGCCTTTGTAGTAAGGTTTTTCTATGCTAAGCAGAAGTGATTGTATAAGTTCCTAATAAACAGTTTGATGTCTAGAGAGAAGAAACAGAAAATCAAGACTAGCACTATCTGTACCAAACTCAAATATATAGCTGCTTCTAGAAGTTCAGTTTCCCAAAACCTTCTAATTCCTAGTTCTGATGAAATATATATGTTACTAAATTTGGGATGAGTAGTACCATGATGGTTTTCTAGGCAATAGGATGACATTACAACAAAACCTAAATGCTCTAAGTTAATGTGGAGGAGAAAAATCTTAATTTGAATTTATCTTTTACACATGTAATAGTTGCTTTAAATTGTATCTCACTCATTATAGTAGTTCATGAATACTAATTTAATCACTATGCACAATAATATTTTAGTAATTAAACTTAATATAGCCTGAGTAAATTTTGTTTTCTTTAAAGTCTCCATCTATACATCTGGACAAAATATTCTAACTCTATAACCCAAGACCATTGAAAGGAACAAAGTCAGTTTAAATCCAAAATAAGTACTTAAATCATTCAACCATTTATCATGAGATGACACATATCACACTTCATATGGAGACAATAATTCTGGCCTATCTCAGGAAATTGTGAGGACAAGCCTGAAGAACAGAATGGCATGCTTACACAGTATCAAGCAGTTACACAGATGTATATATAACGAGATGAGTAGGTCTAAGTGTGTAGCCTTCAATTTCCAAGTCTTCTTTGCTCTTCAATGATTGGCCTAAAATGTAGGCTCAGACTCAGAAAATAATAGAGCAGTGTAGGGTAGCACAATTAGATTGTAAGTAGAACCATGTTCCGAATAGGAAGCAGATGCATCCTCAGAGAAAAACAAAAAGAATGTGAACTCTGGTCAGCAGCAAATGAATCAATCTCCTTCTTACAAGGGTTATGTTAAAACTGTATCTATCTTAGTTCTCAAAATACTAAATTTGAAGGGCCTGCAAGTTTAGAGGGAATACTTTTAGACAACTCTAAAAGAACCATTTTTTTTTCTCTAAAGAGATTAATAATATTGCAAATATGATGTTGCTGGGCCTGAAGCAAGAACATTTTTAAAAATGTTTTCTTGAGTGCTGGTGCCAAGCAGTAATCCATGTGCACTTGAAACTAAACACCACCCAAAAAATCTTTATTTGAGAGTTTTCAAAAGCTACTTCATAACCACTTATTGAGATGTAAATAAGGACACTATTTTTAAGTACATTAATTTTTTTACTCTTTTATCCATCATGCCCATGGCAACAATTAATGGTGGAGTTTTGTTACTTGAAAAATTACAACATTTTTTATCTAACAGAAAAAATAACTTCCATTTCTGGTGTGATAAAAATTTACCAATTTTTGAGAACCATGACTATGTCTGGCTCAGTGCATGTTCTCTACAAAATTGTCTGTTTTCTCATAACATCCCAATGAAGAAGATGTGATTATCTCCAAATTAAAGAATAAAATACTGAGTGAAGTAATTTGTTCAAGGTGGTGCTAGCCTATTAGAATTTAAACTCAGGTCTGTCTGACACCATAGTCCATTATGAGATGCCAGTCTAGTAGTATTTGTGTACTCTATTGTTTTTAAGAAAGAACAAATAATATATTCAATATATTAATTTTAAATATTTTTTCATAAACCTGAACTTAATGTGGAGTTAAGGATACATATTGCTTACAACTACATACGGTAGAAATCCTTTAAGAATAGTTTCTGTATTACCATTGCAAAGAATGTATGTGCTCATCTTTTGTCTGCTTCTATATGAGCAGTGGAGTGTACCTTTTTACCAGCTGGGTCAAATGCAACTAGAACATTCTAGCCTAGATATCTAAAACGCTTCTTTTATGCAAAGCAACACTTCACTGGAGATGAGTCAAACTTAAGGTCTGATACTTAAAAATGGGCTGGTGGGGGGAGATCGACTAGATGATATAATTTAGCTGAAGATTTTTTTCACTCCAAAAAACAAACAAAACCATATTTCTTCAGGTAAATGTGTCTCCATTAACAAATACTTTATTATACTGCTCAGTGATTTTGATTCCTTGGAGCCACTTATTAATTATAAGAATGAAAATAAAACCCTACCTTTTACCTGAGCAGAATTCATTTCTTGCATGAGCAAAAATTTACTTTAACCTCAAGCACAGAATAACATATTTGAAATATTCACCTAAGGGTAAGAATTGCTTTCTACTTTACATTCTTGCTACTTATCCACTGAACCTAAACTCTCAGATTTACATTAAGCCATATACTGTTAAATATAGAGTGCTTTGGTAAAGTTTTTTTTTAAATAAAACTGAGATTTCATTTACTATAATTCCTAAATAAAAGATTATTTAGGTTCATCAGAAAATCAATGTTCCAATCCTAGGTGTACCACCAGATCTGGGTAAGTCACAGAAAATGTATCTATTTTGATTTCTTCATAAGTTAAAAAAGTGGTTGGATCCTCCTCCAAGCTTAAATAACTGATAAGTATTAATTTTTACTAGGATAATACAATTAAAATTCAATATATATATGAAGCTACCATATAACACAGATGCAGGGTGGTATCTTTAATTTTTCAACCTTGCTCCCTCCTCTTCTTCCTTTTGTGCTCACTTATTTCTTAAATACCTGTGTAAGTTGCCCTTTACCTACAGGCTTAGTTCTACCGCACCTCTGCTTTTCTGTAAGTACACAGCTGAATTTAAAAGTTGAGTCAGACTTCATGATCCATAAGGGAAAAAAGTAAAAGCTCTTTCATGGAAAATACTGTCTCTCCAAGGTGCCTTCTCTTGAAGGCTACTGTGGTGTCTAGAGGTGTCACAAACATCTGTTGTTGACTGTGATAAGTAAGTTCAAAGCCTTTCTAAGGTAGATATGTGTCATTGTTTTATTCTTTAAATTTTTAATTTAAAATATTAAAATATCAGGTTTCTCATTAGATATATCTGAGATCTCTAGTTAACAATGGTACAACAGACTTGGCTTATCTGTTTAATTCAAATCAATAATAATCCAGATATACAGTGGCCACCACTAGTTTGAATCAATCTCTGGTTAAGTGTTATAACTGGGAGGACCCCCCCAAAAAATCTGAATTATCTTCTGGAGGGTGGGACCCTTAAAGTATAGGCTTCCCCAGCTACTTGAGCTTTTCAGGAACCCATCTGTATCAGTGTACTAGCTGGTGGTGTTGTCAGAGGTTGTATTCAGCTTCTGTGAATTTTTTTTGAAGACTTTCAATGTGTTTGCCCATTTCATGATGGGTGATTTATGAGCACATCTGCCCGCACTGCACTGAGTGTTCAGCAGTTTTTGACCAAAAATTGGCATGATTCCCATGTCCTACCCTTCCTGTTCACATAATCTTGCCCTGAGTGGATTTTTTTTGTTTGTTTCCCTGGGTGAAAAAAGTCCTCAAAGGGAAATGTTTTGCTGATGTGGAAGAGATGAAACAACAAATGGAAGAATCACTAATAGACATCAAAATCAACTAGTTCAAAAACTATTTTGAGCAGTGGGAAAAAGGGTCTCGATAGGTCTTTCTGTAGTGCAGCCAGTGAAGAGGACTTTGAAAGTGACTGAAGTTTAAACATGTAAGAATACATACACAATTTTTTACAAATAAATTTCTTTTGGGTGGGTCCCACTAGTATGAATGAACTGTGAGGATGAGGGTTTGGGTCTTGGAGAAAGTTGAGAGATTGAGTGACACAATGATAAAGAATAGAATAAGTTTAACATGGAAATTAGATTAACTTTACCAGCAGCAGAAAAATTATGGGAGAAAAAGGACCCTTGGCACCAATGTGAGATAGCCTTGAGGCTCTCATGCTTTGGTCTCATCTCCACAAGTGAAGCCATGAGATTAAGAGTAAAGAATTGACTGAATTAAATTAGTTAATTTAGTATTTTCAAATTCACTTGAACCCAGTAGTCCTTGTCCCATTGAATGGCAGGTCGTGTGAGTCTGAATTTCCTTAAGCGGACATTGGGGCATACTGGCTTCTCATATTCTTCTCAGTTCTCAATGATTTTACTAATTTTTAGCAGCCCTGCTCACAGTCCTCTAAATTCTTGCTGTCTTCATGTTGTCAGATGATTTTCTTTCCAAAGCCATTTTTATTTAATTGAAATATCTTTAAATTTTCCCTACATCCTCACCCATCACCCACCCATATCTTTTCTCAGATGTAAAGGAGATCCTGCTAAGAGTCACCTTTGCATTTCATAAACATCTGTTGTATCATCTGATCCTTTGCCCTATCAATTGCCTTTATTCCTCTTGTATCTTCCATGTCCATTTCTTTCTTATCTTCTTTCTGTCCTCAAATTCAAAGCTCTACTGCAAAAAGACATAGTCCTTCTTCACATCTTTCAATCCACCAGTCTACTGTATGTCTTAGTCTATTAGGGCTGCTGTAACAAAAGACCATAAACTGGGTGATATATACATATGCCAGAAATTTATTTCTCATGGTTCTGGATGCTGGGAATTCAAAGATGAAGGTGTGTACTATTCCACATCTGGTGAGAGCCACTTCCTGGTTCATTCATGGCCATCTTTCCTCTGGTCTTTCTGTGTTCTCATCAGTGGAAGTAGCAAGGGTGATTTCTCAGAAGTCTTTTTTAAGGGGACCCATTGCATTCATGAAGGCTTAATCTTCCAGACCTTCCAAAGGCCCCACTAACCATGTTGGGCTTAGTATTTCTGCATATAAATTTGGAGTGGGGACAAACATTCAGATCATAGCACCATCAAATACTGAGAGCAAAACTGTGAGCACCTCTTTCTTATTACACATATATTTATTTTTTATTTTTTTAATTTTTTTGCAATCTAGCATCCACCTCCCCCTGCAACTTCCTTCTACTTCACTAAAGCTTCAATTTCCAAACCCATTTCTCCCAGTTTTGAAGCCATAGGGCAAGGGGTTAAAGATTGGTACTACACTTTGAGAAAAATTAAGTTTTTCTTTGATATGCTCAGTATGTGCTGAATGTCAACGTAGCAACTCAGCATGGTTCCCGAGGTGACCAATGATGCACTGCACCAAGCACATAGCAAAGTTCATTCCATTCATCTGCTACTAATTAACCAAAATTAGTTTAAAAATATGGCAGTGCTGACAATAGTCCAGGAAAATAGCAATCCGCACTATGCTATCAAGTGGGAGACATTGGCCTTCACTCTGATACCAATAGGTAGATTAAGGAGAGATGTACACTATGGTAGATTATGGGTGGGGGCCATGGAGGCACAGAGTATGTTACATAATTCCATCTGGAATGAGTGAGGAAAGAGGCAGCCCCATGGAGGAGCTGGTCTAAGATGTCAATATTTAAGGATGATTAGGAATAAGCCAGGTGAAATGTTAAGAGAAAAGGGTGAGATATTCAGACTATTGCTCCTCTAATATTATTGTAATTATCTGCATTTGACTGTTCAAAATCATACATTATCTCCCCATTACTTCTAAGCAAATTATATTCTTAATACTATCACAGAGACCACCAACAATGTGGTTTTTAACCTGCCTTTCTAGACATCCAAATATTCTCTACAACATAAATCTCTCATCATTTTCTAGAGCAAAAGTATACTTTTTCATGGTGTTTTTGCATCTTGGTCTTTCTGCTCATGTAAGATATTACACATTTTGAAAATATAGTTGCCATTTGTTGTCTCTTTAATTACCCCTTCTGGAACAGTTGTTTCTCTACTACAATAATGTTCCTTTAATTTTAAAGAACAAATCACATATCACCTAGTTTTGTCAACATCTGTTGCCATGAATTTTTACCCTACTAGCTTATGAGCATTTCATGGTAAAGAACCACTTAGCTCTTTTTGTATTACTTACAACTTAAAAAAAAATTGCCTTTAAAACATCAGCTTTTCAATAAACTGTGAACCAATATATAGTTTGATCAATAATTTTTCCTAAGAAATATGTTTCTGGTCATTTTGTTTGAATTAAGAAAATAATTCAAAATTCTATTCCTAGACCTGCATGGTTTTATAAAATTCTTAGTAGTTACCTCATTATTAATCTAACACAGTATTATCCTGAAAATATACTGGGAAAGGCTAGATTCACTACAAATGCCAAGGGCTTGCAATGAATCTCAGTATAATTACCTCATGTAGTGTTTGCAACAGAATACAAATGTGCCTGGGTGGAAAATATTACTTATCATTCTGTAAGGCAAAGTTCCATATTACTCAAGAAAAAATTGCTTTCTCTTGAGGGGGCCTCCAAATGTTTGAAGCAGACAAGGAAAAGACAAAACTTGACTCAATTTATATTCAACTAGGTATGTGAAGGAATAGATCCTTATGGCCATAGCTAAGAAAGTGATGTTAAAAGTTTTGGATAGGGAAGTATTTTTAATCATAGTCATTATTTTTTAGACAGTAATTAATCCTACAAAATGTAGGTAGAAGCTTGTATTTATACTCAGTGTTGCTATTGACCTCTTATAAACTCTTTTCATAAAACTTAAGACCTTCCAAGAACACAAATGGATTTTAATATTTTACTTTTAGATTTTATAGGGTCTTCAAAAGATCTCTCTATGATTTTGTTTTTCCCTAAATGCTGATACATAGGCCAGGCAGTAAGTTTCTCTTAAAGTGCTATATCTCTAAGAGACAATAGGGAAGTTAATAATATTTCCAAGTTACAAATGTCACAATAGGCATGTGTTTCCATTCTCAAAGTATGTCATGAACACATACAAACTATCCTTTGTCATCTGGTTTTGCCCCCATTCCAAAATTATCCTCTGCTATTAATTAGAAGTGACTACAATTTGATTAATGTCAAACATGTGTCACATACAAACAATGTGGAAAACTGAATTCAATAGTTTTCCACTTAGTGTATGCATAATGTTCATTGAAAGAAACCAAATATATATTTTTTAGAAATCCAAAAATCTAGTATTATCACACTGAGGATATTGTCAGCATAACACATTCCGGTTTATTTGAAATATTAGTTTTACAGAAGAATGTAATTATGGAGTTTCTGATAATGAAAATTAAAAAATCTGGTGAACTTCCCTCTCTTGTTTTTTTCCTCCTAAAACTCATTTTGGGATCTGTTTCTTCACCTTGACAATTCTCCTGATCTTGGTCCCTGTTTATTTTTTTATTTAACTCTTTTGGCAAAATCTTCCCCAAATCATCAAACTCATGGTAGACAAATCTACATTGACTTAGCTGAAAGAAAAAAAAAGTTTCAATTACCAAAGGAAAAATCTCTCTTTTGCTTTATTTGAATTATCATTATTATAGGATGTGTACTAAAACATTCATTTTAATAAGTGTTAATTAAATTTATATGAATGCACTAAGCCTTTAACCAGATTATGAAAGAAAAATTACATGATAAAATAGTTGTGAGTTAAGAAACAATGATTCCTTTTAGGTTTTTCTGTTCAACTTTCTAACAAAAAATGTTTTTTCTTAATACACAGCCTGCAGTAATAAGTGAAATATAATCCTAATTAATTTTTCCTACAGCTGTATATAAATCAATAGCTAAAACATCCCAAAGGAAATGTGCACAGCACTGTCCTCCAGGTTCCTAATGAATGCAAATAGAATGACCTTTTTCTGACAACTATGAATATTGTTTCATAATTTTACTATTAAAACTGCTGCTATCAGCAATTCACACAGCAAACATGGAGACTGCAATATTTGTAAATAACTATTAATTATGGTAAGAAAGGAAAGGAAAAACACTCTCTAAGTTAAGCAACTTTTAAGCTCAGAGGTTGATTTTTATAGTTCATTTGAATGTGAAACTTCTGTTAAATGTAACCCATCTTCATTTTAGTTGCTCTTTATTCTAGAAGAAAATCAATTAAGATCATTCAATTCTTTATCTCGTTTGAGAGGTGCAATATTGAAAGGTTTCTGTAAATGAAGTAAGATCTCTCAATCAGTACTATTGTAAAGCTCTAAATACTACATTCAAATTATTAGAAGATTATGGTTATACTCCATAAGAAATACCTGGCAGAAAAATGTGTTGAAAATCCCGTTGGTATACTTATCAAGATATAACACTATTCATGTAATGAGCATTCTGATGAATTTAGACACTGTGAAAACAGATAATGACAAAAAGATGACACCTATGGAAATCTGAAAAAAGGGAGGTAATAAGTCACTTGCATTATTGTCCATTTTGACTGAAGAATCATTTTATTCAAAAATGCAATAAAATGGCATGTCCTTATGCTAAATCCTATTCAGTTTTCCATAAAACTTCAACATAGTCATGAAGATGTCTCATTAAATAGAAGCTAAATTCAAATTTTATAACAAAAGTTGTTAAGTGTGTTAAACCTAATTCTGATCATTGATCTATGAAGGGGTTCCCCCCAAAACCAGAACTATCTTCTGGAGGATGGGTCCCTTGTAGTACAGGATTCTACCTATAGGTGAGTGTTCTAGGAACCCATCTGTATCAGTGTTCCAGCTGGTATTGTTGTGAGAGGTAGCATTCGGCGTCAGTGAATTTTTTGGAAGACTCTTTTAATGTGTTTGTCCATTTCATAATGGGTTGTTTACAAGTGCAACTGCCCACACTGTGCTAAGTGTTCGGCAGTTTTTGACCAAAAATGACATGACACCCATGTCCCACCTTACCAATTCACCGGATCTTGCCCAAGCAACTACTTTTTGTTTCCCTAGATGAAAAAAGTCCTCAAAGGGAAACGTTTTGCTGATGTGGAAGAGGTGAAACAAAAAATAGCAGAAGCACTAAAAGTCATCAAAATCAACAATTTCAAAAACTGTTTGGAACAGTGAAAAAGTCTCAACAGGTGTATTGCATCAAAATGGAAAGTACTTTAAAGGTGACTGAAGTTTAAACCTGTAAGAATAAATACATAATTTTATATAAATAAACTCAGGTGTTTTGGGTCCCCCTGCATATGTACTGAAAACTCCCATAGGAGTTCACTAGAACCAAGAATATAATTAGCCAGCACAATTCAAATATTCATTAAAAATACTGCTCCCCGAATCACAAGTTTCAAAAAGGCTCTCACAACAAATGTACTCCATTTCCATAAAATTCCAAAAATTATTCTTCTATCCCCTGTTCTGCCATTAATTTTTATACCTTTGTATAGGACTGGAAACAACCATCACGTGACCATTTGATATCTCAAAAATGTTTCATGACATAAGTTTATGTAGTCCATATTTATAGGTATATGAATTTACTTTGTTAAGTAGCCGTACTAATATTTTAGTGTAAAATCAACTGTCTATACTTTCAAATCTGAGAGTTGTTTGAACCCCATTTAAACAATTTCTTGAAACAGTTAAGGAAGCATATCTATGATGTTCAGTGGCATCGGTCATAGATAGCATTTAACTGTACGAAACAGTCTCTACTTGATGACATTGCCTAAAGATGTCTGTAGTCTCTCGCACCTGTAATGTTCTCCTGTTGAAAATGAAGCCGCGCTCCATCTCACTCAATATTGATCTTTAAGGCATTTCTCCCAATCCTTTTCCCAGTGTGGTCACTGAACAGTATCCGAATTCGATAGGAAGATCAGCTGCTCATCCACTTTTTGCCAAAGCAATTTGTATTATGGATTTATTTTAGCAGTCTACAGTGGCAGTTGCTGTTTTTACTATTTAAATGCTTTGATTATCTGACCTTGCTTACTTTATCTTTCTAAGTGCCATGCATGGGCTTTAACATTGATCAATAAGTGGGGATTCCTCTACAGGATTATGTTGAAATCAATCTCAATTCAGACTTTTGTATTTTATGTTTATTACTTGATCTGTCTTAATTGCATCCCTCATTTGGGTAAATGGGTTTAAGTATATATTTGATTGCACAGGTGAGAGTCTCCTAAAACCCACACACATTAGAAAAATACTCATATTCTTTATACATTATTTTATTCATTCTTATGATAACAAAAGAAAACAGATGTGATTTTAATAAAAAGAATTGATGTCATTGCATTTTTTATTCCCATTTTCAAATTCAATCTAAGTATAAATATCTCTGTCACCAGCTCTTAAATAAAATTACAGTGAAATATTTTCCAGATATCTAGAATTTAAGATCTACAGTTTTCTTTGATGACCAAATAATGCAAGTAGTAAAGAACTTGAGGTACATAAACATATAATTATACACAGAATATTTGTAATACGCTCACCTGTGCAAATAGAACATTTTTTACCTAAATAATTGATTAAAACTCTTATGGGACTAGAAAAATATCACATGTGTTCAATACATGTATATTTATATTTTTATACTTAAAATTATTGGACAAAATGATTTAATATTTAATAGATTTCATATCAGACTAAATTATGGAGTATTATTACAATAATTTTTCTCCTGCTACATGAAATGATATAAAGTATAAATGAATAAAAACTATTCATCACAAGATAATTCATTTTAACAGCTGCATGAAATGAGGGTAGGAAAATTAAGGTTTCTAAACATGAACAGAATGAGGAAAATATGAAGGAATTTAATTACCAAGTAGTTGCCTTAATGATATTTCCAAAAACTGTTATAAGCAGTTAGTTCCTTTCTACTGTTTGTGGTAGACTTGCACTTGAGAGAAATCTTTTTCCAGAAAGTTTTGCACCTCTGTTGATCACAGCCCTGGCCAGACATGTCCATACTTTTTTTCTCAAGTGGGTAAATGTTAAGAGAGAAGAATTAAAGTTTCATGATGCAGCAACACAAAGCTGGGAAGTGAAAATTATGTTGCAGTGGAGTCTTGAAAATATGACTGTAAAAGTTAATCAATAAAATGTCTATTCCTGTCTATTCACCGGAGGCCGCAGCTGCATAGCTTCATTCAATCGATACTACAAATTATTACGATTTCCAGGTTCCCACTGGACATTCAGAACAAATCTTTCAAGTGTAACAGGCTTATACTGAGTATATGGTGTATGTTCTCTACATTTAGTTCAAAAAAGAGGAGGGGAAATATAAAACCTAAATCCTATGTGTTCTTTAAAAATTCAGCTTTATGGAACCAATAACTTTCACGTCACAATTTAATGTTAAAAACAATCTTCTTTTTGATTGCCAACTTTTTTGTATGCTTCTTTTTTAACTGTTTCATATCTAGTTAAGAAATGACTTAACCTAGATTTTGTTGGTATAAGAACCTGGCTAATTCTGAATGATTTCCAAAGTAAATGAATAAAATAAATCATTCTGTGATAATTACTTATCAAAAAGGCACTTAGGCATGTAGGACCTAGATGTACATTTCAAATTGTATCATATTCTTTAAAATATATATTCTTTTTTTTTAATTTATGGTTCAAGGTGTTTTTTCATTGCCCATATGCTTGTTTGAAGCTATTTAGTTCAGTTTGAATGTTGTGTTAGTTTTCTCCTGTTTTGTCTTTAAAATATTTATATTCTTGTTATTATTTTCATGATTTAGTCCCACACATTTTAAAAATCATGTTTCATGTTTTGCTATTTTTTGTAAACTAAAATATACATAATTCCAGAAATAATTTTCTCTTTTGCAAAATAGTCCCAGAATGTTTTAAGATCCTCCATTCTTTTCAGAAAAACATATACTGTGATTGTGTGCTCTAGAAACTTCTCCAGTCTTTGGCCTTAACTTTATGCTCCATACATTTCCCTCTCCATCCCCTCATCAAAATCCCAAGACTTTCCCAAATGAAGGAATGACTGGTTAAGGGAACTAACTATGATGCTTTCATGTCTTATGACACCTGACATGCCTTTATTTTCTTCTGACTGGTGCACACCACGGTATCTGGCACTACCCATTAGTGAATCAATTGGTAAATTTGGTCAATTCATGTCACCTGTTGAATGAGTGGGGAAAAAATAAAAAATAAGTAAAACAACTTTTTTGTTTGCTAAGCCAAAAAAGCCTTTATTTCACATTTAAAGAATAGCTTACATTTTAACGTTAAGACACATGAATCTAGCATCTGCATACCCTGTGACAATGTATGTTGGGGCAATATTTTAAAAGATGAAACTGTTTCTGCAAAGAAACTGTCATTGCTTTGATTACAATTGTGTAGCTGTCTCTTTAAAATTCAACAGTAACATTTTCTTATAACATATCATCATCATCATCATCATCATCTTCATAACAGAGGGGTGGGAAAAAGTAGGGTTTACAGTTGTGAGTACACAAAACAGTTTATTCTTGTATTATTATTTTTTAATTATTGTATTATTTTCCATATAAGCAATTGTAAACTTACTTTTGCTCACCCATTACTTATAATTGTGTGATTTTTAAGATATTTAATTGCTAAAAACATTTGTAAATAATTTTTTAAGTACTGATATAATTTTAACTACTCTCTTACATGATATGTGTATACCTTGTTAGCAATTTCACATTGAGAGAATATTCCACTTACTTTCATGATCAAGGTTATTGGAATGTAAAATAAATAAATCTAGACCAGGCATGGAGAACTCGAGTTTGATATTTCATTATAATTTAAACAAATGAATCACTGGTTTATTTATTGAGAAAATTTAAGATTGAAAGCAGGTCAGTACATGCTGGTTTTCAGATCAAAAATGATATTTTTGTGGCTATAATGAATAATATACCTTTATAGTGATGTTTAACTGTATGAAAAAAACATTGGCATTATTTTAATAACATTAAGTCAATATCAAACACTATCATTATTTTTATTTTAGTGTTCACAACCATTTTTATGTATGTTTTGTTCTCTAAATATACCTTAAGCATATTATTTTTATAATATAATTGTTTTTTTAAATATCATAAAAAATACTTACAACAAGACTACATTACTGTAGCTATTCCCAAAGATACTTTGCCCAATATACTTTTAATCTTTAGTACCAATTTTTACCTTTTAATAGTTGTTAAATGTGGCTTTTTTTTGCTTCTTGAATTCTGGCAGCTGCCTAAAAGAACATGTAAAATATCACCCTTGATTGTGTAATTATTTTTATTACCTTACCATATTAATCATTGGATTGAACCATAGAAATAAATTCCTCATGAACAAATTTCAAAAATTTCACTTTTCCATTTTAGCATTATTAGTGTTACAAACTATAAATCACAATAGGAATTTAATGTTCATCATATGTAATATTTTGAAATCCTATTGATAGATATATCAAACTATGCAGTAAATAATGTAAGTTTAGAATTTGGCTTCCAAAGATCAGTTAATGTCAAATGCACATTTTAGTTTTGGACTCAGGACTGTGTTCACAGATGAGTGACAGGGGAAAACGTTGAAATGTGTGTACTTTATCTAATGTTACAATCAATTTAACCAAAGTTCCGTAAGTAAAGTGTAGTTCTTAACAAATCACAAATCGTGGGAGGGAGAATGAAGGAGATTGATTCATTTGGGTTATGCTACTTTTCATAATTATTTTTTAAAAAACAGAGTAAGAAAAGAAAAATCAGAGAGAATAGAAAATTATCAGAACACTCAAAAATGAAACTATTTTATGTTTATTTGAAAAATAAATGATAAAATCTTAAAATATCATATAGGTCTAATAATTACATAAAAATTTAGATGATGAAAACAAATTAAATACAAGATGCTCCACTAAGAACAATTTCCAGGAATGTTGCAAAACAGCATAGATCTTTATTACTTTTCCTCATAGTTCTTTACATGTCTTAATGGTCTGACCAAAAATTCTACTCTAAATGTCTCTCAATTTAATAGTGTCTTGCTTAGAGCTGCTACTTGAACAAAAAAGAACGGCAACAAGAGCCATATGTAACCTTTGGACTCCAAAAGGAGAAAGAGGAGAAGACCATTGGCAGATAGGTGCTGCGGAAACACAGTGTATTCTTTCTCTTGCTCCCACCTTGAACCTTTCTCGATAGTTAACAGGAAAGTTGACTGCCACATCATTATTTAGAACCTGGAATACTACAGATACAATTTTCAACATGTGCCATTTTAGTTACTAACTGTGCAAATCTAAAGTTTATCTATTTTAGAACCAACAATTTATTGAACAAGCGAGCACATTTACACATAACCTTTTGAAAGACATGGAGAATTAAATATTTAGCAACTAAAGTCAAAAGGACTGACTTGATTTCAGTATGTAAAGTAAAACTTTCTGAAATGCTAAAAAACAACTCACTTGTAATCATTTTTTTCTTCTTCAGAAGCAATAATCCTTTCTGTCACTGTCTTCAGCTCTGCCTGGGGTTTTCTACTGTTCTGTTCTTGGCGAACTGTTTCTGCTATTTGCTCAGTTAGCTGCTCTTGAGTGGCTTTCAAGCTGGATTCCATTAGAAGAAGTTTTTCATCTTGACTGGCAAGTTCTTGGGCTGAAAGATAAAACAAGAACATTGCCTTTAAAAAAAAAAACAAGAGCATGTTTTTTTTTTCCTTTTGTTTTTGGTTTAAATTGTATGCAATGTAATTTTGACAAAGACTTAAACAGATACTTCTTGTCAAAATACAATCTCGTGCATTCAGTCTTCAGGTCCCTTTATTTAAAGCACAAGTAAACAAAGGTATGTATGAGGGAATACAAGATGCATGCCCTTAATCTCAAGTTTATAAAACATTTGAATTCAATAATTAGATGTCTTAATCAGACCACATTCGCTGAGTTTATTTGTGAGACTTCTGCTTGCACATTTATAAAAGAATAATGTTAATATGCAGCATTCCTGTTCTTTCTTTAGCATACATGTATCTCAGATACACTTATATGTGTATATGTATGTGTATATAAACATATATATTCACATAGACAAAGACTGATGCATTATAAATTATGTCAAAATGATGGCTTGACACTGATTTATTTTTATGTGTAATATTTATTGAATTTAAGCACTTTTTCAAGGTCATCCAATAGATGGCACTCTTTCATTAGACCAAAGACGACTTATGCCTTATGCTTCAAGTTCTCAAAAAATAAGTGATTTAAGACAAAGACATTTTTCCTTTGTTCTTTGTGGACTGTATTCCTAGAGATATATATCTATACATTTTGTTCAAGTATATCGCTTTTATAAAAGTGTTGATCTTTTTTTTTTTATCTATTGCTTCAAATGCATACCATGAAATATAAATGTTATTAGGTTTTTTATTTTATTTTTAATCATATGTTTGGTTATATATTTATACACATTACATTATATAGTGCACTTCTTCAAGGTAATTTGAACCCTAACTGGATATATAATCCAGTTTATTAAAGATTATGATGTTTTATGAAAATTAGTATTTTTAATCTTGTACTCTCAAATGAAGCAAAAAATAATTTTAGAATCCCCAAACCAATGTGAATAGAAATAGACTATATTTTTTATAAAAAGAGAAACTTCCCTGTTAATGATTCCTATTTTATGTCCAAAAAATGGTGTTTATATTAAGTTTCAATAAAGTTAAAGATCAAGGTATTACAGTCTTATGTCAAAGGTATCTTTTACTTGCAAAGTCATAAAAAAGATACTCTTATATAAGTAATCTGTATCTATCATTCATCTGTGAAGTTGAATAATATCACCCTTAAAGTTAGATCTAAGAAAACCTTAGTCTCAGTTTCTCATTTATAGCTTTTGAGCAACTGTGGTTATATTTTAATAAATATGTGCATGTATGCAATGTTTTCACACAAGTCCTCAAAATGACCAGTTTTGCCCTAAAAGAAATTATAGCATCTACTATTTTTATAGCTTAAACCTGCTATATATTAACAGTTTAAATCTGTGCCTCAGGAAACCAGAGAGCTAATGCAAACAGCTAAATATTTAACAAGGAAGAACGCATCACCCAGAGCTCATCTTTATTAAATTCCAAATGCATTGAAATCTCTCTGAACAAATGAGTTAGATGTTTAATAATTTCAACACATGTTAAAGTATGGGGGAAATCCAATAAAGAATTTCTTTCAAAATTAAAAGAAAAAAATTCTTCAAGCTCAAAAAGTATGTAAAGTCACTAGAGCCATCCCTGCTGTTGGACAATAAGAAAATTCAATCAAATGAAAACATCTTTATAGTGTTACATTTTCAGTATTGTTAATATAGTTGTATGAATAGCTTAAATGCAATATTTCATTGTACGTGCTTCTTTTGCCTTTCACAATACATATTTCTTATGAAAAGAATAAAACTATGCCAAAACTTTTTAAATGAGTTTTGAGGAGAGCTTTCAGACATTGAAATTGAGAAGTTAGTGGTCTTTAAGTTAAAAAAAAAAAGAGAGAGAATTTTAAACAATCAAGCCACATACAAACAATTATGGACACAGAATGTCTCAGGAAATTACTTTTCTTTCTTTCTTTTTTTTTTAGAAGACTCTACTTGTACCAATAGACTGCCTTCAAGACTAATCAACTCGTGGCACCCACACAGAAAAGACCTTTTATCAACTCGGTAGGATGTGATTTTTCTATGAAGTTCGCCATTTTGCAATGACTAAGAGATTTATGCCTCACAGTTCTCCTAGGAGTCTACTCTAATTCATTATGTGCTGGTTAAAAAGGGGTAAATTATTTCGAGTTTACCTATGCCTTGGACTTGAGCCTGAGTTGATCCCAAGCCAGAGGCGCTCACAGCTGCATGCTTTATTTACAATCCCTTTGTCAGACTTACAACTGCCCCAGGCTATAACATAGTGTACCTAATGTTCAAACTGGCAGGTAATCTTATGTCAAACATACTTCTTTGATTTAAAGTGATCAATAGATTCTTGTAAAGAGGTAATTTCTCTGATGTTTCCACCTTGCCTTTTTTTACAGGTGATTCACACAAAAGCCTGCTTATATGATGTACGAACAATAAACAGAAAGCTATAATCATGTTTTTTCAGATGTTTCCGGTGCACAACGATTTGGGATCGATACACTGTGTAATACAATTATCTGCAATGATCTGGTTGTATTGAAAAAGAATTTGCAGGAGACCTCTAGGGGTTTTTATCCAGAAACACGTATCTGGCAACACTGAATAGTGGGAGGAAATATTAAGGGGTTGACAAAGGCTGTTTATGGACCCAGTGACTCCATTAATATTTTATTTCATAAAAGTATTAATACCCCACAAAGTTGAGTCAAACAATAGCTTAAAGGTAATAATAATGATAACAATACTCATGGCTCATAGTATTTATTTATATGGGAAAGAAAACCTGAACAAATATGTGGACTTTACAGAGATTTAATGTCATGTGAATATCATGTAGCACAGATTATAAGCAATATTGATTATTTATTTGTTCTATGAAATAAATTATCTTATTTCTATTATAGGTAAGTTATATAAATACTAGTGTCTGTGAAATACTTTGATGTGTCTTCAACTATTTCTCTTTCAGCCAGAATGATAAAAATCTAGAGTGATTATCCATTTAGACTGTTAAGGCCACTACACAATAAGCCCCTTATTTCAGGCTCTTCTCTCCCCCCCCCACAAATGAAGATTTGCAACATCAGAGAAAGAGCTAAGATACACAGTCTGTATCCAAATGGCATAGCACATTTCCTGCAAAGCTTTCTATGCATAGAAACAACTCAGTTTTGTTTTTATGGTTCTCCAAAGATGCTGACTCTTCACAGCATCTCCCTCGAGGCCTGAAAAGATCCAAAGTTCCTATTTTGATCCTCTAATCATAACTCTGTCATGTGAAATTCTCTTTTGTCAGGCTTGACCCGATTCCCATTCTGGTGAAGTACACAATCTGGGGTGAGCTGGTCCCTGGCAAGAGTGTTCTCTACGCAGGCTCTGCAGGTGCCCCTCTGGCTGCTGCAGAGCCTCTCTGAGGAGGAGGATTGCTCTTTCTTTCGCTGCCCTCCCTGTACATTCCGGACACTTGCTCTCTGTCTCTTGACCTCACTGTCAAGACGCCTCACCTTACCCACTTCGGCTTTGACAGCTTTGTGTGCCTGCAGGAGACCAGCTTCTAACTTCCTTAGAAAGCCCCATTTTTTGTGTATATCCTATGAAGACAAAGAGCATTCCAATAGTGCCTTTCATGATGTACTTTTATATTGCGTCCTGCTATTTTGAGCTATAGGATACTGGAGATTATACAACCCCTCATTAGCAGCTAGGTCAAGTATCCACATCTTTTCTGGGATCAAAACCTTAAAGGGACTTTCTTTAAAAATAAAAAGTCAGTTGGAAGGAAGATTCCCCATCAGCCTAAATGCAGTTTAATCAATTGAAACATGACATTTCAAAGACTAAAGAAAATATTTCCTGTAATTCCTAGAAAATTAAAAAGGTGACTAGTAAGCTCAGAATGAATTCTTTCTCTTTAAAATAGCAAAAGGAATTTAATGAATACAAAAAGTGTATTTAATCTCTTTGAGTTACCACCTGTAGAACTCTTTCATTCAGCTCCAAAGCAAACTACACTAATGTGCCATCCAGGGAAATCCCTTCACCGTAAAGGTAATTATGACATCCTCCTGATGACTTCTCCATACTACTTCAACTAATTAGCTTTATAAGAATCCAATGTTTGTTACTTTCATTATCAATTTTATCTTTCTAACACACCATGTCTCAGCTTTAAATTTGAGTGAGGAAAAACATTAAATATAATTGGAGACTACAATAAATGAATGTGCTTCTCTGAAAGAAAATTCATTAAGTGTCTCTGGTGCTGTTTTCATATCCATCAATATGGTATTCCTGGCTGTTTTTCTTTTTCTTTTTTTTTTTTTTTGGCTCCCTGCCACACCTTGCCTCTCTATCATGCTCCATCATGCTTCTTTTAATCTGAATATTTAGTGTTCTTTCATGTCTTAATTACAGCAAATTGCAGCACAGTTGGCACCATTTCTTGAAATTAATCCCAGAGTACTTTGTTTCTGTCAAGCAGTCAAAGCCTTGGAGAATAATAGTAAATGTTATTGCAGATCTAAATTTAAATGACTGTCTATGTATTTAACTTAAGCCTTTAATTATTCCTGCTGAACTGAACTGTTTTTGGTTCAAATGTTAAACATTATTCATTGAGAATGCAAAATTACTTTAGACAGCATAAAACCTGCAGATATGTTTGGCTGTAATTTAACAAAACAACTATTTATATTAACATATTTTCTCAGGTGTAAAAAACTTAGTGAATGCCATGTAATATCTTCTTATGGGTATGTATTTTAATATCTCACTACTTTCATCATTAGTAATAAAAGGTGTGTATTTAGGTCCATTCAATTCTAAGTGGTTTTTCCCTAACGAACTGTTAAATCAAAAAACAGACTCAAGAATGTCATCATATCACTATTGCTAATAGTCTTTTAATAAGTTGATAATGAAGTACTTCAAAATTCTTAAAAACATGAATTACATTGTTTTGTTTGTTTATTTGTTTGTGGAAAACTCAAAATTTTTAGAACTCTGAATGGTCAATTCTTTCATTTCCTAATCTAAGCAGACTATTCATATCCAGATTTTTAAAAGAAAAGCAGTACTTTATAAAATCATCTAAGTTTATAAAGCCCAAGATAGTAGAATTCACTATTCATGTTTTATGACTACATATTTAAAGAATCAGAAATTGGAAAATTCTGGGTTGTAACAAATACAAACTTGATCAAATTTCAAATATTTAGTTTTAATGTTATTTTTTAAAGAAACCTACTTTTAATTAATAATACAAATTGCATACCTTGTAAAGTGAATATACTTTTCAGTGACCCATACAGCAGGTTCCACACTGTGCCTCACAATGGTCCACTCTGAACTCCCACCAGGATATCTGCTCCATGGACATAGGGATTTTGCTTGTTTTTGCATTTCTGTGTCACCAGCATCTAGCACAGGGGCCAATACTTAGCTCTCTATACAATAAGCACTTCTTGACTGAATGGGAGACATGGTGTTAATTTCACCTGTCAGACATATGTCATTTTCCTCACCAGGAAGAATGTGTCCTTTGCTTTGCCTCTGAAAGACAAAGTAAATATGGAAGGATTTACACATACAGTTTCAGCAGATTTATCTCCAAGCATCGCCAGTTGTAAGTTAATAAATAACACAATTTTCTTTAGTTTTAATCTCTATCTAAATGAAATTTGATGGCGTTTCTATTACCAAAACTTAAGGTATATATTGAATTTAAGGACAAACAGGAAGAGAAAGATAGATTCACAAAATTTATGGTAAAATAGGTATTTCTCAATAATTCAGAGAATAAATGAACAAAGTAATGTGTTTCGAGTTCCCTTTCCTTTTCAATAGAGATGTGATTTTTGAACAGATATCTGTTTCCACATTTCTACAATCTCAAGGGTGTAGCTGATCTTTCCAACTACAAAGTTTCCTGGCAGCTGTAAAGTTGCTTTCAAGCTGTGTTATCTGCTGTTCTAGCTGAGCAAGTCTCATTTTGTGTTTCTGTTAGGCAGCTATTACATCCAAATGCAGTGACTGCAAGGTCTTTTCTAGCTTTTCTATTGCCAGAACAGCTCTCTCCCCCACATATTGGTCAAGTGTATTAGCTGTTTCAGCTTTTTCTTCATCTGTAATCAACTCACATTCTTCAACTTACATTGATGTTTGCATTGCATTTAAGATCATGGCTATAATGAGCAATTAATGTGCATGATACCAGATCTGTTCTGTTCATTATATTCTCTAAACATTATTATAGACCTACTTAGAAAAAAATAAACAAGCATGTCTGTCTCTCGAATAGTACAGCTAATATAATGTAGTAACTGAGGAAAATCAAAGTGAAACCAATTATCCCAGCCCAGAACAGTGTCCCATACGCTGTTTAGACATCTTAGGGGATTGAGAAGCTATCATGTTTTTGCAACAAGTTTAAAAGCAGAACTTTGACACACGGGTTTTATATAATTGAAATATTTATCCTAAGAATTTTTCCAATATGCCTAGTCAATTTGATTTCATATTTTCACAATTATCAGATACTTAATTAGGTTGAAACTTTTATTGTATTTGGAAAAGCATTTCATATGAATTGTCTCGTTTCATCCCTATTTTAAACTTCTGAAGTATTATCACTCCATATAAAGGAACTAAATTCCAAATCTTTGCCCTTCCTAATATACCATGCTATTATTTTTCTTTAGAAATTTGGGTTTTACTGATACACATTAATAGGCCAATAAACTGATTTTTAAATGAAATGTGTTTACATTATGATAATCATAATATACACAATAATGATGATAATAGTGTGTTCAACATAAGTCATAATCAGTATATTGCATCTAAATGAAGTCATCTATAAAATTTTGGCACCGTGATTTGAACTCTTTACCATCCACTCATTTTTGGTGATAATTGCAATACTTGATTAGTAGTGGGAAATGAATTTCTCATTCTTTTTGTCAATGAAGCTAGATATTCCCATTTGCATTGAGAGAAAGCAATGTGCATAGTAGAGGATTTCTTCAGAACCAGAAATGCAATTATGAAAAACCAGATGACACTGGTAGCTATTAATGTTTAGTTTGACCATATTGGGATTGGCTTGTTGGACAGGAGATAAGGAGAGATGGAAATGTGCTTAATAACATAAAGTAATTCAAAGAGATCTCAAGAATTGGGGGTACCACACAGTAAGCAGTCAGCCTAATGTATTATAAGGTAGAATTAAGAAAACCAGACTCTAGGCAGTTAGCACAGATTATAATATGGAATCATGGGATGCTAGATTGACTCAAACACACTAAAGGTTATAAGTTAAAATAAAGAGATACTAGACTGTAGGTAGTGAATACCAAGTATTGCAATGTGCAGAGTAAAGAGGTAGTTTCTCTACATCTCATTTTACAAAGAGCCTTAGCTTGAACCTACTGCTACTGTGTCATAAAATCAGAAAATTATTATTTTGACCAGTGCTATTACCAGGAGATCAGGTGAATATTATTGATTGTTGTGATTCAAAAATTTTCCTTCTGTAACCATTATTCTACACAGTTCTTAGTCCAGTGTTTTATTGAGGCCAGAGACAATGTTATTTGCTTTTTATTCAGTGTCCCTTACTCTGCACTGGCATGTAGTAGATACACACAAATGCATTTTGGACAAAACTGAAACCTTCTACAGAAATATTGATAGTGACAGCAGCATGCTAAATACACACCCATTTCCTATAGAGACATACATTGGAGATACTACCATTTAGGTTTCAAACCACATCAATAAAAGTTAGTATCACACTACAGCAAGTCACACCAATTTTTTGTTGTCCAGTGCATATAAAAGTTATGTTTACAACATAAAATAGTCTATAAAGTGTGCAATAGCATTCTGTCTAGAAAAATGTATGTATCTTAATTAATAAATAATTTAGGTTGGTGTGTTTCTCCACAGCATGCCCTTCTTCTTTCTTGGAGAGTGAATAAAAACTTTACTCCACACTTTCTTCTCTTTGTGAATTATTTCACAGCCTGTGTCACCAAACACCCTAACATCTTGGTGGCCCATATGGGGCTATTCTCCCTTACTCCTTTTCCTGAAGCCTCCTGAGCTTGTGACCAAGGGACCAGTGGGCAGCAGAAGCTCGACCCAGGCTGACCCCCTAACCCTGTCTCTATGAGGTTTGGATAAAGAATTCTGAACCTTCTTAATTTCTCTGTACCCTGTGGACAGTCTTCTCCTCCCTCACCCATCTTCAAGGCCAGCAATTGTGTGTCCAGGCTCTGGAAGATTCCCTCCACAAATGTCATCTGGCCACAGCTCTTGTTTTTATGGCTGTCCAATTCCACCTTCTTCTTCTTAATGACTGATACCCAGACCCACAGGCAGGGACAGCTCTATGCTCCTAGCTCATGTGAAGTAGTTACAGAAGAAGAAACCTTTGTTTCTACTCCCCAAAACCAAAACTGGGCCAGGCTATGAAGAATAAATCCTTTTTTGAACCAGAGAGGGGAATGAAAAGATAAAATCAGTGCCATTTGCTATCATGGCACCATCTGCCTAGCAGGCCTATGACCTTGTTAAACATGACTGCCATTTTACTCGTCTGAGCTTATGTCCCCAGGACTGGAAATTACTGGAAAGCAAGAACAGAACATGGCTAACAACCCCCTACAACAACAGGCAGAAGATAACATTGGAACAAACTTCAGCCTCATGTTATAATACCCCAACAGCCCAGGAGCCACACGACAGCAACCTCCCAGCCTTTTTTAATCCAATAAAACCTCAAAGCACCTATCTCTCAATACTGGCATATCTCTCCACATCATGCCCCTCTCCTTTCTCAGAGAGTGAATAAAAACTTCACTCTCTAAAAAAAATTAATAATTTATTGCTAAAAATGCTGGCCATCATCTGAGCATTGAGTGAGTCATCATTTCTTGCTGGTGGAGGGTCCTGACTTGTTGGTGTTGGCTACTGATTGATCAGAGTGATGGTTGCTCAAAGCTGGGGTGCCTGTGGTAATTTATTTAAGTAAGACAATGTAGTTTACCTCATTGATCAACTCTTTTTTTGTTAAATTTATAGGGGATACATCAGTTAATAAGATCATATAAGTTTCAAGCTTATATTGCATTGTGTGTTCACCAACCAAAGTCAAATCATCTTCCATCACCATATACAGATTTTGGTTCTCTTTCCATTTACTACCCTCCCCATCCCCTTCCCACTGGTAACCACCATATGTTCTCTGTGTGTATGAGTTTCAGTTTTTCATCCCACATATAAATGAAATCATACGATTCTTAGCTTTTTCTGAAAGACTTATTTCACTCAGCATAACATTCTCATGGTCCATGAATGGTATAGCAAATATCAGTATTTCATCTTTTCTTGTGGCTGAGTAGTATTCCATAGTATATATGTAAATACATCATCTTTATGAAATCATCTATCAAAAGACACTTTGTTTGATTCCATGTCTCAGCCATCATGGATAATGCTGCAGTGAACACAGGAGTACATATATCTTTGTGAATAAATGTTTTCAAGTTTTTCAGGTAGATACCAAGAAGAGGAATTACTGAGTCATATGGTAGCTCTATTAATATTTTGAGGAACTGCCATATTGTTTTCTATAGTGGCTGTACCAATTTACATTCCCAACAACAGTGAGTGAGGGTTCCTTTTATTCAGCAATCTCTCCAACACTTGTTATTACCTGTCTTGCTGATAATAGCCATTCTAAGAGGTATGAGGTGGTGTTTCAGTGGAGTTTTGATTTGCATTTCCCTAATAGCTAGTGAAGTTGAGCATCTTTTCATAAGAATGTTGGCCATTTGCTTGTCTTCTGGGGAGAAGTATCTGTTCAGGTCTTCTGCCTATTTTTTAATTGGATTGTTTGTTTGTTGTTGAGTTGTATGAGTTCTTGATATATTTTGGATATTAACCTCTTGTCAGAGCCATTCTTTGCAAATATCTTCTCCCATTCATTTGGTTGCCATTTTGTTTTGTTGGTGGTTACTTTTGCTGTGCCGAAGCTTTTAGTTTGATATAGTCCCATTCATTTATTTTTGCCTTTACTTCCCTTGTTTTTGGGGTCAAATTCATAAAATCTTCTTTAAGCTCAAGGTTCATACATTTAGTGCCTGTTTTCTTATAAGCAATTTATTGTTTCATATTTTATATTTAGATATTTGTTTCATTTTGAATTAATTATTGTACATGGGGACAAACCGTAATATAGTTTCATTATTTTTTTAAAAAGTAGAACAAAAGATAGATTCTTTCTTTCATGAACAATTTATCTGTAGCATGCAATGCTGATGATAGTATTTAACCCAGAGGAGAACTTTTTTTCACAATTGGAGTTAGTCTTCTCAAACCCTGTTGATGCTTTATCAATTAAGTTTATGTAATATTTTAAATCTTTTGTTGTCATTGAAGCATTTTTCCCAGCATCTTCACCAGAGAAGGTTCCATCTCCAGAAATCACTTTCTTTGCTCATCCATAAGAAGTAATTCCTCATCAGATCAAGTCTCATCATGAGACTGTGGCAACTAAGTCTAATCTTCAGGTTCCACTTTAGTTCTAGTTCTTTTGTTATTTCCACCTCATCAGAGGTTACTTCCCCCACTTAAGTCTTGAATCCTGCAAACTCATCCTTGAGGGCTGGAAACAACTTCCAAATTCTTATTAATGTTGCTGTTTTGACCTCTTCAAATGACTCATAAATGCTCTAGTAGCATCTAAAATGGTAAATCCTTTCCAGGTGTGGTGGGGCTCCACCCGCAGGGCCCCTCCATATCTGGCACCTGAACAGGGACCTGAGGATTAGGGACCTGCTTCGACCAGATGCTATGAGCCATCGTCATGGAGGGCACGCCTAAGAGGACAGAAATTGGCGCTTTCATCTCCCCAGGGACAGAGGCATCTCTCGGTAAGGCCCCCAGCTGTTACAGATAAGAAAGAGGAAAGGTTTCTGTCGTGCCGCCCTTTGAGCAGTTTTCTTCTCATTTCTCTCCCCTGCACCCTCTTGCATGAATAGGAGTATTGCTTTCTCTCTTCTAAGCATTTGCTGCATTTTGCAGGCACGGGTGGAGTATTTAAAGGCCACTAGGGCTCTTGCCTCTAGATGACTCCCTTGAGAGGATAAGCTGGAACGTGGACCAGGACAGAACACTAGGTTTCCTGCCAGCTACAAGAAAAGTCCATGCAACAAGAGGCACACTGTAAAAGCATTCACAGCCCCATCCCCTGCAGCACGATCCCCACCTAGGTTTAGGCTTGGGGAGGAGAAAGCAAAGATTTTCCCTTTTATCAGCTTTTGTAGTATTTATGAGCATTTCAGCTTCTTGCTGAGCTCCAAAGAAAAGAGGCACTTCCTCCCTCCACCTGGAGATTTTGGGTGTCCCTAGGTAAGTGGGGGCCTCACGGAGGTGTCTGGGGTCAAATCCTTGAGGCGTTCAGGGGCCTCACAGGGAATTCCACCTCACATAATTTAACTCTTGGCTCATCCAGGGAAGCGCGATCTAAGGGTTGGTCACCCAGTGCTCCGAGTCCTCCCAGCTGGTCTAGACAACCGGGAAGAGAAACCGAGACCCATAAGCAGGGTTAGGGTACCCAAAATATCTAGTAACCCTCCCTGTCTTCCACCAGCAGCACATTTCGACCCACTACACTCTCCTCGCTAGCAAGAAACAGGATCTGAGGGTGCAGACGGAGTGAAAGTGAAACTGGAACTGGTTTCGTAATTGCCATGCTTGCGGCGGGAGGAATTTCAGAAAAGGTTCTTGTATTTGTTAAGGAATTTCTTTAAAAGTTTCTAAAAATCCTCAACCATGGAGAATGGACTCTCTAAGGAACAGGAGCAATGTTTTAGGCTAATTCAGCAGCTTTTTAAGGCTGCTGGATGTCTCCCAGATAAGGGATCTTTAGATTTGGAAATATGGGGAAAAGCAGGGCAGAGAAGCTCTCATAATCAGGAAAGCATAGACAAAAAGAGAAGAGACCTATGGGCACCAGCCAGGCCCTTTCCATGGGTTGCCCTAGCTGCAGCAGGCATCACAGCCGTGCCTGGTGAGCACCAGCACATGCATGCTCACAGCTGGAACTTTAGGCTCAGGACCGAGGACAGCAGCTGAGGAGGGGTTGGTCCCCCTTGCATTCCCTCCTCCTTGTGTGCTTGGGAGCAACCTTCCCCCTCCTCCAGTGCCAGGTGTGGGTCCTGGCCAGCCAGGTCAGCCCCCAGGCTCTGGTTCCGCACAGCACCTTGCCTGGGTCAGCACCTATCAGCAGACTCAACTGGCACAGACAGCACAAAGGGGAGTTCCAGCTAGGTCATCTCTGAGGTAAGGGACAGCAGCCCCCATGCTTTGGGAGGCTGCTGACATGCTTAATTTCAAGAAAGGAATTTCTATTTTATTTGCATGTCTATAACTGGAATAGGAGGTTTTCCTCAGACCCACAAAAGTTTGTGGACTCTTAAATGTTTTGGTATAGATGGGCAAGTTGGACGAATTTGACACTACGTCCTCCCCGCCCCACTTAATATCTGGGGCAGGGACTTCTTCACTCAGTGGGGAATACAAATCACCCTGCCACCTTTTCCTTAGTAGCGACTATACAGATTCAGACCTAAATTCTCCTAGATCCTTAAGTGATCATGCTAGACAGGAGAATTAGATTTAGTTAACCAATACCTTTCTTCCAGGTAGATCACTAGGGTAAACCGACAGGTATCTGTCAGACTTTTTTGCTTCCCCACACTGGGGACGCCTACTGGCCTAATTCGACAGTTGTCACCTAATTTAGAAATGATTGAATGGTTATTTCTATCCCATCAACCCCAGCGCACTATTACCACCTATATTACTGCGCTCTGTCAGCTTATTATCAAAGGCCATGATAGAGTAATTCAGCTTTTTGGCCATGACCCAGCTGTTATACATGTTCCACTCACCCAAGTGTATCTACAACAACTTTACAGTCAATCTTTAGAATTTTAGTGTGCAGTCGCTGATTTTGTAGGGGATCTTAATATTCATTTACCTTTTGATAAACTTCTCCAAAGCCACCTGACTCTTAATATCCACATAAGGGAAAAAGTTGCATGCCACTCCTATTCCCAAAGCTAAAACCAACTTTATTGATGATTCAAGAAAAACAGGGAAAGTTGCTAATTCCTGGAAGGAAGGGAATGAATGGACACATTTTATTTATGGAGGACACTCTTCCATCCAAAGGGCAGAAATTTCAGGGGCTATTCCTGTCCTCCAGCATTGGTCCAAAGAGCCTCTTAACTTAATTTGTGACTCTGGTTATACTGTATATACAATCCTTCATATAGATCAGGCTCTATTAAAAGGATACATTGAACCTCGGTTACTAAGTCTTTTTCTAAACCTACAAAGTCTTTCAGATAAAAGGAAGCACCCTTTATATGTTACCCATATCCAATCTCATTCGGGCTTGCCCAGACCTATGGCAGAGGGTAATTCTCGGGCTGATGCCCTTGTCAGCCTAGCAGATACTTTTCAATCTGTGGTGACGTCTCATCAATGTTTTCACCAAAATAGTCAGGCCCTACATAAAGAATTTAATATTCCCTAGGCCCAAGCAAAACACATTATCAGAGAATGTCCAGATTGTCAAACGCTTTCGAAAGTGCCCACTACTGTTGGCATTAACCCCAGAATTTCAACCTCAAATGATTTGGCAAACAGATGTTACTCACTATCTCCTTCTCTGTTCATAATATACTCCTTAAGTCAAAAGTTTGGTAATATAATCAGGCTTAAGTTTTAAAAGATAAAATTTATGACACTTATTTTGGAATGTTATGTGGATTATATATGTTGTAGAAAGTTCAAGTAAGTGGTAGATGGTCTGTAGGAAAGAAATTAAGAAAGTGAAGGAAAGGAAAGTGTAAGATTGTGAAGGAGGAGGGTAAGAAGGAATAAAGGAAAAAGATAGATACCACATTCTTGTGTGGCATGGAGAGAAAGTACATTAGAGTGAATAGCTCAAGAGGGGAAGTAGAAGTAGAAAGGAAACAAGAGGAATAATAAGCATCTAAGTCCTTGAAACACTGCAAATTTTAGACCTAGGAACTACCAGGTCCTGAGAACAATAGGGTAATTAACTCGCAACTCAAACTCATTGCAACTTGCAGAAACAACAAGGGGCCTGTCTTTCCTAACAGACATTTACTCAGGTGTTCTACAGGCCACTTCCCTCACTGGGGAGTCAGCAACAAATGTTAGAGCTCATTGCTTGAGTCCTTCAGTCACCTAGGCCGTCCAAAGAAATCAAGACTTCAAATGGCCCAGGATACATTGCACAAACCACTCAGGCTTTCTTGGAAAAATGGGGAATTCGGCATAAAACAGGTATCCCCTATAATCCTACAGGTCAAGCAATCATTGAAAGAGTTCACCAGACCTTTAAGACATTATTAAACAAACAAAAAAGGGGGAGTCAGGAAATATCCCCCAGGAATTTAACCATGCTAGCAATATAATATATACATAAAATTTTTTGAATTGTGATGATAATTTACAGTCATCCATAGACAAACACTTTGTGGAAAACAGGCCTGCAGGCCCAAACCCCTTGGTTTTATACAAAGACCCGTTAGGGGAAGGAAGATAGAAAGGCCCAGTTGAGCTATTAACTTGGGGAAGAGGGTATGCTTGTTTTACTCTCCATAAGGACCTTTGGAGCTGGTGGCGAAGAGGGTGAAACCATATCAGAGAAAAGGCTTCCCCTGCAGCAACCCACCTCCACTCCATTGCACTCTCCTGATCCAGACCTCTCTAAGCTGTGTGTCACCTCTCTCCAGTGGAATTCCAGCCAGCATTCCTGGGCAGATACTTGTCATTGCCTGCAGGGCGCATTCTCTACCGATCTGAGAGGACAAATGGATCAGCTCCACCTTGAGCTCCATCAGCAGCTCAGTGACATCAAATGTTTAACTGAGCAGAAAGTATTCTAGACCCTCCATGATAATCTATAATGGCTGAACCCTAAGAACTGGTTTGATGGACTGAATTTACAAGTTTGGGTCATGGTAGCCCTTGGGTGCCTCCTTGTCTTAATCTTTATTTATGCTTTATGATGTATATGGAGGTTGTTTTCTCGAGATCACATTCTGGAACAGCAAAGAGTAGGTTTCACAGGCTTAACAACTACAATTGCTTTCACAAACAAAAAAGGGGGAGATGTTGGGAACTGCCCTGCTTGATTTAAGAAGCTGTAAACCCCCATGGCTAAGGCTGAGTGAGAGACCTTGTGACCACAAGCCACTAAGGAGACAAAGCTTATCTCCCTGGCAGGGATGCTGCCTCTGCCCTCTTTACTTCACCCTGTTTGGCCCTGAGCCTGACCAGCTAGCCAGTGATGGGTAAGATTCCTCAAGGGAGGGATGACCTAAGACGGACATGGTCACTCCCTCAGGGAAGGACTTGGGGGCTTTAAAAGAGGGGTTGATGGACCCTCGTCCCTCAGTTTTGACATAGCCTGAGTCCTCATTCTGTCTGCAAGAAGTCTCCTAATCTCTTGGCTGCCTTACTTCCCTTTCCTGACTTAAGCCTGAAACAATGACAAAGGGTGTTGCAGCCCTGTGCTGGAAAGGGCTGCTTCCCCAGGGTGATCAGGCCTAAGAAAGAATACATAAAACCCTGTGAAACCTGCTTTGCTAAGAATGCCCTCAGTTTTCTGATAAGGGTCCAAGCATGAAATGAGTTTGTTTCCCAAAGTTTTATAGCCCTTTAGCTAACTGACCCTGACTCAGAATAAGTCCTTGGAGTTCTTTGTATGTTATCTATTGTTTGATCCTTACTGCCTGGCAATGATTGATGAGCTTTACCTGTATTCCTGTGCAAATTGAACCCAATAAAAGCCCATTGAGGAAAAGGCTTTTGGCCCTTCTCCTTTGAGAGACTGGCCACCTTTCCTCCCCAAGCAGATCATGTAGACTTATTTGGTAGTCATGTAGACTTGGTAGACTTATTTTAATCCATGGTGGATGGAGGGCTCTGCAGGCAAAACTCCCAGGTGGTTTTCAATTGACTTTATCCAAATCCATCAGAGGAATCACTATTATAGCAGCTAGAGCCTTATGAAATGTATTTCTTAAATAATAAGACTTGAAAGGTAGAAATTACTCTTTGACCTGGGGCTACCGAATGGATATTGTATTAGCAGGCTTGAAAACAATATTAATCTCATTGTGCAACTCCCTCAGAACTCTTGTGTGACCAGGTACATTGCCACTGATTAAGTGTTCTGTTATTTCCCAAATGGTAAATGAACATTGGCTTTAACTTAAAGTCACCAACTGTATTAACCCCTAACAAGAGAGTCAGCCTGTTCTTTGGAGGTTTGGAGCCAGGCATCAACTCTTCCTCTCTAGCTATGAAAGTCATAGAGATGACATCTTCTTAGAATGTAAATTATTTCACTACATTTGAAAATTTGATAACTTGCTGCAGCTTCTACATCAGCACATGGTGCTTTACCTTGCACTTTTATGTTATAGAGAGGACTTCTTTCCTTAAATCTCTGCTACTTTCAGACTTTTCTTCAGAAAAAAACCTCTGCTAGCTTCAGACTTTTCTTCTGCAGTCTCCTCACCTCACTCAGCCTTCACAGAATTGTAGAGTTAGGGCCTTGCTTTGGCCTAAGGGAATGTCATGGTTTGTTATTCTACCCAGATGACTAAAACATTTTCTATATCAGGATTAAGGTTGTTTCACTTTCTTGTTGTTCATGTGCTCACTAGAATAACCCTTAAATAAAAACTGTAATATAGGTTTTGTTTTCTTTTTTTTTGTTTTTCATTGAATTAATTGGGGTGACACTGGCTAACAAAATTATACAGTTTTCAGGTGCACAGTTCTACAACAGATCATCTGTACACTGTATTGTATGCTCAGCACCCCAAATCAAGTCTCCATCTATCATCATTAATTTCCTTAAAGAACTTCTCTTTCGCTTTCATAATTTGGCTGTTTGGCCCAAGAGGCCTAGCTTCAAAATTTTCTTTGCTGAGTTTTAGGATGGTGGTGAATGAAGGAGATTTGTCACACACCTCTTTCCAGAACCAAACTGGAAATTAAACTACAGAGGGGGAAGTCACCTGAATAAACTGAAGATCACCTAAAAAAAGACTTTTAACTACCTTGAGACAACTGGGGAGGGGGTGTCAAGTAAGAAACTGGCCCTGTTCACACAGATGGCTGGGAGATGTGATGGTAAGGCTGCGGGAGCTTCCCCTTGGGAGGAGAAAAGCTGGGTCACAATGGGGCTCCCATACACAGAGTGACAGTGCCACGATCAGCTCACCATGCATCATCCAGTGGTGAAGGGGAGTGGGGTTTTTCTCTGCTGAGGAAAGATGAAACCCGCTATAGACAAAGCCACTATTTTTTTCCTTTAATTTTTAAAGGGGCCGAGACACAAGTTTTGTGTTCACAACTACTCACCTTGTGCCCTAGCAAAGGAAAAGCAGCATTGTCTGCAGTCATGTGAAGAGTCTAGAGTGGGAGACACTGAAGAGAGATGTCAGGGAGTAGTTGTGAGACTTTTGCTGCAGTGAAATACCTGGATTCTGCAGCAGCCATCTTTCCTGAGAAGAGCAATCTCCTCCCTGAGGAAAAGCAATTACCTTACCCTGTGGGATACCGCCCACCCCATTCCTCCTCTGGAAGCCTGCTTGTTCTACCCTACATCTTTTTATATTTCTGTGATTTAGTTTGTTAGGTTTTGTCATTTTTGTTGCACATGTTTGTTTTGTTTTGTTATTCTTTCTTTTCTCTCATCCTGCATCTTAACCCCTGCTGAGGAAACAGCTACATACCAAACTCAAGGAATGTCAGATACTGGCTGTAGGGTGCAGCCATACTATATACTGTCCTGAAAAATAGACTGACATTTACCCTTTATGGGACAGCAATAGAAACACCCTCCCAGTTTCCAGTGGACCCAAAACCTGGACTCTTGAGGCCCCACCCTCTAAACTAATAGAAGCCCCACACTGCTGAGTAGAAGGAAATAATCCCAAGAGACTCAGAGTAGTAACATGGGGGTGGGAGAACACACTTACCATTTTCTCTGAAGTCTGAAAGGCACCTGCCACAGGAGATCCAGTAGTCCCATCTTCCTGGTTCTACCAGAAGCCCTCTCAGAAATAATCGGGTGTATAACTAGCCTATGGCTGACAGCATACTGGTAGGCAGAGACAGACAGAGGTGTATCCAGCAGTGGCTTGGGTTCTTTATTGACACTACTGGACCCAGTGCTGATAAAATCCAGATTTACTGAGCAGCTTGACCCATCCTGAGGGCACCAAACCCAAAGGAAGGAGCCAAAAACTGTGGATCACTTGTAGCTTTGAGCAGGCTACCAAGGGACAGATGAGAAGACCTGACACTGGTGTACACCAGACTCAGATACATCAGAGTTGTATGCAAAGGGAGAACCAAGATGTCAAGCTCTAAAATCTGCTGAGATGAAACTCACTCTATTCTTTTAATTATTATCATTATATTTTCTTTTTCATAGCCTTGTCATTTTTGTTTTTCTTTTGTTCTTGGTGTTCTTTTTTTCATATCCTTATTTTACTCTTATCTTTGGTTATCCTATTGTTCTCATCTACTTTTCTTATTTTGTTAGTCATTCTCTTCCTTTATTCCTATTTCTCACTATCCTCTTTCAAGTTATTAGTCATGTTAGTTCTGGTCCCTTTTCTCCTCTCATAATCACTTTTATTTACTTTGGTCTTCTCTTATTCTATTTCTTTTTTTTTCTCCATTTTCTATGACATTCCATATCTCTTCCCACTTTTATTGTTCTTTGCTCTTTTATTGTTGATATTGCTGCTGTAGTTTGGGAGGTTGCTAGCTTGGGCTGTGTATTCTGTATTGTCTTACATTGTTCTGTTAGCACTTGCACAACAGCATACAAGATGAAGTAGAGGTAGAGCCTCACATACATACAGTTGAATGGGAGATAAAAACCAATGAACAGGCCAAGAACAATCAAGGTGCAAATATAGGAGGAGAGTCTACATAACCAACCAAAAAGAGGATTCTTAGAGCATCCAGATTAGGTGATCAAGGAGTCTGCACCACTGGGTAACAGGACTCCTACCACACAAGGCTACCTCACAAGACAGGGAGTCAAAACAGATATATCTAACATATAGAAACAAACAAACAAACAAAACAGAGCTAAATGGGGAGAGAAAGAAACAACTTCAGCAAAAGACAAGGAGTAAACCCCCCAAAAAAGAGCTAAATGAAATTGAGACAAACAAATTATCAGACATAGAGTTCAAAGTAATAGTTATAAGGATGCTCTATGAACTTAAAGAGAAATACATCAGCATGAAAAAGGACGTAGAAGCTATAAATGGGAACAAAACAGAAATGAAGACTACAATATCTGAAATGAAGAATAACTAGAAGGAATTTAAAAAAGGTGAGATGAAGCAGATGATTGAATCAGCAATTAGGAAGTACATGTGGACACCCAGTCAGATCAACAAAATGAAAAAAGACTTAAAAAGAATGAGGATAGTCTAAGACAGTTTTAGGACAACATGACATATAACAATGTTTGCATCATAGGGACACCAAATGTAGACCAAAGGGAGCAAGGGATAGAAAATATGTTTAAATAAAAAATGACAGAAAACATTACAAACTTGGTGAGAGAAAATGTAATACAACTTCAGGAAGCACAGAGGGTCCCAATCAAGATGAACCCAAAGGGGCCTACACCAAGGCACATCGAGGTAAAAATGGCAAAGTTTAAAGACAAAGAGAGAACCTTAAAGGCAGTAAGAGAAAACAGTATCTACAAGTGAGCTCTGATAAGGCTGACAACTGATTTCTCAACAGAAATACTACAGACCAGAAGAGATTGGCATGAAATATTCCATGTAATGAAAAGCAAAGACATGCAACCAAAACTACTCTAACCAGCAAGGCTTTCATTTAAAATGTAATGTGAAATAAAGAGCTTCCCAGACAAAAAAAAAAAAAAAAAAAAAAAAAAAAAAAAGTCTGAAGGAGTACATTTCCACCAAACAAACATTGTAAGAGATGCTAACAGGACTGATTTAAGAAGAAAAAGAAATAGAGAGAGTAAGAAAAACAGGTACAAAGGGGAGAGTAAGAAAAACAGGTACAAAGGGGGGAAAAATGGCAATGAATAAGTACTTATCATTAATAACCTTAAATGTAAATGGATTGAATCTCCAATAAAAAAACAGTGTGGCTAAATGGATAAGAAAACATGACCATATACACCATATTTTTCCATGTATAATGCATACTTTTTGCCTAAATTTTTTAGGGAAAAATAAGGATGCACATTATACATAGTATAATTATTACATATTTTGGGTATAATAATGGGTCTAATAATCCCATATGTAATGTGCACAAAAACATGAGTGCATATTATATACTGCAAAATACAGTATGCTATCTACAGGAGACCCACCTCAAAACAAAAGATTTACACAGGCTGTAAATGAAAAGATGGAAAAAAAAAATCCATGCAAAGAAGATGATAAAAAGCTTTGGTAGCTATGCTTTACATCTGTCTGACAAAATAGTTTAATAAACAAAGATAGTCACTATATAATACTTAAAGGTTTAGCCCAAGAAGAGAATATAACCCTTGTAAACATATATGCACCCAATATAGTAACATCTAAATATATAAAGAAAAACTTGGAGGATTTAAGAAAGAGATCAACAACAATACTGTCATCATAGGGAATTTTAACACCCCACTGTCAACAATGGACATATCTTCTAAACAGAATATCAACAAGGATATAGCAACATTAAATGATACACTAGATCAAATGGATATAATTGATATCTTTGGAACATGTCACCTCAAATAAGCAAAATATACATTTTTAAAGAATACACATTCTCCTCCAATACATATGGATCATTCTCAAAGATGAACTACATAGTAGGAAACAAAATAAACCTTATTAAATTCAGGAAAATTGAAATCATGTCTGGCATTTTCTTGGATTACAATGGTCTGAAACTACAAATCGACCTCAAGAAAAAAAATCCCTAAGCATTCAAATACATAGAGAATAAATATTATGTTATTAAATAATAAATTGGTTAACAATGAGATTAAGGAACAAATCAAAAAGTATCAGGAAACAAATGAAAATGAACTAACAAAAAACAGTACATATGGGACATAGGTTTTGAAAGGAGTCCTGAGAGGGAAGTTCATAGTACTACAAGCCTATCTAAAGAAAACAGAAAAATCTCAAATAACAAACATTACCCTACACTTAAAAGAACTACAGGAACAACAACAGCAAAAAGTCCAGAGTGGGTAGAAGGAAGGAAATAATCAAGATCAAGCAGAAATAAATGACATAAAGACTAAAAGAACAAATCAAAAGATCAATTAATCCAGGAGCTGGTTCTTTGAAAAAATAAACAAAATTGACAAACACTTAACCAAACTCATCAAGAAAAAAAGAGAGAGGACCCAAATAAATAAAAAAAAAAATGTAAGGGGAGAAGTAAAAACAGATAACACAGGAATACAAAGGACTGTAAGAAGTTACTATGAACAGCTATATGCCAAAATATTGGACAACATGAGTGAAATGGATAAATTTCTAGAAACATACAATTTTCCAAACTGAATCAAGAAGAAGTAGAGGAGGAGACCGACAAAAGATGATAAAAGAGTAAGTGGAAGCTATACGAACCTTTCTGGACCAATCTGGAATTACAACTAATTGGAGAAAAATCATCCAGAATAACCAACTGAACAATAGCTGGAGACAAGCCTTGTAACTATGTACAGACAGAAGAAGACACATCACCAGAACAGGACTGGTACATTATGAGGATGAGGTGCAAGAGAAGTGGCTGGGCTCCCATGGGTGGTAGCTGAAGTACTGGAGCGATATATCAGCAGATGGGAGGTTCTGTCTGAGAGGTGTGGAGTCTAAACCTCAAGCTGGTCTCCCCAGCTTATAGCACCAGAACCTGGAAAGGAACCCACATAACACATAGCTGTGAAAAACAGCAAGGTTCCTGTCTGCCAGGGAGAGATAGCTTGAGAAGCAGAGAACCACTTAAAGGGCCAATACACAAAATTTCATTTGCAGCAACTTAGCCTGGGCTCCAGAAGAGGTAGAACAGAGTGAACTATAGACACATGAGGAGAGTCTGCGGCTGGTCACTCTGGAGAGATAATGAAAAAACTGCCACCCAGATACCTGTGATGAGTCATTGCCCATAATGCAGAAGCCATCATTCTCAGGCAGAGAATTCCTCTCCAAGTGGCATCAGCCTTGGGGAAGCAATAGCTCTGGGCAGAGGAATTACTCTACCCCAACCTGTGGAGCTTAATCAGGGTTGCTGAGTAAAGTCTGAAGCTATATCACTGATTAGTTTAACAACTAACTTAGATCTCAAAGAGTTCAAGACTTCAGCTGATTTTTCCCTGGGCCTGGTGCTGGCTAAACTGGCCTGGGTATGCAACCTGGTCCATTCTTCACATATCCTAGCCCAGCAGAGGAAGCTAGAAGCAAGCTGTGAATCACTGATAGTTCTAAACAAATTGACCAGGGTCAGTCACAAGCAGCATCTGACAAAGGCCTAAACCAAAGTCTTTGCAGATCTACCTAATACGTAGAAACAAATACAAAGAAGCAGCCAAAATAAGAATATATATATATATATATATATATATATATATATATATATATATATATATATATATACACACAACAAAAAAACAATAGAACCTAAAAAAGATAAAGGGAATTCCCCCAGAAGAATTACTGGACAAAATAGAGGCAAGCAATTTATTAGATAGTGAGTTTAGAGTAATGATTGTAAGGATACTCAATAGCATGAAAAAAGACATAGAAACCATAAAAAGGATCAGTCAGAAATAAAGAATGCAATTATCTGAAATAAATAATACAATGGCAGGAATAAAGAGTAGCTTAGATGAAGCACAGGGTTGAATCAGTGATTGAGAAGACAAGAAAAACAAAATCACCCAAGTAGAGCAGCAAAAAGAAAAAAAAAGAATTTTAAGAAATGAGGAGAGTTTAAGAAATATTTTGGACAACATGCAGAGTAACAATATCCACATAAGAGGAATACCGGAAGGAGAAGAGAATAAGCAAGGGATCAAGAACCTATTTAAAGAAATACTGACCAAACACTTCTCTAATCTGATAAAAAGAACACACAAGTCCAGGAAACTCAGAAAATCCCAAACAAGTTGTACCAAAAAGGGCCTGCACTTATATAAATCAGAATGAGTTAACAAGGATTAAAGACAAGTAGAGAATCCTATAATCTGCAAGAGAAAATCAGGCAGTTACATACAAGGGATCACCAGTTAGACTGTCATCTGTTTTCTCAACAGAAACATTTCAGTCCAGAAGGTGATGAAAAGAAAGGACCTACAAACAAGCAACTTTACCCAGCAAGGTTATCATTTAAAATCAAAGGAGATATAAGGAGCTTCCAGAAAAGAAAAAGTTAAAGGAGTTTATTAACACCAAACCAGTACTGCAAGAAATATTAAAGAGCTTGGTAGAAGATGATGAAGAAGAAGAATTACAAGAAGAAGAATAAGAAGAAAAGAAGGAGAAGGAGGAGGAGAAAGGAGAAAGGAGGAGAAGGAGAAGAGAAGGAGGAGAAGGAGGAGGAGGAGGAGGAGGAGGAGGAGGAGGAGGAGGAGGAGAAGAAGAAGAAGAAGAAGAAGAAGAAGAAGAAGAAGAAGAAGAAGAAGAAGAAGAAGAAGAAGAAGAAGAAAGACCTTAATAAAATATATTGAAATTGAAGCAGTAATTACAAAATTCCTGGCACACAAATGCTTTGGACCAGATGGTGTCATAGGCAAATTTTACCAATTATTCAAAAAAGAACTAAGAGAGATGCTTCTCAAATAATTCCAAAAAAATTAAGGGGAGGGAAGACTTGCAAGCTCTTTCTATGAGGCCATTATTATCCTAATTCCAAATCCAGGTAGACAGAAAAAGAAAAAAATTACAGGCCAATATCTTGGCTGAACATAGACACTAAAATTCTCAACAAAATACTAGCAAACCAGACCCAGCAGCACATCAAAAAAAATCATATACCATCATCAAATGGGATATATTCTAGGGATCTAAGGATGGTACGATATCCACAAATCAATAAATGTGATACATCACATAAATAAAATGAAAGACCAAAAAAAGATCATATTAGTAGATGCAGAAACAGTATTTGATAATATTCAGCACCAATTTATCATAAAAACACTCACCGAGGTGGGAACAAAAGGAGCATACCTCAACATACTAAAGGCCATATACAAAAAACCTACTGCCAACATCATACTCAATGGGCAAAAACTAAACGTGTTTCCCTTAAGTTCAGGAACAAGACAGGGGTTTCTACTTTCCTCTATCCTATTCAACATAGTATTGGAAGGCCTAGCCACAGCAATCAGACAAGAAGAAATAAAAGGCATCCAAATTGAAAAGGAGGAAGTAAAACTGTATTCACAGATGACATGAAAACCCTATAGACACCACCAGAAAACTACTTGACATAATAAATGAATTCAGCAAGGTAGCAAGATATAAAATTGATATTCAGAAACTGGTGGTGTTTTTTAGACCAATAAAAATGTATCAGAAAGAGAAACTAAGAAGCAATCCCATTTATTATTACAACAAAGAAAATAAAGTATGAATGAATTTAACCAAGGAGGTTAAAAAACTTGTACTTGGAAAACTTTAGGACACGGAAAATAGAAATTGAGGAATGTACAAATAAGTGGAAATATATACCATGTTCCTGGATTGGAGGAATTAACATCATTAAAATGCCCACACTACCCAAACCAATCTATAGATTCAATGGAATTCCTACCAAGATTACAATGACATATTTCACAGAATTAGAACAAATATTTCAAAAATGTATATGGAACAAGAAAAGGCCCCACATAGAAACAGCAATCTTGAGAAAAGAACAAAGTAAGAGGGAACACAATACCCAAGATCAAACTATACTACAAGGTCACGGTAACCAAGAAGTTTGGAACTGGCAGAAAAACACATACATAGATCAATAGGACAGAATAGAAAGCCAAGAAATAAACCTACACTTTTATGGTCAATTAATATTTGACAAATAATTCAAGAGCATACAATGGAGTAAAGACAGCTTCTTCAGTAAAGGGTATTGGGAGAATGGGACTGATATATGCAAAAAATGAAACTAGACCACCTACTTACACCATTCACCAGAATAAAGTCAAAATTGATAAAAGACTTAAATATACCATAAAAATTCTAAAGGAAAACATAGGCAGTAAAATTTCCAGCATCCCACATAGCAATATTTTTCTGTATATATATATCCTAGGGCAAGGGAAATAAAGAAAAAAATAAACAAAAGGACTACATCAAATTAAAAAGCTTCTGCACAGCTAAAAAAGTCTTCATCAAAATGGAATGAGAACCGTACAGGAGAATATGTTTGCCAATAGTTACATGGGACCAGGATTTAGTCTCCAAAATATATAAAGAACATATATGACTCAACAGCAGGAAGACAAATGATCCAATTAAAAAATTGGTAAAGTACCTGAATAGACACCTCTCCAAGGAGGACATACAGATGGTCCACAGACATATGACAAAATGCTAAACATCACTAGTAATCAGAGAGATGCAAACTAAAACCACAATGAGATATCACCTCACACCTGCCAAAATGGTTATCATTAATAAATCAACAAATGACAACTGCTAGTGGAAAAAAGGGAGCCCTGGTCCGCTGTTGGTGAGAATGTAGACTGGAGCAGCCACTATGGAAAACAGTATAGAATTTCCTCAAAAAAATATATATTAAAAAAAGAAAAAGGAACTGCCTTTTGCCCCAGTGATTCCACTTTTGGGATTCCACCCTAAGTATCCTGAAACATCAATTCAGAATAACCTGATTGAAAGGAGGGAAGGGATTAGTGAAAGAATATATATGAAGGACCCAATGATGTGGACAATAGTGTACAGATTGACAGGGTATGCGTAGGTGGACTAGTTGGAGGGGGACAAAGGTTGAAAATTGGGACAAGAGTAGTAGCATAAAAAATAAAATATCTTGAGTTTGAAATAAAAAACTATACTTGCTTTCGACATGCCCTTTTCATCAAATTTAATCATTTTTACTTTTGACTTAAAATGAGATATATGTGGTTTTTCCTTTTACTAGAACACTTAGAGGCCATTATAGGATTATTTATTGGCCTACTTTCAACATTTTTGTGTCTCAGGAATAGGGAGGCCACAGGAGAGGAGAGTCATGGGGAACAGCTGATCAGTAGAGCAGTCAGAACATACACAGTGTTTATTCATTAAGTTCGTCATTTTATATGTGTGTAGTTTGTGGCACCCCCAAATCACAATAATAACATCAAATATTACTGACCATAGATCACCATAACAAATGGAATAATAATGAAAAATTTGAAATATTGAGAGAAGTACCAAAATGTTTCATAGACATATGAAATGAACAAATACTGTTGGAAAAATAGAGCTGATGGACTTGTTCACACAGGGTTTGCTCATACCCTCAATCTGTAATTAAGAAGTACAGATTGGATTACGAGCAGAAGATGGCGGTGAGATAGGTGGGAGCGGAGTACACTTCCCCGCAACACCAGTGAAATACCTAGCTGATCTGAGGAGCAGAGCAAACAGCCAACAGTATTCCAGGATATATGAAGATTGGAGACCAAAGATAGAGGACATAGAAGGATCAGACAGTGAGACAAAAAACCCTGGAGTGCTGAAAAGACAAGAGTAAGACTGTGTTACACCCATAAACGTCAGTTCAAGACCAGTGAGCACAGGAGATTAAGGAGACAGCACCACTGAATCCCACTGGCATTCTATCATAGAAGTTCATATCATAAACACAGGGAGTCAGAATAGAACAATTCAAGAAGCAGAGGCTAACAAGAACAGTCTCACAAACAATGGGAAGACAAAGAAACAATTCCCAAATGAAAGGAAAGGAGGAAGCCTCAGAAAGAATGCTAACTGGAAAAGAGGCAAGTCAACTATCAGATACTGAGTTCAAAGCAATGGTCATCAGGAAGCTCACTGAGCTCTCTGAGCTCAAAGAGAACTACCAGAAACTACAGGGAAACTACAATGAACTCACTGCAAACTATATCAACATGAAAAAGGAAATAGAAACTATCAAAAAGGGCCAAGAGGAAATGAAGAATACAATTTCTAAATTGAAGAACACAGTAGAAGGAATGAAGCGCAGACTTGATGAAGCAGAGGATCAGATCAGCGAGCTGGAGGACAAAGTAGAAAAAAACACCCAGAAAGAGCAAGAAAAGGAAAAGAGGCCCAGAAATAAAGAAGAGGCAATAAGGGAAATGCAGGACAACATGAAACGTAACAATATCTGTATAATAGGAATACCAGAAGGAGAAGAAGAAGAGCAAGGGATGGAAAACCTGTTTGAAAAAGTAATGATGGAAAATTTCGCTAATCTGAAGAGAGAAAAAGTCACCCAAATCCAGGAAACACAGAGAGTCCCAAGCAAGAGGAACACAAAGAGACCCACTGCAAGACACATCATAATTAAAATGGAAAAACTTGAACACACACTTCTCCAAGGAAGACATACAGAAGGCCCAGAGACATATGAAAAGATGCTCAGCATCACTAGCCATCAGAGAGATGCAAATTAAAACCACAATGAGGTATCATCTCACACCAGTCAGAATGGCCAACATAAACAAATCCACAAACAAATGTTGGAGAGGATGCGGACAAAAGGGAACCCTCGTGCACTGTTGGTGGGAATGCAGACTGGTGAGGCCACTGTGGAAAACAATATGGAATTTCCTCAGAAAACTAAAAATGGAACTGCCCTTTGACCCAGTAATTCCGCTGCTGGGATTATACCCTAAGAACACTGAAACACCAATCCAAAAGAATCTGTGCACCCCAATGTTCATAGCAGCACAATTTACAATAGCCAAATACTGGAAGCAACCGAAGTGCCCATCAGCAAACGAGTGGATCCAAAAACTATGGTATATTTACACAATGGAATTCTACGCAGCAGAGAGAAAGAAGGAGCTTATACCCTTTGCAACAGCATGGATGAAACTGGAGAGCATTATGCTAAGTGAAATAAGCCAGGAAGTGAGGGACAAATACCATATGATCTCACCTTTAACTGGAACATAAGCAATAGAAGGAAAAAGCAAACAAAATATAACCAGAGACATTGAAGTTAAGAACAATGTAACAATAGCCAGGGCGGGGGTGGGGGGGTGGGGGCGGGGACAGTGGGTAGAGGGGATTACAGGAACTAATATAAAGGACACATGAACAAATCCAAGGGGGAGGGTGGAGAGGGGGGAGGGAAGTGGGTTCACCTGGGGTGGGGTGAAGGGATGGGAGAAAAGGCATACAACTGTAATTAAATAACAATAAATAAATTTAAAAAAATAAATAAATAAAAATAAAACTAAAAAAAAAAAAAAAAAAGAAAATCTCCAAGACAAAGAGAGGATCTAAAAGGCAGCAAGGGAGAAAAAGGAAGTAACATGCAACGGAGCCCCAATAAGGTTAGCAACTGACTTCTCAAAGGAAACGTCCCAAGCCAGAAGAGAATGGCACAAAATATTCCAAGTAATGAGAACCAGAGGCCTGAAACCAAGACTACTTTACCCAGCTAGGCTCTCAATCAAGATCGAAGGCCAAATGAAGAGTTTCCCAGACAAAAGAAGTCTAAAAGAATACAGCTCTACCAAACCAGCTCTGCAAGAGATGCTAAAGGGACTGCTTTAAGGAAAGGAAGGAAAAGAGAAAGACAGAGGAACACAGGTAGGAACAAATGGCAATAAATAACTACCTGTTGATAAAAACTTTAAACGTCAATGGATTAAATGCTCCAATCAAAAGACATAGAATAGCTGAATGGACAAGAAAACAGGACCCACACATATGCTGCCTACAAGAGACCCATCTCAGGAGAAAAGACTTACACAGACTGAAAGTGAAGGGCTGGAAACAAATTTTCCAAACAAATGGACAGGAAAAAAAAGCAGGGGTAGCAATACTCACATCAGATAAAATAGACTTCCAAAGAAGGGCTATAAAGAGAGACCCAGAAGGTCACTTCATAATACTCAAAGGAAGAATCCACCAAGAAGACATCAACATTGTAAATATATATGCACTCAACATAGGAGCACCCAAATACATAAAGGAAATCTTGGAGGATTTCAACAAAGATATTGACAGCAACACAATTATAGTAGGGGACTTTACCACCCCACTATCAAAAATGGACATGTCTTCCAAACAAAATATCAACAAGGATATTGTGTCACTGAATAATACCCTAGAGGAAATGGACTTAACTGATATATAGAGAGCTTTTCATCCCAAAGAAGCAACGTACACATTCTTTTCAAGTGTCCATGGAACTTTCTCAAAGATAGACCACATGATAGGACACAAAGCAAACCTCAACAAATTCAAAAAAATTGAAATCATATCAAGCATTTTCTCTGACCACAAGGGACTGATACTAGAAACAAACCCCAAAGGAAAAAAAACCAAACACTCAAAATCATGGAGACTGAATAGCATGCTATTAAACAATGAATGGGTTAAGAACGAGATTAGGGAAGAAATCAAAAACTTTCTGGGAACAAATGAAAATGAACTCACAACAACCCAAAACCTATGGGACACAGCAAAGGCAGTCCTGAGAGGGAAGTTCATAGCAATACAGGCCTACCTTAAAATGATAGAAACATTTCAAACAAACAACATAACCCTACGCCTACAAGAACTGGAGGAACAACAACAAAGACAGCCCAGAGCAAGCAGAAGGAAGGAAATAAGCAAGATCAGAGCAGAGTTAAATGACATAGAGACTAAAAGCACAATTCTAAGCATCAATGAATCCAGGAGCTGGTTCTTTGAAAAGAGAAACAAAATCGACAAGCCTTTAAGTAGGCTCATCAAGAAAAAAAGAGAGAGGATCCAAATAAACACAATTAGAAATGAAAGAGGAGAGATTACAACTGATACCACAGAAATACAAAGGACAGTAAGAAATTACTACGAAGAACTGTATGCTAAGAAATTTGAAAACCCAGATGAACGGCACACATTTCTAGAAAAATATAATCTTCCAAAACTGAATGAAGAAGAAGCAGAAAACCTGAACAGACCAATAACAGCAGACAAAATTGAAGCAGTCATCAAAAAATTCCCAACACACAAAAGCCCTGGACCAGATGGTTTCACAGGAGAATTCTACACAGCATTTATGGAATAGCTAACCCCTATCCTGCACAGATTATTCAAAAAAATCCAAACTGATGGAAGACTCCCCAACTCTTTTTATGAAGCCAGCATCATCCTAATCCCAAAACCAGATAAAGACACAACAAAGAAAGAAAACTTCAGGCCAATATCGCTGATGAACATAGATGCTAAAATTCTCAAAAAAAATATTAGCAAACCGCATCTAGCAATACATTAAAAAGATCATACACCATGACCAAGTGGGATTCATTCCAGGGATGCAAGGATGGTGCAATATTCGCAAGTGAATAAACATAATACATCACATCAACAACAGTAAAGACAAAAATCACATGATCATATCAATAGATGCAGAAAAAGCATTTGAAAAGATACAGCACCCATTTCTGATAAAAACACTCAGCAAAGTGGGAATAAAGGGAGCATTCCTCAACATAATAAAGGCCATATATGGGAGACCTACAGCCAATATCATACTCAATGGACAAAAACTTAGAGCTTTCCCACTAAGATCAGGAACAAGACAAGGATGCCCTCTCTCACCACTCCTATTCAACATAGTATTGGAAGTCCTGGCGATAGCAATCAGACAAGAAAAAACAATAAAAGGCATCCAAATTGGAAAGGAGGAAATGAAACTGTCACTGTTTGCACAGGACATGATAGTGTACATGGAAAATCCTATAGACTCCACCAAAAAAGTACTCGACCTAATAAATGAATTTGGCAAAACAGGTGGATACAAAGTCAATATTCAGAAATCAAAGGCATTCCTGTACACCAACAATGAAACTGCAGAAACAGAAATCAGGAAAAATATCCCATTTGATATAGCACCAAGAAAAATAAAATACCTAGGAATAAACCTAACCAAGGAGGTAGAAGACCTGTACTCAGGAAACTACACAAAACTGAAGAAAGAAATTAAGGAAGACACAAACAAATGGAAGCATGTACCATGCTCATGGAGTGGAAGAATTAACATCATCAAAATGGCCATACTACCCAAAGCAATTTATAGATTCAATGCAATCCCTATTAGAGTACCCATGACATATTTCACAGATATACAACAAACATTTCAGAAATTCATATGGGACTATAAACAACCTCGAATAGCTGTAGCAATTTTGAGAAAGAAGAACAAAGCAGGAGGGATCACAATACCTGACATCAAACTGTATTACAAGGCCACAGTAATCAAAACAGCCTGGTAGTGGCATAAAAACAGGCACATAGACCAATGGAGCAGAACAGAGAGCCCAGAAATAAACTCAAGTCTTTATGGTGAATTAATATATGACAAAGGAGGCAGAAGCATGAAATGGAGCAAAAACAGCCTCTTCAACAGATGGTGTTGGGAGATCTGGACAGCTACTTGCAAAAAAATGAAACTCGATCACCAACTGATGCCATGCATAAAAATAAACTCAAGATGGATAAAAGACTTAAATATAAGTTGTAACACCATAAAAGTCCTTGAGGAAAACATTGGCAGGAAAATCTGAGACATTCCATGCTGCAACATCCTCACAGACACATCCCCTAAAGCAAGGGACATAAAGGAAAGAATAAACAAATGGGGCCTCATCAAAATAAAAAGCTTCTGCATGGCTAAAGAAAACAGCACCAAATTACATAGAGAACCAACAGTATGGGAAAACATATTTGCTAATGATACCTCAGACAAGGGCCTGATCTCCAAAATATATAAAGAACTCACACGACTCCACTCCAGGAAGACAAACAACCCAATTAAAAAATGGGCAAAGGACTTGAACAGACACTTCTCCAAGGAAGACATACAGAGGGCCCAGAGACATATGAAAAGATGCTCAGCATCACTAGCCATCAGAGAGATGCAAATTAAAACCACAATGAGGTACCATCTCACACCAGTTAGAGTGGCCAACATAAACAAATCCACAAACAAATGTTGGAGAGGATGTGGAGAAAAGGGAACCTTAGTGCACTGTTGGTGGGAATGTAGACTGGTGAGGCCACTGTGGAAAAGAGTATGGAATTTCCTCAGAAAACTAAAAATGGAACTGCCCTTTGACCCAGCAATTCTGCTGCTGGGATTATACCCTAAGAACCCTGAAACACCAATCCAAAAGATCCTGTGCACCCTAATGTTCATAGCAGCACAATTTACAATAGCCAAGTACTGGAAGCAACCTAAGTGCCCATCAGCCAATGAGTGGACCCAAAAACTATGTTATATTTACACAATGGAATTCTACGCAGCAGAGAGAAAGAAGGAGCTTATACCCTTTGCAACAGCATGGATGAAACTGGAGAGCAATATGTTAAGTGAAATAAGCCAGGCAGTGAGGGACAAATACCATATGATCTCACCTTTATCTGGAACATAATCAGTAGAAGAAAAAAGGAAACAAAATATAACCAGAGACATTGAAGTTAAGAACAATCTAACAATTGCCACAATTGCCGGGGGGTGGGGGGACTGTGGGAAGAGGGGATTACAGGAACTACTATAAAGGACACATGGACAAAACCAAGGGGGAGGGTGGAGGTCGGGGAGGGAGGTGGGTTCAGCTGGGGTTGGGGGGAAGGATGGGGAGAAAAGGCATAGAACTGTAATTTAACAACAATAAAAATTAAAAAAAAAAAAAGAAGTACAGATTGACGGTTACAAAAAGTCACGGGATGTAAAGTACAGCATAAAGAATATATTCAATAATATGGTATGCCTATTTATAGTTCCATGTAGATACTGGAAATACTGGGAGGAACAGTTTTTAAAGTACCTGATTGTCTAACCAATATGCTGTTCACCTGAAAACAGTACAAAATGATAGTGAAATTTTTATAAAACATGTTTAAATACAAAGATTTTTTAGTAGAAAAACTTTAAATTTGGAAAAGAAAACACCCCAATATCTGCAAAGCACAATGAAGTACAATAAAATGAGTTATTTCTATAACAATATTAGTAAAGAAACTATACCTTATAAAAACTGTTAAATGCACCAATTTGAAATCGTATGCAATAAAAATCAATCAACAAATTACTTATAATTTCCAAAATTTGAAAACAGTAGGTTAAGTGAGCAATTGTCATTATAATTATCATCTATAATATTCTCTTTTAAAAGTACAGTAAATTTTGTGAGAATATACAGCTACTTTAATTCTGAGGAACAAACATGATATTGATTATATTTTTTACAAAGAACATATATTATGTATTTTAAAACAAAATGGAAAATCTCAGAAACAGGTGTTTTTAAATGTTGTAAAGTGATAGTCTTCGTGTGTTTTCAGGAAACAATCATTTTGTTCAATTTATGAGACTGGCATCTTGAGCATTATTAATACTCACTGGAATATCTGTGCCAGTTTAATGATCTTTTAATTGTAACACAAAGTAATCAAAACGTAATGTATGTCAAAAGCTTACATATCTGCCATATTGCACTGGAACCCAGAGCAGGTTTTCCAAGCCTAGTTTAGTTTCTATCGAAGCTTCATTAGTTATTAGCTATGTAAACTTAAACTATTAAACCTCCCTCAGTTTCAGTTTATTCACCTGTAAAAGGAGGACATAATATCTATCTCATACAGATTCTGTGAAATAAAAATAAATAATACATATGGTGCGTTTTTGTCATGGTAGGCACTTAATAAAAAAACGATTAATATTATACTGGGTTATTACTTTTTACCTCAAACATTTATTTAAATGTAACAAATAAAAATTGTTATAGAACAACCATGCATAAAATTTACTATATTTTATAATATTGTTTTTCTGGGGTGTGACTTTCTCCTCATGCTCTTATATTAAACCTTTCAAAGATTTCCTGTGCAATCAGGTGTTTATATGTCTCCCTTATATGTTTTTAATAAAAATAAAACATGTGCAATAAGGGATGTTTATGGAATTTTTAAAAAACAACCTGCATTGTGAGATTATCTAGATATAAATTATAATTTAATTAAAATTATATTTAACAGAGTGGAAGTTTCATTGTTATTTGGTCCTTATTTTCAAACAGAAGATCCTTTGTCTTTAGCTTTTAAAAGATTGATTATGATGTATTTAAGTGTGGATTTCTTTGGGTTTATTTTTTTAGAGTTTTACTCAACTTGAATTTGATGGTTTCCTCATTTAATCAAATTTGGGGAACTTATAGCCATTATTTTTTAAACAATTTTTCAGCCCTGTGCTCTTTTCTCATCTCCTAGGATTCTAATAACATGAATATTAATTTTTTCTAAATCATTTCATAGGTCACCAAAATATGTTAATTATTTTTTCCTTAGTGCTCAGATTAGCTAATTTCTATCATTCTGTCAAATTCATAATTTGTTCCTCTGCCATATTATATCAATTCATAGACTGGTCCAGTGAGATTTTATTTTTTATATTTATATTTATACATGTCATAGGTTTTTTTTTGTTTTTCAAAAATGTATACTATTTTTGGCTGAGATTTTATATTTGTTTAATTTATTAGAACAGTATATAATTATTCCTTGAAGCAAATTAATCATTTCTACTTTTAAATTTTTATTAAATAGTTCCAGTATCTGAATTATATCAGTGTGGGTATCTGTTAGTTGTCTTTTCTTAATCCAGTTGTGATTGTTCTTGTTCTTTGAAAGATGTGTGATTTTGGATTGTATCCAGGACTAATGGGATATGTGGTGAGATCCTGGATCCTACTTCATCTTTTTTTCCCACAGGCAGTCACCCTGTTTAGCTGTAGCATGCAGATCTGAGTGGAGATGGATGCACCAGTTCCCACTGGGCCCACTGATGCTTTGTCTGCAAATTCAGAGTGCAGCACTGAACCTCCCTGCAGTTGCACGGAAGCTCCTTACTGATCCTACTAAAACCACAAGAGAAGACAGTGCCAATTAGCACTGCCTTACCCCTCTTCACTTCCTCCTCCTGACTCATGGTGACAGTAGGATGGAAGTTCATCTCACTGTTGGGCCTCCCTGACACTGGGGGTGTAGGGGAGCAGAATGCTGAATATCACTAACTTGCACTGCTTTATTCCACATTGTTGCTGCATTTGGTGTAAAATTTTCTCTTTCTTTGGTCCAAGTATTCTAGTAGGCTACCCGTTTCCTTCTCCTTTGGCCAGATAGAGCAGGGCTTTCTTGAGCCTTTTTTGTCTGCATCTTTTGGTGGTTCCAGTTACAGGCTCCCAGTCTCTCATCCTGACTGTATAGAAAGCAAAAAGGAAACCCAGGAGAAGTGGATCAAAAGTGGCAACAGAGCAGCAGGAAACTGCTCATATCTCTCAAACACCGGTTGGTTTTGAAGTCATAACTCAGAGCAGAAAGTGAGTGAAAGCATCAGTGAGTGCATACATGGAATAGAGCATGGGGAGTGTGTAGGAGTATGCAGGAACCAATATGTCTGCAGAGAACCCAGGGTCCAATGGCCCAGGCTTCCTAGGCAGACTGGGAGCCAATGACCTGGGCTTTCTAAGTGACCCACTACTGCTGCCCAGCCAACACTTCTGGCTGCACAGAGTCAGGGCAGCTATAAATCTGCTCAGAACCCATGAGCTACTGGGGCAGTGAGCGAAAGCTTGGGAGGTGCAGGCTTCAGAAACAGCATGGAGGGAATAGGTAGGCCTGTGGCTGAAGAACTCTGGAGGAAGCAGGGACAACATGCTATCACTGCCTTGTATTACAGTGGACCTCAGGGGAATCTTCCCAACACCATCACAGAAAGATTCACAGAGAAATTTTATCTAAAATTGTTGGAGGCCCTGTAACAGGGTGGCCAGCCCTGACCATGAGACACTGATTTGGGGGGAGAGGGAGCATATGGAGAACAGCCCCAGGAACCTGTGCTATAGTGTGGGGGGCAAAACTCTTTTAAAAGAGAAGTTGAGACATACCAAGCCTTGGCAGGGGCCTGGGTGAATAAGCCAGTGCATCCAGGGAGGATGCAGCATCCCTTACTAGCCAAAAAACTCAGAGACAGATAAAACACTGAATGGGAAGACCCGATCCAACATGGCTTACTAACAGGGGCAGAGCAGAGTGGAGAATTTGGGCTGAACCTCCTGTGAGAGAATGGCAGGCTTGGTTCTGGAAGGCAGGGGCTGAATGCTTGAGATTTGCTCCAGTCAGCCAGAGCCTTTCACAGACTGCCAACCCCAATCCCCACCTATGGGATTATAGACTCAGTAGAGTTTCGAGGTCAGCCCAGGAGTTGTCTACTGCTGTGTACATTTCCTCAGGGGAAAGAAGAAAAAGATCCTGTGCCAGACACTACCTGCTACACAGTTCCTGGGGCCCTGATTTACTAAACCCAGCAGAGCAGAGAAAATAGGCACAGGCACAACATGCTATATTCTCTCCTGCAAAGCTCTTTAATATTCATTTCATATCCTTCAAGTTTGGGCATAATAAGGTGCCAGGCTCTATAATATAGTTTATTTCAATTCTCATATATTTATTTTTCCTTTTTCTCACTCCATACTACCTCCTTCCTCTTCCTTTGTATACTTGTTTTAAATTCTATTTTCTCTCTTGTTATGACTTGTTTCTATTCTGCAATATTACTAATCTCCCCCTTCCAGCCTCTCAAAATCATTTGTGATTATCATTAGTCAGCTCACATTCCTTCTCCTGCTCTTAAAATACCAATATTCATCCCACCTTCATCAATCTTTGTTCATAGGTAGTGCATAAGATAGTTGTTGTTACTGTTATTCCATCCTATTTCTAGATAGTGACTATCTTTGTATTTCAAATCTCAGATTTCACTGTTCCCCTCTCTTACTCCATTTTGCCTTCCTCCTGACCTTCCCTTCTTTTGTTTTGAATGTTAATTATTCCCTGTCTTAGCTGGGTTTTCATCTTACACCACTAGTATTCCTTCTCCCTCTATCCTGCAAAATAATTTTTCTTTCTTCCAGACATCTCTTAAGCTCCTCTTTCTTTCCTTGTGCCCTCTTATTGCCATTCCACCTGTATAAATCTTAGCTCATTGGTTGTTAATATCTCTGTGGTGGAGATATTTCTGCAATTAGGGCCATTTCGGTGTGGTTGTCTATTTTTTCTGTCCCTAGACATATACAAATATATATCTTTTTTCTTTAAATTTTTTGTTTTCACCTAATACTACATGCTTCTCCTCTCTTACTCTATTTCACCTTCCCTCCTCCCTTTTTTAGTTACAAAGTAAAATTTCTTTTCTTTTCTACTTTGCCTTATCTATTCCCTACTCTTATTATTGCTCCTCCCTCTACTCTCACTCTCACAAATTCTCTTTTCTTTCAGTTAGTCATCTCATATTCATTTTCCTTTCTTATAGTCATCTTAATCTCTTTAAACCTTTATTAATATTGACACATTGGCCATTGATGGTGTAATTGTCAATAAAGGGTATCTTTGTTGGTGTGGTCCCTTTTCTAGGGCTGTTTGGTCTTTGTTCTGGCAACACCTGTACAACAATATACAAGATGTGGAAGGCGGAGTGACTCTCAGTCACTCAGCCAGAGGAAAAAACCCGCCAAGGAGTGACCCAATGACAATGACAACAAATACACAAAGAGCTTCAAGCACAGATGATCTAGGAGATTGTACCATTGGGTCCCACAGGATTCATACCACAGAAGATCACACCATGAAGACAGAGTCAAAGCAGATAAATCTAAAAAGCAGAAAAAGACAAGAAGAGTCATCTAAAATGGGAAGACAAAGAAACAACCCCCAATCAAAAGGCAAGGAACAATCCCCAGAAAGACTGTTAAATGAAATTGAGGCAACCAAAATATCACACATCAAGTTGAAAATAATGGTTATAAGGACACTTAAGGAGCTCAATAAGAACTTCAAGGAACTCCAGAGAAGCTTCAAGGAACTTACTGCAAACTACACCAGAATGAAAAAGGTCATAGAAACTATCAATAAGAGACAGGAGGAAATGAAAAATACAATATCTGAAATGAAGAACACAGTAGAAGGAACTAAAAGCAGCTCAGATGAAGCAGAGGATTAAATCAGTGAGCCGGAGGACAAAGTAGAAAAAAATTCCCAGACAGAGAAAAAAATGAAATACACCCAAAAAAGAAAAAACAGGCATTAAGTTTGCTGCAGGACAACATGAAATGTAATAATATCCATACAATAGGGATACCAAAAGGAGAAAAAGGAGAGCAAGAGAGAGAAAACCTGTTTGAAAAAGTAATGATAGAAAACTTCCCTAACTTGTTGAAAGAAAAACTCACACAAGTCCAGGAAGCACAGAGGGTCCCAATCAAGATGAAGCCAAAGAGGCCCACTGCAAGACACATCATAATTAAAATGGCAAAATTCCAAGACAAAGAATCTTAAAAGCAACCAGGGAGAAATAGAAACATACCAGAGAGCTCCAATAAGATTAGCAGCTGATTTCTCAATGGAAATGCTCCAAGCCAGAAGGGAATGGTAAGGAATATTCCAAATAATGAAAAGCAAAGGCCTGCAACCAACACTACTCTATCCAGCAAGGCTTTCAATTAAAATGGAAGGCAAAATAAGAGTTTCCCAGACAAAAGAAGGCTAAAAGAATAAACTTCCACCAAACAAGCACTGCAAGACATGCTAAAGGGATTGCTTTGGGAAGATAAAGAAAAAGAGTGTGAGAGAGAGGAACACAAACACAAAGGGGAAAAATGGCAGTGAATAAGTGCTTATCAATAGAACCCTTAAATGTAAACGGATTAAATGTTCTAATCAGAGTATATAGGGTAGCTGAATGGATGAGAAAACATGACTCATATATATCCTATCTACAAGAGACCCACTGCAGAACAAAAGACCTACACAGACTGAAAGTGAAGAATTGGAAAAAAAATATTCCAAGAAAATGGACAGGGAAAAAAAGCCAGTGTAGCAGTACTTATAGCAGACAAATTACATTTCAAAACAAAGGTAACAAATAGAGACAGACAAAGCCATTTCATAATATGGAAGGAAAGAATTCATCAAGAAGACATAAACATTGTAAACATATATGCACCCATTGTAGAAGCACCCAAATATTAAAAAAATATCTTGGAGAGATTCAAGGACGATATAGACAGAAGCATATTTATAGTAGGGGATTTTAACAACCAACTATCAAAATGGACATATCTTCAAAACAAAGAATCGATAAAGATATCATGGCACTGAATGACACCCTAGATTAGAAGGATTTAACTGATATATACAGAACATTTAACCCCAGAGAAGCAAAATATACATTCTTTTCAAATGAACAAGAATACTCTCAAAGATAGATCACATGATAGGACACAAAACAAGTCTCACCAAATTCAAATAAATTGAAATCATATCAAGCATTTTCTCAGATCACAATGGCTTGAAACTTGAAACCAACCTAAAGGAAAAAACTCAAACACAGTCAAATTCATGGAGACTGAATTACATGTTATAAAACAATGAACGGGATAACAACAAGATCAAGAAAGAAATCAAATAGTTTCTGGGAACAAATGAAAATTTACAAACAGGATCACAAAACCTATGAAACACAGCAAATACAGTCTTGAGAGGGAAATTCATAGCAATACAGGCCTACCTAAAAATATAGCAACAATTCAAGTGAACAACCTATCCTTGCAACTATAAGAACTGGAGGAACAACAGAAAACAAAGCCCAGAGTGAGTAGAAGGTAGGGGATATTCAATATCAAAGCAGAATTAAATGGCATAGAGAATAAAAGAATAATTCAAATAATCAATAAACCCAGGAGCTGGTTCCTTGAAAAGATAAACAAAATTGACAAACCTTTAACCAGAATCATCAAGAAAAAAAAAGAAACAACTGAATTAAAGAAAATCAGAAACAAAGGAGGAGAAATTACAACTGATACCACAGAAATACAAAGGATTGTAAGAAATTACTATGAACAACTACATGCCAAGAAATTTGAAAACCTGGTCAAAATGGACAGATTTCTAGAAAATATAATCTTCAAAACTGAATCAAGAAGAAGCAGAAAGCCTCAATAGACTGATAACATCTAGTGAAATTGATGCAGTAATCACAAAACTCCCATCACACAAAAGCCCTGGATCAGATAGCTTCACAGGAGAATTCTACAAAACATTCAGGAAAGTACTAGCCCCTATCCTGCTCAATCTATTCCAAAAAATCCAAGAGGAGGGAACAACCCCAAACTTATTAATAGGCCAGCATTATCATAATTTCAAAACCAGATAAACATGCAACAAAGAAAGAAAACTACAGGCCAATATTGCCGTTGAACATAAGATGCTAAAATCCTCAAAACATATTGACAAACTTGATCCAGCAATTCATTAAAAAGATCACATAAATTGATCAAGTGGGATTCATCCCAGGGATGCAAAGATGGTACAATATTCACAAATCAATAAATGCAATACGTAACAAACAAAAGGAAAGACAAAAATCACCTGATCATATCAATAGATTCAGGAAAAACATTTGACCAGGTACAGCACCCATTTATGATTAAAACACTCAGCAAAGTGTGAATAGAGGGAGCATTCCTCAACCTAATAAAGGGCATATAGGAGAGACCTAGAGCGAATATCATAATCAATGGGCAAAAACTAAAATATTTCCTCCTAAAATCAAGCACAAGAAAAGGGTGCCTGCTTTCACCAGTTCTTTCAACATAGTACTGCCAGTTATAGCCACAGTGATCAGACAATATAAAGAAATAAAATGCATCCAGATTGGAAAGAAGGAAGTAAAACTGTCATTGTTTGCAGATGACATGACAGTGTACATAGAAAATCCTATAGACTCCACCAAAAAACTACTCAACCTAATAAGTGAATTTGGCAAAACAGAGAGATACAAAGTCAATATTCAGAAATCAATGCATTTCTGTACACTAACAATGAAATGTCAGAAACAGAAATCAGGAAAAAAAAGAAACCCATTTACTATAGCAACAAGAAAAATAAAGTACCTAGGAATGAACCTAACCAAGGAGGTAAAAGACCTGTACTCAGAAAACCATACAACACTGAAGAAAGAAATTAAGGAAGACACAAACAAATAGAAGCATGTACCATGCTCATGGATTGGAAGAATTAATATTATCAAAATGTCCATATTACCCAAAGCAATGTATAGAATCAATGCATTCCCTGTCAAAATACCAATGATATGTTTCACAGATATAGAAAAAAATTCAAAAATTTTTATGGAACCATAAATGACCTCAAATAGCTGCAGCAATTTTGAGAAAGAAAAACAAAGTAGGAGGGATCACTCTCCTAGTATAAAACTATATTACAAGGCCACTGTAATCAAAACTCACTGGTACTGGCATAAGAACAGACATATAGATCAGTGGATTAAAATAGAGAGCCCAGAAATAAAGCCATATCTCTATGGTCAATTAATATCTGACAAAATGGCAGAAGCACAAAATGGAGTAAAAAATAGCATCTTCAGTAAATGCTGTTGGCAGATCTGGACAGATGCATGCAAAATAAAAATGAACTTGACCACCAACTTATGCCATACACAAGAATAAACTCAAGATGGATAAAAGACTTATATATAAATTGTGACACCATAAAAGTCCTAGAGGAAACATAGGCAGGAAAAATCTCAGATATCCCACACAGCAATATTTTCACCTATATGTCCCCTAGGGCCAGGGATATGAAGGAATGAATAAACAAATGGCACTTCATCAAAATAAAAAGCTTCTGCATGGCTAAATAAAACATCAGCAAAATAAAGAGGGAACCAAACATATGGGAAAAAACATTTGCCAATGATACCTTGGACAATGGTTTGATCTCCGTATATGTAAAGAACTCACAGGACTCCACACCAGAAAGACAAACAGTCCAATTGGCAAAATAGGCAAAGTATCAGAACAGACACTTCTCCAAGGAGGACATACTGAAGGCCCATAGACATATGAAAGGATGTTCAACATCTCTAGCCATCAGAGAGATGCAAATTAAAGCCACAATGAGATACCCTTCACACTGGTCTGATGATCATCATTAAAAAATTAATAATTAACAAGTGCTTGAAAAGTTGTGGAGAAAAGCGAGCCCTAGTACAATATTGGTGGGAATGCAGACTGGTGCAGCCCCTGTGGAAAGCAGTGTGGATGGAATTTCCTCAAAAACTAAAAATGGAACTGCCTTTTGATTCCACTGCTGGGATTATATCCTAAGAATCCTGAAACACCAATTAAAAAGAACCTATGCACCCCGATGTTCATAACAGCGTTATATACAACAGCCAAGTGCTGGAAACAGCCTAAGTGCCCTTCAGTAAATGAATGGATCAAAACACTGTTACATTTACACAATGGAATGCTCCACAGCACAAAGAAAGAAGGAGCTCCTACCATTCACAACAGCATGGATGGAACTGGAGAGTATTATTCTATGTGAAATAAGCCTGACAGTGAAAGACAAATTCCAAATGATCTCACCTATAAGTGGAATCTAATCAACAAAACAAACAAAGGAGCAAAAAAACCCAGAGACCTGGAAATGAAGAACAAACTGACAGTGATCAGAGGACAGGGGGAAGGGGAGTAATGGGGTAAAGAAAGGGAACATGTACAAGGACCCATAGATAAGGAAAATTGGGTGGGGACAATCCTTGGGAGCAGGGGTTGAATGGCAGGGGAGAGCAACGGCGGGGTTGAAATGGGGACAACTGTGAGTGAACAACAATAAAAAAATAAATTAAAATAATAAAAAATAAAATTAAAAAAGAAATAGCCAGGAAAAGCACTATCTGTTCATTTCTGGTTCCCATAGTCTTTAGTCACTCTATCTTTTCCTTTCTATCATTCAGTTTTCCTATATTTGCTTGTTGTATTATATTCAAGTTTTTAAGTTATAAGAAGGAAAACTAGGGAAGAGAGTATTTATTATAGATCAAACTGAAAGTCTCCTGAAGTTATTATTTTAATATGTTCATTGGTTCTGATAAGCTTATATTTTCCCATTAGAAGCTCCAGTAAATTTGTCAGATTAAAAACTATGGACAGGTTTTTTTTGTTTCCCAGCTCCAGACTGCTTATCAAGGATAAGGTCTAGGATGGGGAGAAAATGCAGACAATTGTAATTGAATAACAATAAAAATTAAAAATAAATGAATAAATAAATAAATAAATAAATAAAATAAAAAATAATCCTGCCTGAAAAAAAAAAAAAGAAGAAGGTCTAGGGAAAGAATTATTTCTAAGAAAACAATGTCAAAGCCTTGCTTAATTTCTCCCTTTGAATTCCACATTTATTGTGTAATATACTTTAGTAATTACATATATTTCATGCAACATATATGTAACCTTTCTTAATTTATTACATACCAAGCATTGTTGTTCCAAAGCCCAAGAAAAATAGAATTAATAAAACAAAAACGATTTGAAATACAAAATAAATAAGTAATGTAATTAACCAATGAATTTATACATCAAATGAAGATCATGCTAAGGGGCAGATGGTATATTAAGTGTTCATACTACTATAAAATAAAAACTAAAATAAAAAGAATGTCATGCTAATAGCTAAACAAACAAACAAGAAAACCAGATTGCTACTAGCTAAGATAAACCTCCAAATCGCTCAGCTCCTGGATGACATACATAAGAAAACCACTTACCACTCTTACATTTTCCCAGTTGTCTATGTTATAATAAAGTACTCTTTACCAAATAAGGCAGTGTTGAGGGTGTCCATTTTCTCTACCATCATGCTGGGACGGGGTGAGGTGTTATAACCTCATACCATGTGCATTAGAATTTGCGAACTCTGCACCCTAAGTGAAAATTCTTCCTTCCTGCCCTGGCTGGTGTGGCTCAGTGGATTAAGTGCCAGCCTGTTTGCCCATTCAATTCCCAGTCAGGGCATATATGCCTGGGTGGTGGGCCAGGTCAGGTCCCCAGTGAGGAGCACATGAGAAGCATCCACACATTGATGTTTCTCTCCCTCTCTTTCTCTCTCCCTGCCCTTCTGTCCAAAATAAATAAATAAAATCTTAAAAAATAATTATTCCCTCCTAATAAGTATCAAAAGACATCCCCTTTTTCATGTTTTTAGGAAAGAATTTTTTTCCTAGAAAAAAATATACCTATCTATCTATCTATACATATATTTCTTAGTAAAAGTAGATTTATTTAGTAATAGGAACAGATTCAACCATAAGGCAGGCAAAAACAAACATTTTCATTGTGGACATCAAAGAAATACTGAGACTGTTATACCCAAAAGGTTTATACAAAACAACTCAGCTGTTTGCCACCACCAGCAGTATAGATTGGTTTTAAAGCACTCTCTTTCTGGATGGTATTGGAATTGCTGAACCAGGTAAAGAAGGCTATGTTTTGGCAGCTCTAAGGAAATAGTGGCTAACCATACATCCATGCATTATATCTTCAAGGAATAGGTACATATTAACATAATATGCACACACACATACATATGTACATGCATACATACAAATGTATGTATGCTTATATATCCCTACACATATCCTTGCAATGCATATATAATGGTATTATATATATTTTATATATTCATAGAAAATGCCAGTACCTATGAGTTATATGGATAAGCAGTTGTTTTAATTCTTTAAATAGTGTTTCTATAAGCCTACCTTAACAAACCATTAACTGTCGATGTTTTTAAAAATGTAAATAAATTTGGAACTTTATTTAGCCGATTAACTCTTTATTAGAAAGATTCTGTATTGCATAGTGACACTAAGTTGGTGCTGGGAGGCAGCAATGTGGGCTTTCATTCTTTCATTACCACTCATGACTCCAGGCAAGTTAGGAAATCTCCCTGAATGCCACATTTCTCATTTGGAGATGGTTTTTGTGGGTATGTGATAGAATACATTATCTCTACAATCCTTTCCAGCTCTCAAGTTTTTCAAACATAAACTTTTGCATACTAATATTTTAGAAGTACTAGAATTGAAATATGACTAAAATCAGTCAAAAATAAAATTATGTATTTAGAATTAGGAAGAATGAATGTTTAACAGCATCTCACCCAGTACATTTGACTTTTCTTGGAGACCCGAGCATTTATGATCAAATTCTTCCTAGTCAGAGTCTTCTCTCATGGCCACAGCTGTGCCTTCTCTGAGCCCTCTCCACTGTGGTGGGTAGCCTGCTGTTTTGCCTTAGAAGGCTCTGATAGGCTCTTTCTAATACTTAAGACCTATCTCTCAAACTTGAGCCTTATCTCTCTAATGAATGCCTGTTCACCCTCAGAGCTCAACGCCCAGGGAGAACCAAACCTCTTGATCCTTGCTTTATGAACATCTACTTACTGGCTCTCAGGGTCAGTCACTCTGTGATGTAGTCACCCTGGTATTGTACCCTCTCCAGGACTCTGAGGTTCAAACAGTGCCTGCAACCACTCACTGCTCTGGTGATAGATGGCCTCAAGCTGGTTTGACTGGTCCAGACTTCAGGTGCATGGATTCCTTTAAGCCTGGACTTGCTCTTTAGCAGTTCTAAAGCCACAGTGTACCTTCGGCTCTCTCTAGGTGCCTATCTCTAATGAGGTTTTCTCCCAACACCATGGCTCCTGTCTCATCTAGGCCTCTTTATGCTTGCCCAGGCCAATGCCAGAGAACAGCTGTAAATTTTCATGCCCTGCTCCAGTGTCTATTCCAGTCTCATTCCTTCCTTCCATAAGAACAGAAAATGTAGGTGAAAGAGATGCATTATATTGCTTTCTTATTACATCTTGATACATTGGTGCAATGCCCTCGTATTTTTCTCCCAACCAGGACATGCATTTAGCTCCATTAGTAAGCTAACCAGATGCAGTCTATTGCCCTCAGAAAGGAATCTAAAGTGCACAGCTTATCCTAAAAGCCTTTGTAAGTCTTATGTGAGAGTAGAATTTTAAGGAAACCCAAGAAAATGGTTGGATAAAAGCCCTATGGAAAGAGAGATAGATAACACAAATAGATGGATTAAGATAAGAGAGAAGAAAAAAGAAATGACAGGAAGTTGTTAGCTCTCTGCTGTGGATGTACTTTAATATATCCTACTCTGGATTTGATCACTAACTGAATTTTTTTGTTTGTTTCTTTAATTCTTAGATTTTGAAATATGTGATATTTAAATATTATATTGGTATTGTGTCTGAGTTTACTTTTAATGCATCACTACTGATGTATACATTGCACTTGATACAAAACTACACAATATAGCTTATTGGTTAAATAAGCTATGTACATAAGTAAATATTTAGTGTACAGCCCTGGCTGGTGTGGCTCAGTGGACTGAGTGCCAGCCTGTGATCCAAAGGGTAGCCGATTTGATTCCCAGTCAGGACACGTGCTTGGGTTGCGGGCCAGTCCCTGGTTGGGGGCACATGAGAGGCAACCACACATTGATGTTTCTCTCCCTCTCTTTCTCCATCACTTCCCCTCTGTCTAAAAATAAATAAAAAATATATTTTCAAAAATATTTAGTGTAGAACTAAAGGACCTAACTGTTATTTTGGGTCAAAGGAAACATCTGTCTTCTCTCAACAGAAACAAAACAAAGCTGAGATAAACTATAAGATACAACTCGTCCTGGCCAGTGTGGCTCAGTTCGTTGGAGCATAGTCCTGTAAATTGAATAGTCATGGATTCGATACCCAGTCTGGGCACATGCTTGGGCTGCGGGTTCGGTCACCCAGTTGGGGTGTGTATGAGGGTCATCCAATGTATGTCTCTCTCTCACATCTACTTTTCTCTTCCTCTCTCTCTATCCCTTTCCCTCTCTGTAAAATCAATAATCATGTCCTTGGGTGAGGATTAAAACAAACAAACAAAAGAACTCAAAGGAGGCTATAGTATTGGACAGTCCTGAGACTTCTGAAAAGAAGACCTGTAGAATCAGCTATTCACCATGAAGTCATTTACTGAAGACTGACAGAGATTCAAGACACATAACAGTTACCTGAGCCTATTAAACACTCTAGTACCACAGATGCATAAACATCAATAGCAAATAGCAACAAAATGCCATAATGTTGTGTATTTAGGTACTAGAGAAGTGGACTCAGAGATACAACAGGACAGGAGCATACAAAGAATGAGACTGTCTTGATTAATATACTTCTAGGTAATGTTTGATAAATTTTATTTAATGTTTTGTTTCTTTTTAAATTTTCATTGTTATTCAATTACAGTTGTATTCCTTTTCTCCCCATCCCTCCACCCCACCCGAGCTGAACCCACCTCCCTCCCCCACCTCCACCCTCCCCCTTGATTTTGTCCATGTGTCCTTTATAGTAGTTCCTGTAATCCCCTCTCCTCACTGTCTCCTCCCCACTCCCCACCAACTATTGTTAGATTGTTCTTAACTTCAATGTCTCTGGTTATATTTTGTTTCCTTTTTTCTTCTGTTGATTATGTTCCAGTTAAAGTTGAGATCATACGGTATTTGTCCCTCACTTTCTGGCTTATTTCACTTAGCATAATGCTCTCCAGTTACATCCATGCTGTTGCAAAGGGTATAAGCTCCTTCTTTCTCTCTGCTAATGTTTTTATAAATTGGTGCTAATGTATAGGTGGCAAACCCAAGGCCTGTGGGCCAAATCCGGCCCTCCACCTTGTTTTATCTGGCCAAGCACCTTCTTTCTACCCAGCGGCAGTGCTGAGCTCCTCGCCCCTAGTTAAGTAGTAGTTACCTTTATACAGTCCTAAAATTACATTCAGCAGTTTGAAGGCAACCATGAGGCTGATGTGGCCCCTGGTGAAAATGGGTTTGACACCACTGTGCTAATGGGTGGGATTGGTCTGGAATTATCTTTATTTTTCTTTTATTTGGCGGAGGCAAGGGGCTATGTAGCAGATGGGGTGTGTCTTTTATCACTGTTTGGTGTTAATATTTTGCCTCACTGATAAAAATTTCAAAGTTCTCATTTCTCTGTGCTCCAGAGAATTTAAAAATACCTTTGAGATTAACTGTTCCTCAATGAATTTCTCTGAGAAACAGTTCATCTTTTGAGCATAGGTTTGAAAAGTCTGTTTCTTTGATGGCAGTGTTCAGTTCAGTTTATCTATCTATTCTGTGATTTCTGGGTGTGTTTTTATTTTCTTAAGAAGTAATTATATGTCATTCAGGTTTTCAAATGTGTTGGCAGAGAATACAAAAAATTAGTCTCACATGATTCAGTTAACATTTCCTATACTTGATTATTACTATTATTTTAGGACTTTATTTCTTAGACAGAGGGGAAAGGAGAAAGAAAGAGAGGGAGACGGATATCAATGTGCAAGAGAAACATTGATCATTTGCTTCTTGAATGTTCACAACTGGGAACTTGGCCCACAACTCAGGCATATGCACTGACCGGGAATCGAACCAGCAACCTTTTGGTTTGCAGACCAACACACAGTCCAATAAACCACACTGTCAGGACTATGATTATTTTTATTTTCAGTGAGTATGTCATGATTTGTGTGCTAACAATTTTACACTGTTTAGTTTTGAAAATGAGTTACACATTTTATTTTGTTGGATTTCAGTTTTTATGTTAATTTTGTAACTTCTAATTTATTGAATTGGAGAATTAACTCACCTATTTTCACTCTTTTTCTTTTTATTAATGCACCTTAGGCCATGAGTGGCAGTCCTTAAAAGTTTTGGTATTTTTCAACAAATTTAGAGAGAGATTTTAACTATTTTTGATGTATTTTGATGTATTTATACACACAAACATTATTATACATTACAATATGTATATGATATATTACATAAATATATTTTATATGATATATAATACTATATATAAAATCTCAAAATTATCAATGAAGACATAAAAATGGCTATATTGTGATTTGTGAGATATATATTTGTTCTTCTCCCCAATTCCTGGCACAGAGTTCTTAAAACACTAGGAATTTCTAAAGCAATGAGAACCAAAATGTGTCTTTTGTTACATTAATTAAGTGACTTTTGGAAAGTCCCAAAGCACCTAAAGATGGAGGCTGGTTGCTAGGGCAACCAGTCACATTATTGGTGAGTAGGAACTTTTGGACCGTGGCTGAGGATGGAGTTCAATCACCAAAAGTCAACTATTTAATCAACCAAGAGTATGTAAAGAAAAACCTCAAAATAATGAGAATCTGAGAGATTTTGGTTTGGGGAACAGGTGGAGATGTGGGGAGAATGGTGCACCCAGAGAAAATGAAAGTACCATCTCCCTTCTCACATACCTTGCTGTAACTATCTCCTCTGTATGGCTGTTCCTGAGTTTTGTCTTTTTATAATAAACCAGTTAAATAGTAAGTAAAAAAGTTTCTTTGAGTTTTGTGAGCTGCTCTACAAAGTTAATGGAACTCGAATAAAGAATTTTTAGAACACCCTGTGTATAGCCAGTTTGTTAGAAGCACAGGTAACAACCAAAATTGTGTTTGTACTCTGAAGTGGAGGTGGGAGTAAATCTGATAGGACTGAGCCATAAATTGTGTCATCTGATGCTGTCTCCAGGCAGATAGTGTGAGAATTGAGTTAATTTTTTCCAGGTGTTGGAAAAAAAAATATATATGCTAATAAGCATATGAAAACATGGTGATTAGAGAAATACATATTAAAACTGAAGTGAGAGACCATGTCATACCCACTAGATCAGCTACAGGAAATAATATAAACAATAATAAACATTGGTGACAATGTAGAGAAATGGAACATCTCATACTTCTGATTATATAACCACTTTGGAAAATAGTTTAGCAGTTTCTCAAAAAGTTATACATAAACTATCATAGAATCTGCAGAACTCTTAGGTACATGAGTTCTGTCCAGAAGGTATCCAGCCATGTAATGTGAAAAATAGTGACATTTATTGAAGAAGAATCAAGAAACATTGTACATAGGAAAACAATACCTCAGTCCCCTTCAAATTAGGCACCTTGGGACCTCACACAGTTCTCCCAATTGCCATCAACGGCACATCGTATTTTCCTGAATATCATCAACAGTTTGAAATCTTTTCCCTTTCAAAGGTGATTTTAGTTTTGGAACAAGCCAGAAGTTGCAGGGCACCAAATCTGGGCTGTAGGGGGTGCTGAGTCACCTGGGTAATTTGATGTTTCACAAAACACTCTGCAGAAGATGTGATGTAAGAGTGGGCATGTTGTCGTGATGAAGCTGCCAATGACCAGTTGCCCATAGCTATAGCCTTCTGAATCATCTGAATAGTTTCTGCAGAGTAATTTTTGCATTCAAGCATTACACAAAATTTGATGCAGATTTGTTGCTCTACTCACTCAGTCATTTTGAATGTGATGGCCACACAGTACACATGCCCATTCAATGGCAAATACTGCCCCCACTGACTAGTATAGTGAAATCATCATTGTGCGAATTCCAGTCCACTATCCTTGACTGCCAGGTTACATTAATGTCATGCAAACTGTTCTCATTGTATTAACAATGGCTGGACATTTGCTGGACAGATCTTGTATATGGAAGATATATGAAAACATATGTCCACACAAAGATGTGCCTATGAATGCCCATAGCAGCCTTATTCATAATAACAATAAATCCAAAGAAGAGTTTTAAAAGGAGATCTGGCCATATCACTGAGGGGTGAGGAGATACCCTGATCCAGTGAGAGAGATTACACACTCCTGGAGAAGGGATTAATCAGAGAAAACCCCAAGGCAGCAGATTGAAGCAGCAGCCAGCAAGAGAGTCCTCTCCAAAGGAGGGAGGGAAACCTGAGAGGGGTGGGAAATGCCAAGGGCAGCCCAAGATCAAAACCAGAGCGGGGGTATGAATCCATGCCCTCAAGGCAATAAGAAACAACTAAGGCATCACGTGACACTGCTTGCACAGAGCCTGTGCAGACTGGGGGGTCGGAAGACGTCACAATGTATGTATGAAACCCTCCTACACTCTCTACATTATGGTGGCCAGAGGAGGGTCAAAGACAATACATGGGCTGATGCACATGATGAACAATGGCCTGGACTTGGCTAGGCATTAGGATACTCCCACAGCACATAGAATTTTTGGGGAAAGATTTAAAATGGTAGGTGGGCATTAGCTCCCTCTCTCTTCCTAGCCTCTTGCCCCTGGTTGGGGTAGGGCTCAAAGTGTTTGCAGGAACTGACGGTTACTAGATCCACTCAGTTGCCCTTTTTTCATTCCCCTCACTTACATGGTCAGGAGCCAGCCTACAGAGGCTGAGTCCCATGCACAGGATGTATGCCCTGCCAGTAGTGGGCCTGTGATATGCCGCGCCCTGCTCATGGCTCATGCCTTGCCCTGCTTGCACAGTCTAGAACAGGCTCCTGTGGGACACATACCTGGCAGGCAGCAGGCTCAGGCGGGATGTTGCAGCCTTGTGCCACTTGGCACAGGTCCTGGATTGCTCCTATCCTTTCATCCTGAGGGCAGTGCTCAGAAGTAGGAGCTGGGAAGACTCCTTGGCCCTGGGGGCAAAAGCAGCCTTGGCCATCAGGGCCAGTGGACTGAGCCACTTGCATGATTGGCTGCAATGATCTGGCAGTGCACCCTGGCCCCAGAAGAGGGAAGAAGCTGTGGCAAGGCAATAGAGGTGCTGGCTTTACAAGTGCACACTCCAGAGAGAGAAAGGGCCCAGAGCTGAAGAGATGGAGATCCATCTGTGTAGTAGCCTTGGACTCCAAAAGAGCAAATAAGAATTGGTGGGGGGAGGAGGGGTGGAGGTTGTCCAGGCATGGATTTAGATTCCAGTCTTTTGAGGAACAAGGGGTTTCTGTGTTTTGCACAAGGTAATGGCCTGGAAAAGGGAAGGCCCCAGCTCCCCCAAATTGGTCACTGTTAATAAAAAAACAATTTTTCTTCCCCATCACTCTGTTTTATGGTTGTATATGGTGACAGGCAACCAAATCCCATTCTGCCCTCTAACTGGTTTGTTTAATGTGAACACTGAGAAGGAATTTATCTGCTAAGATGTACTCTCCATAGTCAACCGAGGGCCCAGATTTTACGAATAATGAGAGCTTAGTGGCCATTTTGCAGACAGGGCTCCTCACGTACTCTGTATACTGGGAAGAACCTCAGACTGAACTCCCAGCTTTCCACACTAAGCCCAAGGTGTCAACAGACACCTTCTGAGTCTACCACTGTAAGGGAAGCCCTGGTTTCAGTCTTTCTACCAAAGTTCTAAGACCAAACTTGTCCAATCAGAACTGCATAATTTACATACCTCATTTACATGAGATGGACCTAATTGAGAATCTGGATGGGAACTTTCACTGTAAAAGGCAGTTTCTCCTGGGTCTTGGAACATGGTTTAGATTGTTACCTGAAGCTGTCTCCTACCAGCATCCTTTTGCTCAAATAAATGTATTTTATTTTTTAGAACAGAGTAAAATTAATTTTGCTTTACATACTGAAAAGTAGAAACAACCAAAATGTCATTAGGTGATGAATGAATAAACAGAATGTGGTATAAGCATAAAGTTAGAATACTACTTGGCAATAAAAAGGGAAGGCATTAGTGGCAATGCCAGGACATGAATTAACTTCAGAAAACTGTGCTAAGTGTAGAAGCTAACACTAGAGACTATACATGTTGAATGGTCCCATTCATATGAAATACCCAACAAAGACAATTTTATAAAGACAGTAAATGAGTGGATGCCTGGGGCTGGAGGTGGGAATGGAGATAGAATAAACGGGGCTGAACTGTAAAATGGGTATGAGGAATCCTTCTGGGAAATAAAAAATGTTCTAAAACCAATTTATGGTGGTCTCTGCATCTATTGATAAACTTGCAGAGTGAGATAGGTTAATTTTAAGATATTTAAAATATATCTCAAAAAATCATTAAATGAATATGAAGACACACATACATATAGCTTTTAAATTTATCCATTGCCATTTTTGTATTTACCTGCATAATTTTATGCTTTCTTAGGTCAAATTACAGGATGTAGTTTATATTAGCTTGACTTTTTAAAACTTATTAAAGTGTTTTGTGACATTATACATGCCTATTTTTGAAAAGTTCATAGCATTTATAAAAGTATATTTCCTATTATCAATGTTCAAAATTTGAAAAATTACAACTTTATACTAATATTATTACATATTTTACATATTCACCTCTGTTTTAATTTAACATAAATAAGAAAAGAAAAAAACAATGTATTCTGTTACAAATGTGTTTCTGTCTATTGTCCTTGGATTTCCTGATGATTTATTTCTATGACAGTTATTTAATGAATACATATTCCCCTTGATCTCCATTGCAAATTGTATTTTTTTTTCTGATTTCAATGGCTAAGTCCCACTTTTTGGTTTTTATTTGCATATTCCTAGGATGTCTATATCCATTTTTGTGTGTTTGGCTTTCTGGGATGTTTTGTAATGTTTGTATCTTTGTGCATAATATATTATTAAGTTCTGTTCTTGGTTCTAATAGAAAGCCCATTTACATTTCATTTAAGTAATATATGTGTTTGGTTAATTGTTATTTATCTCCTCACTCTTTCATTTTAATCTTTCACTCTATAAATGATGTTTGTTTTCTTTTGTGTATGTTTGTGTTTTTTTCCTGATAATTTAGAATGTTTATGCATCTTCTCTTAGTTTTCTTTAGAGCTAGTACTTCTAGCAGTGTACTTAGTTATCCAAATCATGGGACAGACTCCACTGACTCCCTCTCTGCTTATGTTCCAACCACTGCTTATGTTGTATCAATCAGAACAGACTAAGTTACACTGCAGTTAAAAAGAACACAACATTTCAGGGACTTAACACAACAAAGTTGATTTCTTGCTCAGAGTGTTCTACCGTCTGGCCATCTCTCCAAAGCAGCTGTCCTCCATGTGGCAGCTCACAATCCCAGACTGCTTCAGTCCTGTGGTACCTACTTCTCAACAGGGTGCTCCAGGGGCCACTCTGTGGGGGAGGGGCACAGGGAGGGGACTGAAGCAGGAATTCAATGCATCAGCCCTGAAGTGACAGCCATCATTTCTGGTGACATTGCTTTCACAGTAAATAACTTCTAGGAAAGACAGAATATTCCGTGTAGGTACCAAGAAGGAAAAGTGAAATAAGAGTAGTGCTCATAATGCCTACTACAATGTTTTATTTGAAGTCTACCTTTATGTCTTTAAATATATACTCATTCTTGAATTAATGCTTTGATTTGATAATTGATTATAAATGATTGCTGATTATAAAATATAAGGAAATTGGACTATTTATATTTTCTCATCTACCTTGTATCCCCTTCCAGTCTTATCTTTATGATTTATAGCATTTCTACAAGGTCAGAGACTATGAAATTCCTCACTTTCTTTTGCAATATGAAGGTCTAAGTGTAAACCCCACAACCTCCACACAAACTTACTTAATACTTATAATATATGACCAGGTATTACTAGTTTGCTTTTCCAATATGGAAGTACACTTAAAATGCAATGAAACTCATTAAATACTAATGATTTTAGAATTAGGTATTTGATTTTCTTGTCCCTCTCATTCATATTTTCATAATCATATTGTAAGCTCTTTATAGTGGGGAGAGAACTGACTTATTTTTCTATAGCATCTAAACATAATGAGGCACAAAATTATTTTTTCAGACATTTTAAAAAAATTACAGCATGTTCAGTTTCAAAATTCCTTCCAGAGAGAATTCCTGTAAGTTCTGGAGCAATGAAAGTAAATACATTGGACTAAGAAGTGTGACATCACCAAAATATGTCAAAAGAAGGAGAATATGATTTAAATATAATTTAGAATTTATTTTACAATTACTATATGGAATAGAAATAAAATTTGTAATGTGAAATAATAAATTTTGTTTTAAATTAATACTTGCTAAATTATATTTTCTTTTTATCCTGCTTTTTAAAATATACTCTTCAAATAAAAGACTTGTTAAAATAAACACATTGCATAAAATTGTAGAAAAGGGTTGGTTGGGATGGATAGGATTAATAATGCATAAATCACAAGACAACCAATTCTCCCTACTAAGAGAATGGAAAGAAAAGGATTTTCCAGGGAGATAAATATATATATTTATATATATATTTCTTCATATATATATATGAAGAAAGTGCTAAAATTAAATGAAACATATTCATTCAAATAATTATTTTTAAAATATTGAATGTTGATTCTGTATATTATTGTACCCGCACATTTAATATACAAAGTACTGCTTTCCAATATTATATTAACAGATAATAATGCAATTTATTAAAAATATTTTTCATATCAGATACTAATACTATAAAACAAAATACAGTGACTTTAAAACATAATCAGCAGTGTCCGATGTAACTTTTGAGGTTAAAAATAAAACTCCTATTGAAATAATGTCTTTGAAAAATTTAGAAATGACAGTGAATGCAGAAATGCTGTCTATGATATTGCACACAATCCACCAAGCCACCTATAAAAACAGATAGTAGTGCAAAAGTAAGTTTACAGTTGCAAGCTTGTAAAACAGTTTATTCTTGTATTATTATTTATTAATTGTTGTATTATTTTCCATATAAACAAGTGTAAGACTACTCCTGCCTTACCCAGTGTAATTCCAAAGTCTATATATTGTCATTTTTTAAGTGATGAATTAATATTATTTTCCATAGGAAAGTGAGAGAATACAAAGCTTAAATTTTAATGAAACTTTTTGTTGAAGTAAAACAAAGAAACCAAGATTTATTGTATTATTGGACAAATACATTACAACACATTATTATAAGCCAAAAAGTACACCATAGTCAAGTCAATGGATAGATTTTTAAATATATTAGACATAGCTGAAGAAAAGATTAGTGACTTAGAAAATAGTGTACTGGAAAATATTAACTAGAAAATTGAAGACAGATTCACAGAGTGACAAAATGATAAAAAATTACAAAAGAAAATAAAGGACAAATGAAACATCCAATATACATGAAGTTGGAAACCTAGGAGGGAAAGAGCAACATAAATGACAGAAATTTTATGGGAAAAATAATAGTTCAGTTGTATTATCACAATAATATTATCAATTGTATAATAGTTCCATTGTATATTTTATGTTCTTCTCTTCTTCACTTTGTTTCTATTCTCTGCTATTACCTTGCCTCCCTTCACCCTCTCAAAATAATTTTTCTTTCCTTTAGTCACCTCATATTCTTTTTCCCTTTCATGTAATATTTTTACTCTCTATCCACCTTTATTCATCTTACCTCATTTATTATGAAATCATGATAGTGGTTGGGTAGTATTTTTGCTGGTGTGGATTTTGTTTGCTAGATTATTTTGTATTGTTCTGGCAGGTCCTATACAAAAGCTTATAAGACGTGGTGAAGGTTGTGCCTCTCAATCAGCCTAGCACATGAGCCAACAAAAAATGAAACCCAACTACAACAAGAGGGCCCACATAAACTGTATAAAGGGTATCCCTAGAGCATTCAGTTCAGGAGTTCAGTAACGCTGCACCATGATGTCCCACAGGTCTCTGACCACAAAAGGCCACCACACAAAGGCAGGGAATCAAAGCAGAATGATCTAATACACGGAAACAAACAAAATGAGCCACTTAAAATGGGGAGAAAAAGAAACAATACCCAATCCAAAGGAAAGGAGTAATCCCCAGAAAAAGTGCACACGACTCCACTCCAGGAAGACAAACAACCCAATTAAAAAATGGGCAAAGGACTTGAACAGACACTTCTCCAAGGAAGACATACAGAGGGCCCAGAGACATATGAAAAGATGCTCAGCATCACTAGCCATCAGAGAGATGCAAATTAAAACCACAATGAGGTATCATCTCACACCAGTCAGAATGGCCAACATAAACAAATCCACAAACAAATGTTGGAGAGGATGTGGAGAAAAGGGAACCCTCATGCACTGTTGGTGGGAATGCAGACTGGTGAGGCCACTGTGGAAAACAATATGGAATTTCCTCAGAAAACTAAAAATGGAACTGCCCTTTGACCCAGTAATTCCGCTGCTGGGATTATACCCTAAGAACACTGAAACACCAATCCAAAAGAATCTGTGCACCCCAATGTTCATAGCAGCACAATTTACAATAGCCAAGTACTGGAAGCAACCGAAGTGCCCATCAGCAAACGAGTGGATCCAAAAACTATGGTATATTTACACAATGGAATTCTACGCAGCAGAGAGAAAGAAGGAGCTTATACCCTTTGCAACAACGTGGATGAAACTGGAGAGCATTATGCTAAGTGAAATAAGCCAGGAAGTGAGGGACAAATACCATATGATCTCACCTTTAACTGGAACATAAGCAATAGAAGAAAAAAGCAAACAAAATATAACCAGAGACATAGAAGTTAAGAACAATCTAACAATAGCCAGGGCGGGGGTGGGTGGTGGGGGCGGGGACAGTTGGGTAGAGGGGATTACAGGAACTACTATAAAGGACACAGGGACAAAACCAAGGGGGAGGGTGGGGGGGGAAGGGAGGTGGGTTCACCTGGGGTGGGGTGGAGGGATGGGGAGAAAAGGTATACATCTGTAATTGAATAACAATAAAAATTAAAAAAAAATTTATCAGAGTTTAAAGTAATGGTTATAAGGATACTAAAGAAACACAGTGATAACTACAAGGAAATAATGGGAACTACATCAGCATGAAAAGGGACATAGAAACGATGAATAAGAACACAGAGCAAATGAAGAATATGATATTTGATATGAAAAATATACTAGAAGGAATTAAAAGAAGGCTAGATGAAGCAGAGGATTGAATCAGTGAGTTAGAAGACAAGGTAGAGCCCCAGCTGCTGTGGCTCAGTGGATTGAGTACCGACCTATAAACCAAAGGGTCACCAGTTCGATTCTCAGTCAGGGGACATGCATGGGTTGCAGGCCAGGTCCCCAATAGGGGGCATGAGAGAGGCAACCACACATTGATGTTTTTCTCCCTCTCTTTCTCCTTCCCTTCCCCCCTCTCTAAAAATAAAAAATAATAATAATTTTTTTAAAAGAAGACAAGGTAGAAAAAACTTTCAGTCAGAACAACAAAATGAAAAAAAGACTAAAAAAGAATGAGGATAGTTTAAGGGATCTTTGGGACAACATGGAACATAACAATAATTGCATCATAGGGATACCTGAAGGAGAGAAAATGAGCAAAAGATAGAAAAGCTGTTTGAAAAAATAATGACAGAAAACGTTCCTAACTTCAAGAGAGAAAAAGTCACACAACTTCAGGAAGCATAGAGGGCCCCAATCAAGATGAACCTAAAGAGCCCCACTCCAAAACACATCATAATTAAAATGACAAAATGTCAAGAGAAACAAAGTACCTTAGAAACAGCGAAGGAGAAATAATAACATACAAGGGAGCTCTGATAAGGTTATCAACTAATTTCTCTACAGAAACATACAAGACAGAAGGGAATGACATGAAATAATCCAAGTAATGAAAAGCAAAGACCTGCAATCAAGACTAATCTACCCAGTTAAGCTCTTATTTAAAATGGAAGGTGAAAGAAGGAGCTTCCCAGACAAAAACAAGCTAAAAGATTGCATATCCACAAAATCAGAATGCAAGAGATTTCAAAGGGAATGCTTTAAGAAGATGAAAAAAGAGAGAGAGAGGAACACAGGCACAAAGGGGGAAGATGACAATGAATAAATATCTATCAATAATAACCTTAAATATAAATGGACTAAATGCTCCAATCAAAAGACAAAAGGTAGCTGAAAAAAAAAAAAAAAGAACCACATATATGCTGTCTTCAATAAACCCACATCAGAACAAAAGATGTACACAAGCTGCAAATGATGGCATGAAAAAATATTCCACGTAAATGGGCATTACAAAAAGCTGGGTTAGCAATTCTTATACCACACAAAATAGACTTCAAAACAAAAGTATAACAAGAGGCAAAGAAGGTCAGTACATAAAACTTAAGTGAGTTGTCTAACAAAAGGATATGACCCTTGTACCACTGTAGAAAACAGAATGGAATTTCCTCAAAAAAATAAAGTTGGAACTTCCTGTTTACCCAGTGATTCCACTGCTGGGCATACACCCTAAGAATCCTGAAACACAAATTCAAAAGAATTTATGCATCCCTATGTTTATAGCCACACTATTTACAATAGCCAAAATTTGGAACTAGCTTAAGTGTCCATCAGTAGATGAGAGGATCAAAACACCATGGTACATTTATACAACAGAATACTACATTGCAGAAGGAACTCCTACTTTTTGTGACACCATGGGTAGAACTGAAGAATATTATACTATGTGAAATAAGCCAGTTGGTGAAAGACAAATAGCAAATGATCTCACTTATAAAAGGAATCTAATGAGCAAAATAGAACCAGATGCATGGAAACTTGGAACATACAGACAGTGGACAGAGAGAAGAAGGGTGCGGGATAATGTTGGGAAGGACAGAAGGCACTAGTCAAAGAAAGTGTGTGAATGACCCATGGACATGGACAATGGTGTGGGGATAGACTGTGAGAGCAGGGGTTGGGTTAGGTGGAGGAGGGCAAAGGGGAAAAAATGAGACAACTGTAATTAAATAACAATATAAATACATACATACATACATACATAAATCCCCCCAAAAAAGGAGTTAAATAAATAAAGGAGCCTTTTCTATGTCTATAGCCAAAGAGAAACAAATGTAGTTTTTTAAAGTGTAGGTAATGCCTTGTGAAATTTAACTAATTCTTTCTTTTCAGTCTGAGAAACTCATATAGCCCAAACTATCTTCAAGCTTCTCAAATCAATGTCTACTAAAGTTAGCCTGTCTACAATAAATGTTGTAGTTTGCCTGAAGCTTTTATAAGTTTACTTTCTTGGACAACAAGAACCCATGCAAAGGTACCAATGGCCTGCCCCACAATCAACTTCAAGAACTTTCTGGTCATCATGTCCTTCTTCTGAACCATTCGCAACACAATTGAAGAGGAGAGGCAAGTACATTCAGTACATGCGGAACAGCTGTACTAGAAAGAAAAGCTAAGATGTCTGCCCCACATATATAACTTTGACTGTGACTGATGGCCATGTTATCATGAAGAATATCACCATGATGGAGGTGGCCAGGGACTTCATGGGGTAAAGGGAACCTGATCAGGTGCATGAGGACATCATGTTCATTGAATTCCTGATGATCTGGCAAGGGATAGACATCCAGACTAAGGACGCATGTCTACTTCTTTAATGTGGAAACCACAGCCATTGTTGATGACCTGACTGACCTACACTTTGCTCAGGGCAACCCCCACCATGCATCCTAGAGAAGCAGAGGTTGTGGAGTCCTTTTGCTATAGTTTTCAGATTTTTTTGTTGATATATTCTTATTCTACTATTACATACTGAATTTGTGTGTTGGACTTTGGCGTTAGTGAGAGGAAAACGATAATTTGTCTGTTGGTTTAGAGATTGCTTGGCTTTCATGACCAAATTCAGACCAAACAGAATGTACTGGTATTTTCCAAAGATCCTGGACTTTGAGTAGGATATGGCAACTGAATGGGACTTTGAGGTGGACTTCCTAGGGGGCAGACAAATGCATTCAATGCATGAGAAAAAGGCTACAAGTGAATATTTAAAAGAAGAAAAAATGGAAAAATGTAGCAGTCTACATTTCATTCTCCAATATCTATTCTTTTCTTCTATATTAATAAAAATTTTAGATGGACACCTGGCTCCCCAGAGAAAGACTATTTCTCAAGATTATGTGAAGCCACATGTGGTCATTTGTCTTCACTTCTGTTATGTTGCATAGATGTAGGAATTACATGTACAATTTTTAGGCAGTGCCTTTACCATGACTAACTACATTTTTCTATTTCTTCTTTCTGTAGCTAGAATGGACCTGCAGTAGTAGCAGACAGACATTGAGGGTGACTAGTGGCAAGGTGATTGTGTTTGGGTCTCTGAAGACTGCACAGAGGGAAACCTTGATAACAGAAGAACTCAGACATAAAAGAGAAATAAATAAGAAACTTTTATGGACTTTAAGCTCTTGTGAACTAAGGTTGTCTCAAGAACAAAACCAATGTCCTAACTATTACCATCAAATTTTTCATATTAAATTGGTTTACTATATAGCAGGTCAATTACTTAAAAGTAATATTTATGATAAAGAAAAAATAGTCTTTAGATAAATGGGCAAGAAAAAAATATATTCACAAAAAGTATACCACTCTGGCTTCAGAATCTTCAAAGTTTTTGTCCAAAAGATAACTGAACAATTTTATAAGCAGCAACATTTTTGTTTTATATATGAAATGAACTAAAAAACATTCTCAAGTGGGATAAGACTAGGAAACATGTTATCTACATTATTCCACCAATAAGGTTTTTTAAGTTAAAGGTATAGTTACAATTATGAATATGATGTGTCAATGCCCCCACCAAATTCATATGTAGAATTCCTAACCTCCAGCACCTCAGAATGTGACCTTATTTAGAAATGGGATCACTAAAGGTATAGTTAGTTGACATGAATAGTGTGGCCCCCTAATCTGATATGACTGGTGTCCTTATAAAAAAGGAAATGTGGGCACAGACACACACACACAGGACCAGCATGATGGAAAGTTGAAGGCAGAGATTGGAGTGATGCAAAAGAAGCCAAAAGGAGGCCAGATTGGCAGAAAATGACCAGAAGGTCAGAAAGACTTAGACAGAGCTTTCGCCAATCTCAGAAGGAACCAGCACTGCCAACTTTGATCCCAAGCTCCTGGCTGTCTGTCATTTAAGACACCCAGTATGTGGTACTTGGTTACAGCAGCCCTAGCAAATTAATGCACTTCCTCAATTGAGATAATGAAAAAGTACAAACTAATGAATGGAAAGTCCATCACATAAAAGGACTAATTAAGAATACAATAAAGATTAAACTTAAAAAAATATTGAAAGCAGTTAAACATGGAAATAATCTTCAAATAATTATTTCAAACGTAGTTACAAGACAAAATACAAATGTCAAAATGATAACTGAAGGGCTAGTAAGGTACAACACAGTAGTAGTAGTAGTAGTAGTAGTAGCACAGTGCAAAAGATGACTAAATACCTTTGTCAGTGCTGATTTCCTTTGAAATGTCAATCTCTACCTCAGAAGTCTTCCTCCACGAGACTGTGAACATGGAAACATAAATAATTTTTTCATGATGTATGAGTGTTTCAGCACATAAAACTGAAACAGCGTTTATTCATTGATAAAGCTCATAGTCACTGAACATGTGCTTCAATTTTTAAAAAACAGAGATATTAGTAAATTAGCCATGTGACCTTTACAATCTTTGGTTCTACTTCAGAACTTTAAATGTAAAGCCTCAAAATTTAAATGTTGGGCTTTGAAATTGTTTTTAGAGCATAATGTATAACTGTAGATACAGGCATTTTATTCATACTTGATTTAATCAGCAGATTTAACAGTTATTCAACAAAGCTCTTCATACAATCATGAATATACTTAATGCTTTTAAAGGCTTACTGAATACTAACTATTTTTTTTAAAAAAGGTGTTGGAATTCAGCTCCAATATTTACCTCATTCCACACTACTATGTGTTTCCTCTGCATAAAATAGGCTTTATTTGAACTGAAAAAAAAAAACAATTTTGTTCACTTTATAGAAATATTTTATTTCATGTATATATTTATTTTAAAAAATAAATAAAACACATAGCTATTTCCTCTCACCTGTTTGTTTTTACGAAGTAATTTTTTTGTTTGTTTAGGTTTTGTTTTAACTCTGAGTTTGATTCCTTTGATATTCTTTCAAATGTAAGTAAATTCTCCAGGAGTTCCCTAATGACAGAATTACTTATTTCTGCAGTAGCAATATTTTGTTATTCTACTAGCTCAGGCAGTAACCTGAGACTGTTAGACCGAGTCTGCTCCAAATTTAAGTACTACATAACTTTCAACTTTTTATAAGCCTAAAAGGTTGTTTTTTTTTTTTTCCTTTTGTGGCCCCTCAGGAATTCTAAAAACCCAAAACTTAAAGTCACTTTATACTTTAAACAAAAAGCTTGGCAGGGTTTTCAAAATGTTGGTAAAACAAAATTTTAAAGTATAGACTGTGCAAATTTACTCTAGATGAGATGACAGCATAAAACAACTTTATAAAAAAATACTTTTTGCTAATGAATCATCATTGTCACTTCCAAAAGGATTGTATGACTTAATGAAAGATTTATTTATGCTCATATGAGTACAATTTTCTAAAGATGTGTTATGGGAGAAGGTAACATTTATTTGGTGATTATCATAAAATAACCCAGTCACATATTTGTCTCCATACTGGTCATTTTATTTAATGAATATAATACCTATTATTGAGATTATTAAATTTTAAGCAGTGAAGTTACTAACTGTAAGAAAAGGAAAGTGTTTGCTTTCAAAGAAATGTTTTTTAACATTATTTTTAATTGTATTTTTTCATTATTATTTATTCCCCTATACCCTCTTCCACTTCTCTGCTGCCCCCTCTGCCCCCCCCAATTACCACACTGCTGAGCTCATAAGTTCTTTTGCTTTTTTCTTTTTTTGCTTGCTCCCTCCACTCCCCCGCAAAAGGTGATAAATCATGTTTCTTGTTTAAAAGAAACACCTTCTTTTCATATGCACACACAACAGAAGTTGAATTTTCAGGGAGACCATCACTCCATTGTGAAGTTCATTATTTCATTCTGTAGTTCTAGGACATACTTGTTGTTTGAGTTGCAAGGTTATCACCCTAATGCATAACATTAAAAAAAGATTTTATTTATTTACTTTTAAGAGAGGGGATAAGGGAGAGACAAAGGGAGAGAAACATCAATGTGTGGTTGTCTCTTGTGTGCCCCACCACTAGGGATCTGGCATGCAACCCAGGCATGTGCCCTAGACTGGGAACCAAACAGGTGACCCTTTGGTTTGCAGGCCAGCACTCAATCCACTGAGGCACACCAGCCGGGGCTAATTTATAATTATTTTTAGTGATGTGTATATATTGAATGGGAGGATGATTATGGTCAATATCCCCATTTTACTGAAGAAAACCCAGAGATAGGATATTCATACTCTGGCTGTTAATTAGAATTAAATGTTTTTTAAAAATAATTTGCATCACTTCATCCTTTTGTTTCTATTATTTTGTTTTAATTCAGTTATATGTCATTGGTCAATAACATTAATTGTATTTATTCAATAAAGGCTAGACTTACATTTCCCATTATGAAGTTCCATTTAAACCCTTAATTATTAACTATTTAACATAAAAGTTAAAAAACTTATTTAACTTAAAATTCCTATTTCTATCATTTTGTGTTTCTAAAAGTTGTCAAAGCATCATTCTGAAAGTACAAATGATCACAAAACTTTCATTTGAATATGTTTATTTATTTTAAATAACAAAAACATTTGCATTATATGTAAATAACAGAAACTACTGATGAGTAAAAAGAAAATAAATCAATATGAGTGAATGCACATATTTCTTCTTATCTTTTGATGGAATATAACCACTGAAGATATTTTGATATATCAATTTTCATTTTCCTGTTTCCTATAATATGAAAAAAAACAAATATTTCAAAATTTCTTAGGTACTATGTAATTTATTGTACTTGTACAAACTAGAAATAATAGTACATGTTTATGACTAATAATCTCATTTAAAATGTTTACATTTGGTTGATTTTTACTGTGCCTTATAAAATTTTATTTTAATAGTAAAATAGATATATATTCACCTGCAAATGGGCATATACTGCCTTCTTATATATTGCCATGCAGTTTTTAGATTCTTAGCCATGCTCAGCAAATGCATAGGCCTAGATGAACTTAAATTATTGGAATTTCAGAAAAATCAGCAAACATTGTTAAGATGCATTTTATCCTCTGTATTTCCACATTCTCTTTAATTATTTACTCGTATTGTTTTATAATTATGAACATTTTTGTGAGAGAAAACTGTCATTAAGAATTCATCTGTTCTTAATTTACTCCTTACTTAAACCTAGAGCACAATGTTCTATTTTTAATATCAGGGCAGTTGGTTGATGTAAAAGAAAAGGTTGATATTAATTACAGAAAATTGTCATCATTTGGAAAAAAAGAAATGAAGAGTCTTATGGAGGCTCAATCCTGATTACAGTTTAAAATTGCTCTCTCCATTAACACAATCAACACTCCCAATGAGCAAAGTTTATAGAGGAACAAGTAACCAGATATTTTCTGGGGAAGGTCTGCTTTCATTTTTTATGCTTTTTTATATCTTTTCTTTATGCCAGTGTAGCAATTACTTTAAAGTCTTGTGTTAAATGTCATTTCAAGAGTAATAAGAGAAAAAACCTACCTAGTTATTAATGTTTTTCATTTTTTACTACGCATATATGCAGTTGTTAAAGAGCAGCTACACAAATCCACTAACACAAATATTTTAAATATAAATTAACATGAAAAGACGGCATTAGCCAAGGTAAATAGTCACTAGATATACACATTTTAACCATGTGAATTAGATTAACTTCAAAGGACCAGAAAGACATTCCGTAAATAATCATTTCCAGTACATTAGGGCACTGGAACCTTCATATTTCAGGAAGAGATAATTCACCCCATTTTGGTGAGCAATTTTCTCACTAGGGAGTTGAATTACTGTACAGTCAGATCCAGTACTCTGTATTCATGGGACACCTGGTTTGGTGAATTAAAAGTATTTCAAAACCATTATTTTAGCTCCCTCCCCAACTCCATGTTGCATTAATCACATGTCCATTCCATCATCTACTCATCAGGTCTCTAATTTTATACTAACTTACCTCCCTGGTAAACTAGGATATGAGCTTTAATAAACTAGGTAGTAGAATGCAATCCTTGTGCAATACCACACAGTGTCAGTACATCTTATATCCTGAGGTCTTTTCAGTCAACAGATAAGAAGACAAAGCTATCATATTGATACTGAGGACGATTAAAGATTTAAGAGTTTCTTTTCATCAATAAATAGAAAGCAATAATTTAGTATTTAACTTTTGTATTAAATATTGGGTTTCAACTTAAAACCTCTGAGATTCAATCTCTTTACTCAATAGCTTCAATGTGTTCACCTATAATTCAGTGTCACCATTTCCAGCTGAGAATATGATCAAGCATGAATCATGGAGAAAGTTTATGGATAGAGAAAGTTATATTCAAGTACTAGTCTTTTTGGCATTCTTCTTCTAGATCAACAGTTATTTCCACAGTTGCTAAGGCTCTAATGCCTTTGTTAATATATGATATTTAGGAGTAGAGAGTAAGAAGGTTTAAAGGGCGTTTTACTGAGATTTAATTTATATACCATAAAACTGATGTTTTAATTGTGCAGTTCATTGAATTTTAGTATATTTATAGAACTGTACAACCATATCACAATCTAATTTTAGAAAATTATACATCATTTACAGCCACATCCCATTTCTCCCTTTAGCACTGGGCAACCAATAATGTGTCTCTTCTGGATGTTTCATGTAAATGGAATCATACAATATGTGTTATTTCCTGGCTGGCTTCTTTCAATCAGCATGATCTTTATTAGGTTCATGTGTGTTGTAACATGTATCAGTATTTTATTCCTTTATATGTTTATTTGTTTCTATGGTTTCTAACATGATTTAAATACTTTTGTTTCTACTAGAAATAGCTGTTAGAGAAATGTGTAATATTTTTAATTTTATTTTTCAATTAGAGTTTACATTCAATATTATTGTTTTAACTTTTCAGGTGCACATCACAGTGGTTAAACAAACATATAGTTAACAAAGAAATATGCACAATGATCACTTCTTGGGCTACTTTTTCATGGAACTCCTTTTTTTAACGTTTTTAAACTTTTTTTATTATTCTTTAAGTACAGTTTCATGGAACTCTTAACCTAGGACAGATAAACCTTATACTTTTCATAACTAAAAAAATAAATATTTAAAGTCCCATCATCAGGACAAATAAAGGAAAATTTCAATCAAGGAGATAACTTTTGTAAAGCAGGGAGTAGGGCATTATACAAAACAAGATTAGTTACAACTTTATTGAAAGTTTTATGCCATTTGAATTAATTTTAAGTTATCTGCCTCAAACGGCTATGTGGATGAGATGAAATGTATCCCTACGTGATACGAACGTGACATGGTCACTTAGGTTTAGAAAATAACAAATAGAATAACTTGCTTGGTTTTTCCTAGCAGAATTTCTCTGAGCATTTGAAAGTTAATGTGAAATACGAATTTCCAAAAGGGATATATAAAATAATATTTCCAAATTTACTTGAATAGTGAGTAAGAATCTTGAGATGCTACTACTTATACCCCAATTTAGAACACGCAGATGTTTAAATGAGTTATAGGCAACATTGAAGATGGATGCAAACACCATAACAAAAGTCTCTGTAAAAGAACTGAGTGGACCTTGAAGTAAAAGCTCTCTCAGGAGAAAATTTACACATTCTTTTCATGACATAGGGATTTTTCTACACATTATTATGGGTTAAAATATCTTTCAAGCTTCAATTTACAAACAGAGTTCCTGCACAGTTTCAACCAAGGCTATCATATTCTAAAATGTAATCAATTTGTAATGTGCACAGGCAATATCATGAGAGAAAAGTTGTGATCTGCATAGAGTAGTAAAAAGAATTTGTCAGTGGGCCTCTGACACCATTTGACATGAGGCATCCTGATCTGAATGACCAATCAATTAAGTATCTATAATATTCTTCTACCAAGGTGCAATGCAAAAATGTCCCTTCTAACTACTTGTTTTTAGTGTTGTACTGGATGAACTAGCTAATACAATAAGAGAACAAAAGATATGTAGGCTGGGAAGAAAAACATAAATTCAACTTCATTCTTAGATAACATGACAGTTTATGTAAAAAATCTGAAAGAACTGACCGAAAAACTCTCATAACTAGTAAGTGATTACAGCAGGACTGCACGATACAATGTTCATATACCAAAGTCAATCACTTTCTTATATGCAAGTGATGAGCAAGTGGAATTTGAAATTAAAAGCACAATAACATTTATGTTAGGAACCCCCCAAATGAAATGTTTAGGTATAAATCCAACAAAATATGTACAAAGCTCTAAATGAGAAAAACTACAAATCGCTGGTGAAAGAAATCAAAACAGAACTAAATAAATGAGAGATAGTCCATGTTTTTTTTGAATAGGAAGATTCAATATTGTCAAGAAGTCATTTCTTCCGAACTTGATCTATAGATTCAAGGAAATTTCAACAAAAACCCAGCAAGTTATTTTATAATCCATCTACAAATGGATCCCACAGTTTCTATGTAGATGCAAAAGACACAGAATTGCCAATACTCTATGGAAAGAGAACAGAGATGGGGCACTGACACTGCCCTGATTACAGCTACAGCAATCAAGACAGTGTGTGGTACAGGTGAAAGAACAGACAGACATTTCAACAGAGCAAAGAGCAGGCCCAGAAATAGACCCCTATAAATATGGAAAACTGATTTTTGACAGAAGAGTAAAAATAATACAATAGTTTCTTCAACAAACAGTGCTGGAATGTACTAAAAAATGAATCTAGATGTAAACCTTACATCTTTCACAAAATTAACTCAAAATAGATGAAAGAGCTAAATGTAAAGTGCAAAAACTAAAAAACTCATACCAGACAACATAAGAGAACATCTAGATGACCTTGAAAATGATGAAACCTTTTTAGATACAACCCCAAATGCCATGGTCCATAAAATAAATAATGGATGAAATGAATTTCATTAAAATTTTAAAAATTTCTGTGAAAGACAATGTCAAGACAATGAGAAGCCATAGACTAAGAAAAAATATTTACAAAAGACGTATCTGAAAGGAACTGTTATCCAAAATATATCAAGGACTCTTAAAATTCAAAAATAAGAAAACAAACTCATTAGAAAATGGGGAAAGACCTTAAGAGACACCTCACCAAGGAAATACAGATGGTAAATTACCATGTGAAAAGATGCTCCACATCATATGTCATCAAGGAAATGCCAATTCAAACATTAATTAAGACACCACTACACATCTATTAGAATGTTCAAAATTTGGAACAGTGACCACACCAAATGCTGACAAAGATGCGGTGCAACAGGAACTCTTGTTCGTTGCAGGTGGGAATGCAAAATGGTGCAGCCACTTTCCAACACAGTTTGGAGGTTCCTTACGAAACTAAATATACTCTTACCATATCACCAGCACTCACTCTCCTTGTTATTTAGTCAAAGTTCTCAACTGATGTCCATACAAAAACCTGCACAGATGTTTATAGCAGCTTTATTCATAATTGCCAAAACTTGGAATCAACCAAGATATTCCTCTGAGATGAATGGATAAACTGTCGTCCAACCAAACAATGGTGGGATATTATCCAGTGCTAAAATATACATGAGCTGCCATAAAAAGAGATGGAGTTACTGTGTGGGGTTTGGTGGGGGGGGGGGGGGCTCTGCCCACTGAGCTCCACTAGCCACCGAAGATAAGAATAAGTCTACCAAGAAATGATCTGTTTGAGGAGTAAAAGTGACCAGTCTCTCAGAGGAGAAAGGCCTTGAACCTATTTATCAATGGTCTTTTATTGGGTTTAGTTTGCATAGGAATACAGTGTATATACATAAACCTCATCAATCATTGTCAGGCAGTAATGATCAAGCAGTAGATAACATTCAAATAACTATATGGGCTTATTCTGAGTCAGGGTCTCACAGAAAGTGTGACATCAAAGGGCCATAAAACGTTGGGAAACAAACTCATTTTGTGCTTGGACCCTTATCATTTAAATAGAGGGTATTCTTAGCAAAGCAGGTTTCACAGAATTTTATGCATTCTTTCTTAAGCCTGATTGCCCCAGGAAACCACCTGTTCCTGCACAGGGCCCCACCCACATCTGGCATCTTTTTAGGCTTAAGTCAGGTGGGGGAAGTAAGGCAGCCAAGAGATTAGGAGACTTCTTACAGATAGAATGAGGACTCAGGCTATGACCAAGCTGAGGGGTGAGGGTCCATAACCCCTTTTCTATAGTCCCCTAAATCCTTCCCTGATAGTCTCTTCACACCTGTGCCTGGCTTAGGTTGTTCTTTCCTTGAGGAATCTTACCCATCATTGGTTAACCAATCATCTGCCCAGGGCCAAGTAAAGGGAGCAGAGTCTGCACCCCTGCCAGGAGGATAAGTTTTATATCCTTAGTGGCTTATGGTCCCAAGGTATTTTTACTCAGCCTTAGCCCTGGGGGTGGAGGGGTTGGGGTGGGGGTGGGTTACAGCTTCTGAAACCAGGCAGGACAGTTCCCAACATGTTACTAAATGAAAAAAGTTGATCAGAATATGTTACATACTATATTGTCCCAACTATGTGACATAGCAGCAAAGGCAAAACTATAGAGACAGTAAAAACATCAGCAATTACCTGAGGTTGGGTGTAAAGGGAGGGAGAGAGAGATGATAGAACACAGAATACTTTAAGGTCAGTGAAAATACTCCATATGGGACTATAGTGATGGATACGTGTCATTATGCATTTGTTCAACCCACTGAGTTTACAACACCAAGAGTAACTCTATTGTAAACTGTTGCCTCAGTGATTATAATGTGTCAATGTATGCTCAGCAATTATAACAAATATACCACTCTGATGGTGAATGTTGATGATGAGAGAGACTGACCATATATAGGAGCAGGGGGCATCCTGGAAATCTCTGCACCTTCCTCTCAATTTTGCTATGAACATAAAATTTCTCAAAAGTATACATTTTTAATTAAATAAATATAAGATGTCATCTGAGTCCATGTTACATTTAGCATTTAAACACTATAAATAAATATAAATTTGAACTCAATAAATCAGAAAATAACAAAAATTAGAAGGATAAAAGGCCCAAATTAAAAATTAGAAAACATAAAACCAATTGATTTGATAAATATAATAAAGTTATGGGGGAAAATTCAGAGAAATATACAGCACTATTAGCAGAACAAAGCTTTTTCAAGTTTTAAATAAAAATATTAAATTGCCAACTGATAAAAGACACCAGTTATAGAAGAATGAATTAAAGGAGAATTCTTTGTATAACACTGCACTAACAAGTATGACAAGGAACAGAAAATAGAAAATTTCAGGTTACTCTAAAAGACTCTTAATTTATTGCTGTGACACTGGTTAATAAGATTACATAGGTTTCAGGTGTACAATTCTATGATACATCATCTGTATGTTGCATTGTGCGTTCACCACCCAAAGTCAAATCTTCTTTTGTCACCATGAAGGCTTTCAGATACATGACCTTATCGTTTTTCCTAGATTTTTCTTAACTGCTTCATAAATATTTGACTCTTTTCCTTAAAAAAAGTTTTGTCTGTATGGAGTAAGGTGAAATGTCCTTTGATTTTTATTTTGTTTTCCAAATAGCTAATTCTTCCATCACCTGTTTTTACAAAGTATATTTTACATCTACCAGTTTGATACATTTATCCCAATTATCAAAATTGATATGAGAACTATTTCAGGGCCATCCATCACTTTTAGTTAATGTTATCTGGTAATATAATGTATATTATACACACACACACACACACACAGGGGTGGACAAAAGTAGGTTTACAGTTATGAGTATACAAAATACAAGGTTTGTCCTTGTATTATTAGTTATTAATTATTGTATTATTTATTTATGTTACAACTGTAAACCTATTTTGCCCACCCCTGTATTTGACCTTATAAAAATTAAATTTAAAGGGAAATTAAAGTTAAAATTAGGACTACTATAAAATATAGATATATGATAAGTGAATAAGAAAAAAATTAATAATAGAAGTTTTAAAAATTATAAGAAGATACACACACTATCCATTTTTAGAGAAAATGTAAATGAAAAAAAGTTACAGCTCATTTTTTCTTATCATTGTGCCCACAAATATTTATATTATTTTCAGTTACAAGGCTTTCTAAAATTTTTGATGTTTATAAAGCTACCTAAATTCAGATACATATTTGATAGTTTCTGGACTAACCTATGCTAACTTCCTTATTAGTAATCATATATTCTGCATGAGATTTAGAAAATCTTAATTCACTATTTTAGGTCAGAAAAAACGTGGCAATAAACCATGGATAACTGTCAGAAAGTTAAAGACATTGACAACCAAAACTGATGCAGAAATTATGAAGTAATATCTAACTGCTCACTTATTCTGAATTCATGATTTTGAAATATTAAAGAGTGCAGCTTTTAATATATCCAATAATATATTGATAGGTAGAATTCTAAAATGATTCTCATGGCTTTCTCTCCACACCTTTGTATAATCTCTTCCCCTTAAGTCTGGGCAGAATGTGTGACTTGTTTCAAACCAATAGAATATCCAGAAGATGACTGGGCAGGACTCTCATGACTGGGTTATATTAGACAGCAAGTTGGGGGATTTCACAGATAAAATTAAGGTCATTAACAAACAAAATATAACCAGAGACGTTGAAGTTAAGAATAATCTAACAATAGCCAGGGGGGAGTGGGGAGGGGACAGTGAGAAGAGGGGACTACAGCAACTACTATAAAGGACACATGAACAAAATCAAGGGGGAGGGTGGAGGTGGGTGAGGGAGGGGGATTCGGCTGGGGTGGGGTGGAGGGATGGGGAGAAAAGGCATACAATTGTAACTGAATAACAATAAAAATTAAAAAAAAAACAAGCTAATGTTAAGTTAATCAAAAGAGAAATTCCCTGACTGGCTTGAAGAAGTCACCTTCCTTGTGGGAGACGGCCAAGGACATGAGGATGAGGTTCAGGAGCTGAAAGCAGTCCTTGCCTAATAGCCAGCCAGAAAGAAAACCAGGACTTCAATCTTCCAGTTTCAAAGCAATAAATTCTGCCAACAATCTGAATAACTTCAAAATCAGACTCTCCCTGATCAAGCCTCCAGATACAAACAGTCTGGCTGACATTTGATTGTAGCATTTTGAGACCCTAAACAGGAAACTGCTAAGCTTTGCCTGAAATCCTGACCTGCAAAAACCAAGGTGTTTTGCTTTAGGTGTGTAGTGATTTGTTAGCAGCAATGGATAACTAATTAGATAGGTAGATAGATGATAGCTAGCTAGCTAGATTATATATACACAAACACATACACACACATATGTATTTATGCATTTATATATGTGTTTATTTTTTCCTCCAGAGATGAAATTAACTTTTGGAAAAATTAAGTTGTAATCTATCAAGCTATTTGTCTCCTTATAGTGCTCAAATGTAATTGTCAACATTAAAACCATATTATATTGACCCTAAAGTGATGGATTCTGGGATGCTGTAATTTATTACTGAGTTATGCCACTTAGATGTAATGCCATAGAAATGGGATTTCCTGACAATATCAATGTCAGAAAGAAATGTTTTTATTTTATCCATTTTACAGACTAGCATGAAGACTTTACCCAAGATGCATACTTCAAAATGGAAAAGCAAAACCTTGAGCTCTCTGGAAGCTGAAATATGCACACTTTGTTAGCTGTGATTGAAATTTAGTCCCTTCTAATATACTAGATTTACTGTTTCTTTTAACATTAAAACCATGCTGAAAAGTTCCATTGGTGCCTTACAGATATTCTGTTTGGTGGACAGTAGGAGAATTCATTTAGGGCTCTCTTTTCTAGTGATAATGCTTATTAGAATTGATTCCAAATACCCTTCTCAGTGTCTTGACTCCAAAAATAAAAGTATTAATAAATATCCACACCTTTACTAAAATTAAGCAAACAACAAATCCCTCTTAGACCATGAGTTTTCAGTTATGAAGGAACAAAATGTGATTCTGTCATATTATCTTTCCCGCACATATTTTGGCAAATTGCAAACAGAGGTTTACACTTTTTTGCAATGGTGGTGGAAGTAATATCTAACAGCAAATAGAGGTAGCTACCTGCCTCCCCATTTGCTCCACAGCCAGCTCTTTCCTGCTGTGGATACCATCAGCATGTGCACTGAGCCGAAGAGTGACTTGACGAAGGGAATTTGCCAATAACCAATGCTTCTTTTCGTCTGGCCCTGTTTGTCATTCACATTTTACTAGTTTCATGAACCTTTCAGAAACACTAGGTCTGTCTTTTTTTTTTTTTTGCTATAGAAATTGCAGCTTTGAATGATGCTACTGTAGTTTGTTTCTTCTTTGAAGATAAAGGTACAACTAATTAATAACAATATGGCCAAAATATACTAGACACTGGGAGTACACAGGTTATTAGTTTGATAAAATATAGTATTTTCATACTAATTTTATATTTCTTCTTTGTTCTTTGTTGCTTTTTCAGCTACTTGTGGAAAATAATTACAAACTATGTTCTTTGTAACATCATTACAATAATTCACAATCCATAGTTTTACTGGTCTGTTTTCATTAATGCTTACAACATTATTGTATAAATTTGATGTTTGTATTAGTATTTTCATCATTAATATTATGTGTCAATTAGTCACATTAGACTCATTAACCTATTATTGTTAATGAGAATTATAACACAACAGTAAAATTAAAAAACAAATTTATGAAACATAAACAATAGCATGCAAGTGATGTAAGAATAAGTTAACTGAGTATACTCACATCTTAATAATTGTCTGTTAAAATAGAAAAGTTGAATAATGCAAGTCTTGTAACACAATCATAGCTGGGAAGATTGAAATGCCTGTTAGGGAGTGCTGTTTCTAAGAATAGCAGCTTCTAAAGGCCTAACATACATTACCTATTGATAATTATTACAATCACACTATGAATAAAGAAGAATTATACTCTTCATCTTATAGTTTCAGGAATGAAGGCAAGCAGAGCTTGAAGAACTTTTCCAACATCACATAGTTTAAGCAGCCAAGCCAGATCTTAATTTAGGCACTGAGACTGCAGAGCTAGGCCTTTGACCAATACATATTCTCTCTTAGAGCATTTGCCAACTACATAGAAATGTAACTGGATGAAATTATTTTCTTCATTTCACCTTTCATAAATTTCAAGCTAAATACATAAGAACAGTATTGAAACTATAGTTTTTATGAATTACAGCAATGACTTTGTTACAATGATCCTTATTATTTGGAGAAGGAGCTAGGTTTTCCTCTTGATGAGCAGGAGAAGGATGACAGAAGAAAATTCTGTACTCCCTTATAGAGTCATGCTAGTAGGAATACTCCTCATTATCTCACATCAAAAGGGGTTTTTTGGCCCTGGATGTTGTAGCTCAGTGGATTGAGCATGGGCTGTGAACCAAAGGGTCACTGGTTTGATTACCAGTCAGGGCACATGCCTGGGTTGCAGGCCACGTCCCCAGTAGAGGGTGTGTGAGAGGTAACCACACACATTGATATTTCTCTCCCTCTCTTTCTCCTTCCCTTCCCCTCTCTCTAAAAATAAATAAATAAAATCTTTTAAATAGTGGGCTTTTAAGTCAATGAACCAGAAATGAAGAATTTGAAATAAGTATAGCAGTTTGCTCATGGGAAATAAATGGTTAAACAGAAGCTCTGTTTTACAGAAACTTCCTGGTGGAGGAGGGTGGAAGTGTGATGTCTCATGGATAGAAAGAATTTGATGCAGTCAAATCTTCTTCTAAACAGGCTAATTATAGAACTCCCATTAAAAGAAATTCAGTATTGGCTAACAGGAGAATCCTCATCTATGAATACACCAGAACATACCTGCTTGGCTAGGATTGCAAACCTGGAGCCTGCAAATGCATGTGAGGACGATCTCTCTGGCTCCCCAGAGAATGTTACATAAGCTATGTAACTAAATGTAAAATTGAGATAGTTCATGACCAAAATGGTTCCTTCCACATAAATGATGTGGCTACATGACATCATTAAAGATCTCACAGATTAATTTGGGTCACAGTGTGTCCTGATGCATTAGAGATCCCAGAACCCTTTCTGTTTTCCTTGTGTCTCATGATGTGTATCCTAGAATTTATTAGGAAATTTGGATACTGGCTGAGAGCTCTGATTCACCTGAGTCTAATTCGCCAATAGAATTTTTTTTTAAATCTCAGTTTATAATATGCAAAAATCAAAACCGTTATTTGTAAATTGAAAGTCAATCTGAAGTACAAAAGGAAAAAGTTTTTTTTTCCTGTTGAAAATAGATCTTGCTACAACTAAATCTTAATCCTCAAGTTTATTATTTTTCTTAGCTAGATTTAATTTGCCATTGACAGTTTTTTTTTCTCTGAGCTGATACAGTAACAGTATTACATTCACAATTTGACACAATCTTTGGGTCAACTGACATGAAATCAACTATACTCTGAGTAGAAGCCATCACAATTTATCATAGAGTACACTTACTTTCCTTACTTTCATAGAGAATGAAATTTTAAAAAAGTTTTTAACTGTTAAGAATATCAACATCATCATTTCATTATTTTTGTTTTGTTAATTCTCTTTGAGTTATCTTATCTGTGTGTATATGTTTATTATATTTATTTTCTGCCCATCAGAATTAAGTATTTAATGTTACATAGGAATCTAAGATAAGAGAACACAATTACCATGTAATCTTCAAAAAACAAAATACCATTTTAGAGTAATGCCTATTATTTTGTATAATTTACTATGGAATTTTGAATAATTTTATAATAACTTCCAATAACTTATGTAATTTATGAAAACAAAAGACAACATTTGGAAAATAAAAACATGTCTATTACATTAACTTCTAAAATTTAACTTAGAAAATTATTACATGAAAAATATTGTTATTTACAGTTGTTGACAACATAACAGTAAGGAAATAAGTATGTTCTGTATTCTATAAGATTAGTCAATGAACAAAAACTACCTTTCCCTTTTCAAAGAATAAATAATGATAACAGTGAAAATCAGTACGAATTGCTTTGGGAAGAATACACTCAGTGATCAATTACTCATTAGATAACATTATTTGTTTCTTGATTCTAATATCAGGCAAGAGTACACAGTTTATTAATAGTTTCCCTAATCACACTGTGTAAAATAGAATCCTCTGCTCTGATTTTGCATTATCTATCCATTACTCTGTTTTATTTTTTCCAAAGGATTGAGCAGTATTTGGAATAATATTATTTATGTATTTGCTTATATACTTTTTCATCTATCCACAGTGAGACCTCAGTAAGGATAGGGATGTTCTCTGTCTGTTCCCTGTCTGTATCCAAGTGCCTAGAGCAATTTCTAACACATAGCAGATTCCCAATAATTTTACATTAAGGGAATAATTAAGTAAATAAGTGAAAAATAAAATGCCTTACTCTTTTAACTATTGTCACACATATTTTTAATGCTTTTCACTTTGTAACTATGTGCCACAATGCACTTATTCATAAGTAGAGTATAAGTGTTGTGTTATCTTAACATACCTATAAATGTAATTTTAGCCACTGGCTGCACTGTTATATATTTCCTAAGTTGATGACAGCTTGATTACTGTGACCTTTTATATGGAAAATGAAGAAAAAGTGAGTATTGTAGAAAATCTGAATTCATTAGAGCAAAAATCTTAGTTCTGAACTGAAACTTTTTAAATGCCTTTTAATTGTTACTCAAAATAACCATTTTAAAGAGTATCAGGTATGAGAAAAAGACTCTGGAATTAAGACTTTGCTTCCATTCCCTTTATTAGCTTTCTAATGTAAATATAATATTCATGGCCTACTTTTCTGAAGTAAAAAATGATGCAAGTATTTCAAAGAAGATATTATCATTCTCTAACAGGCCAGTGTTGAGTTTTTTAAAACTTGAACAAAATTTATTTAGCAATAGAACAATTTCTGTTGATGAGCATAAAATTGAGCTTTGGGAATGAACAGTCTGTTCAAAAGAGTCTACATAGGTGCTCCTCCTGCAAAGGGAAAGGTTTCAATTTTGCCATTTTCTAAACACAGAAAAATGTATCCCTCCAATTCAGAATATTGAATGTCTTATGGAAAGTGAAAGGTCATTTGTAACTGTCCAAAGGATTGATGGAGTTGAGATACCTCCTTGACCTTCACCCTGCACTCATAAAGAATAGTTTCAGATGACAGAGCATCAGGCAAGTTTTCAGAAAATGTCTTTTCTTCTTTTATATTGCATAGCAAGATTGTTACCTGATATTCTCTTTCATAGTTGTATGACAAGATTTAATTACCTGGTACCTTTCCTCATTAAAAGTTAACTGACATCTAGTGCTTCTGAGCAATGTCTGTGCTTTGGATTAACTCAAGCAGTTCTATCTGCTTTTTGCCGTTGTTTTCCATCTCAGTTTCTACAGTAATTGCTTTAGAGGCATCATAAAACATGTCAAGGTCATCCTTTATAAATACTAACCACTACACCCCCCAACACATATATACTCCAATTAATTACTATCTTTTAAGGATGCATATTGTAAAAAAAACACCTACTTCATGATAATTCAGAGATTTTTATCCCCATGACTTAATTTAAAAAACTAATAAGATGTTACTGCAACTTTTAAAAACAATAGAAGTGTGCTATACCACTATACTAAGAACTGTAGAATTAGTGTGTGTGTGCACGCTTACCACATTTGTCAGTTGTGAAATCTCTGTGACCTAGGGTGGCTGTATGATCTCTAAACTTAGGACTTGCATGAGAGAAAATATAATGATATTGTGCAATACTTTCTACACAAAATGATGCTACCACCACACTATATGGAGATCATGGGCTTCCAGCTGTTTTACTCATAATAATGATGGATTCAAACTGATCCTACTGTCATTCACTCTTGTCATTTAAGCTTCCTTTGTACCTCAGCTTGTACATGGCAGCAGCCTCCTGTTTTCCTTGTTTCCACTGTTACCCAACTCAAATTTACATAGAATAAAAAAACAATAAAGGAAATATCCTAAATTATTTCAGAAATAGTAAGGGAATGCACTAACAGAAGGCAATTAGAACTCCAAGAAAATGAAAAAAAATGTTAAAATAAAGAAAATGAATCTTAATACTTGACTTTGGAGTATTAAATAGTCAAACACAAAACAGTATAATAATAATGGCCAAACATATAATAATGCATACATATTTTTGATTTTCAACTATTTGAATGAATCTAAAGACTAAGCATAAAGGTAGTCATTGCAATAAGACATTTAAAATGTAAATGTAGATATGGTTAAATTTTGTTGTTTTAGCAATAAGGAATATACAGATAGATGTTACTATCTTTATACTCCAAAGATAAGAATAAAGATAATGTTTTTGATTGAAGAGATAGAAAATGACTGTTTATATGTAAATTATTTAAGTAACCATGTTTCCCAACTGAGAGATGAAAAAAGTGCTAAAACTGCATTGGAAATGATGGGAGAAAGAAAGGGTATTGGTAAAATAAGCTAAATCTTCATTTATCTTATTGAAGTGACTATTGATTAAATCTAATACCATCAAATTTTAAAACAGCTTTATAAAACCTTACTCTAGAAGAATTAGAACACGGGCAATTAAAATTATTGTTTCTAAGAAATGGACACATATTTGTTGAACAAATATGCTTACATATTTGTTTTTTCTCAGTGTAATGAAGTGTCAATTTTTATTATGAGCCTTGACATAATGTTTTCTATTTAATGTGATTTACTTTTGTAAACATGCTATGAAAATAAATATTGCGTTTCATCATAAAATGTGATTTATTTTAGAATACAACACTGGCAGAATGGGAGCCAAGATCAAAGCAATAGTTAAAGTGGACAGTGGTCTGCATTAAAGGGTTAAGAAAATAGAAAAAAGAAATATTTACCTGGCAGGGGAAATACCATGACCACAAAGGTGGTTTTCCCAGGGCGGGGCTTATCCATTGCACTCTGGATGTGCTGACCCCTGCGATTTCCCCAAATGTGGGAAACTCGGCTGCATAATTTGTGGTAGTGGGGGACTGCGTTTGTCCTCTCCCCTGGCACAGAAAGTAAGAAAGAAGAAAGAAAGGGAGAGAGAGAGAGAGAGAGAGAGAAAAGAAGGAAGGAAGGAAGGAAGGAAGGAAGGAAGGAAGGAAGGAAGGAAGGAAGGAAGGAAGGAAGGAAGGAAGGAAGACAAAAAAGAAAACAACAAAAAAGAGAAATGTAAAGAAAAAAGAAATTTCAGAGAAAGATTTAACTTAATGAAGTGAGGTGGCAGCAATGTATATCCTCAAAACAAAAACCTAAATTACAGAGTTATAATTGACAGTTGTCAAAAAAATGACTGTAATTTTACTGTGTACTGAAATTACATATAATCTATCTGAAATAAAAATGGTAACACAAAATATATCAGTAATAATTCTTAGTTGATGTACCATTGTAACAGGATGTTTTCAAGAGAAATTGGCAGATACTTTGATTTTTAATCATGTCTCCGTTGTCCATAGTGAGAACCTGCATTTTTTATCTCACACAATGAGCATCCTTAGAATACTTCTCAACTTTGACCTTCACCTCTCATTCATTCCAGATTCAATTATACTGTCTCCCAAAGATTATGATTTTTGAGCATTATTTGACTCAATTAAAAAGTATAATGATATGGCACAGTATACTGGTAAATCATTTTAATACATAATAAAATCTAATGCAATAATGTCCACATTAGACATATTTTTCCATGTTTTACCTTCTGATCCTAGTCTGCCTTATCCTCACCCCAGGACTCTTCCCACGTAGTCCTCATAGATGAATCTTCCTTTTTCTGCCTCCCTTTTATTATAGAATTTCTTCTTTCTTTTCCTTCAAGTTCAGTTGTGAGCTCCAAAGGCTGCTTTCTATCCAATTAATGGCTTATAAAAATGTCTTCCAAATAATTCCAGTCTGTACCTCTGAAATAATTGTCATGTGAGTGGTCTAAGAGTACAATATTTTTCTAGAAATCATGTATTTCTATATAGTCCTTCTTGCTCCCTGCAATCATTAAGTGATATATGTAAGAATGTGGATGTTTGAGATATTTTCAATGCTTTATAGTTCACAGAAACATTTGACACACTATTATGGGTTGAATTGTGTTTCCCTCATATTTTTATGTTGGAGTCCTAATCCCCAGTGGCTTAGAATGTAACCATATTTTAAGATAAAGTCTCTACTGAAGTAATCAATGTAAACTGAGAGCATTATGGTAGGCTCTAATTCAATATGATTGGTGTTATAAAAATTGGAAATTTGGACATGGAGATAGAGACAGAGGGAAGATGACATAAAAAGACATAGGAAAGCCCTGGCTGGTGTGGCTCAGTGGATTGAGCACCAGCATGTGAACCGAAGGGTCACTGGTTTCATTCCCAGTCGGGGCACATGCCTAGGTTGCAGGTCAGGTCCCCAGTAGAGGGCGCACAAGAGGCAACCACACATTGTCTTTTCTCCCCCTCTCTTTCTCTCTCCCTTCCCCTCTGTCTAAAAATAAATTAATAAATCCTTAAAAATAAAAAAATAATAGAATTACAAAAAATAGACACAGGGAAAAGATGGTCATTTACAAGCAAAGTTCAGAGGCGTGGAACACATCCTTCCCTCACAATCCTCAGAAGGAACCAAATCTGCCAATACCTTGATTTTGGACTTTTAACCTCCAGAATTATGAGCCAATAAATTTCTGTCATTTAAGACACCCAGTATGTGGATGTTTCTAGAGCTTTCATAGCAACTCTGGAAAACTAATGCAAATATTCAAGTGTTTTTGATGATTGATTACATGTCTATCCTTTACTAATTGCAATTTCCATTCAAGTGTAAAAAGAAAATATCCACTAGTCTTTTTCTAAATAAACCCAGTATTTTTATTTCATTCCTTCTGCCAATAATTCCTTTTCTTATCTTTCCTCTAATTTAACTCCTATTTATGCTTCAAAACTTCTTTTTTTCAGGAAAGACGGTTGTCAGGAACATTATAAAGAATGCATGGACAGAGTCAAAGGTAGGATCAAGGGTGGGAAGTGGGGATGGCTGGAGTGGTGGGGAGTGGTGGTGGGGAAATGGAGATGACTGTACTTGAAAAACAATAAAATGTGAAAAAAATAAGGTTGTTATTTAGAAATAGAAAAAAATAAAATAAAATGTATCATTTTAGTAAAATGAAAAAAAAGACATTTTTGGTTTTTACAGTTCATAAGGAAGGGGAGAGAACTGGAAGGGATGGCATGAGAAATTCCCTAGCTTTTTGGTGTCTTTGTGGAAACTTCTTAGCAATGCCTTGACCTCAAAAAATATGTTACAACTGTACAAAAGTGTCTCTCTGATTTCTGTGCAGGGGGTGAGGTGGGAAGAAATAGACAAAATAAAAGAAGAAACAAAACAAACTACTCTTTTGCTTTGTGGAATAACTGTGGTATTGGAGAAGGAAACAAACAATTTAGACTGTATGCAACAGATGTGATGAAAAAGGAGACAGGGTATATTCATTAGACTCTCCATAAGAGTTCGGTTAGGTCTTATGCATAGCTGCATTCCTAGCCTCTAACATAGGACAGCAGCTTATGCTTATTCAATGACACAAATGGTTCTTAAAAAATATTTGTGAAATAATTTGTTTATATATTTATATATATATATATATATATATATATATATATATATATATGAAATATCTATAATATGCCAGACAATAGGCTTAGCTCTGGGGACATTTTGATGAATATGGGCAACAAAACTATTGCCTCTTGAAAGTTAAAATATTATAGATTGACAGAACACATAATTAAATAAATATCTAAAAAAGGCAGGTAAAAATTATCTTAAGTACTATGGACAAAACAGCTTAGAGATGTGATACAGAGGAACTGGCTAGGACTAGGTTTATAGGCATGGTATGAGTCAGTTCAGGCTGCTATAACAAAAAATACTATAGACTGACAGTTGTAAATAACAATTATTCACAGTTCCAGAGTCTAGGAGGTCCACAGTCAAGGTGCCAGCACAGGTGGTATCTGATGAGGATGGCTTTCTGGCTTGTATATAGCTGTCATCCTGTCTATTCACTGTGTCCTCACATGGCCGAGAGAAAGTGAGAGACAGAGTGCAAAGGAGAGAGCGAGCTCTGCCTTTACTTATATAAACATTAATCCCCTCTTGGGCGCTCTACGCATATGAACTAGTTACCACCCAAAGCTCCCAGCTCTAAATACCATTAAATTAGGGCTTCAGCATTTGGGGACACAGCCATATAGTCCATAGCAGACACTCAACGTTCTCTGAAAAAGGAGGAGTGACCACAGGCACTGTAGTAATGGAAGGGTCCTTTGAGAAAACAAAATTTAAACTCAGAACTGAGAAATAACCCCCAGAAATGAAGTTGGCCTTGCAAAGGGTGAGTAAAACAACATTCAGGCAGAGAGAACTAAAAGTTTATAGGTGCTGAGATAGAAAATAATTGACCTGTGCCAGCAGTAGAAAGGGAGCCAGTGTGCTGAATTCAGGTGGTATAAAATGAGTTGGAGAATTAGATAACAGCCAGATAACCGATGGACCCACACCCACACTCCACGCAGAGGGACCAGAAGTTACTGTCAGTGCACTGGTAAACACAGGAGGGTTAAACAGCTACAACTAAATCTGACTTATTTGTTTGCTTGAAAGTTTATTTTGACTTATATGTGCCAAATAGAATATACAGGGCCAGAAGCTGAAGCAGAAACTATTGTACTGAGGAGGCTATTGTATATCTTATTAAAGGCAATGATACTTCTCTTAGATGTATGATGCAAGCTGAGAATGAAAGACAACTGACTGGTAGACTGAGAGTGAAAGACAACTGATTTTAACAAATCAGTTTGTTCTTTTAGGTTTTAGAGCCAACAGGATTAGTTGAAGGATTACCTGTGAAGCTTAAACAAAAAAACAGGAATCTAGTTTGTCTTCTGCCCCACATCTCTGCTCATTCATACTTTCCTCCTCCAATACATAGCATTGACTATGCTATGCATATAATGTGTGACTATGAAAAGCTATTATTAACAAAAGTAGTTAGGATTTGAACACAGTCTATCCAACTAAATAAACTCTGAACCGAAAGTGATCTCTCTTTTAACATTATATCTCCTGTATTGGCTATTGTGTTTGGTATACAAGCATATATACATTGTGTTCAGTGTTTTTCAATAAATAATTGTATGTTAAGTGAGAGAAATGCCCAAATAGAGAATGATGATTAAATAATTGAATTTAGTCTGCAAATTCATTTTTATAGTATATAAACATAAAATTCAAGGTATTTTTATTTAGAAAACACTTTCAAGCATTCAGTTACCTTTCCTGGATACTATATTATTTGATGATCATACCTACTCCATTCCAGCATAGAGAGGGTGATTCTAATTTTATACATGTGGAAACTGGGGCTTAGCAGACCTGAGTTACTTGCTAATAAATGATAAAGTTCTTCAATTTTAATTCATTGTTTACTCCACTCTCTTGTGTTCTTCTACATATACTTAGGTTGTTAATAGCATGTGTTAGTGAAAAGATCACTGAACTGGTTTGTGGGAAATCCTTCTAGGTATGGTCCACACAAGCTCTCTGAGGCTTTGTCATCCGATCTGTAACATCAGGAAGCTAGAATGAACGAGATTTATTACCATCTCCAAAGCAAACAGTGAAATGTTCAATCAACTTACCGAGTGGGAAAAACTATCAAACTGTTTTTTCTTACCATTGGGCTCCCTCCACATATACTTTTCTCCTCAGTTCTCATTTGTTGATTTCAATATTTTTATTAATGTAGATTTATTAAGAATCTGCTGATTTCCAAAAAGTACCAAAATACTTCTGATAAAATAAATAAAATCATTCCATATTGGAGGCCTTTTTGTAAAATGGATATATATCACAAAACGTTACTTGGAGCTGGATTCAACATGGCAATGCAATATTAAGAAAAAAAAGATATTGTTGCCTTCATTTTTCCAGGTGGTGAGTAAACTTATTTTCAAGCTCTGTATAAACAGCAAGCCATGACACAAATTGAGAATTTTTATCATGCCTACTTCCACATTCCAAACAACGTATGAGCTAAATTTAATTACCCAAGTTTGTTTTGTCTTAGTTTTTACCTTTCTTACCACTAAGCATAGTAGGTATGTAGATGTATACATTCATCCACAAATGAAGTCTGTCCGGAAAAAAGTCCCGCCATGGTTAATATAAAGAGAACAGTCCTAGCAGCCAAAGACAGTGGACTGGAATGTGCATGCATGAACAATGACAACTTCAACTGTACTAGTCAGTGGGGCAGTACATGCCATTGAGTGAGCATGTGTACTGTGTGGCTGTCACATTCAAAATGACTGAGTGAGTAGAGTAACACATCTGTATCAAATTTTATGTTAAACTTGAACATTTCTCCATGGAAACTATTCAGATGATTCAGAATCCTGCAGCTATGAGGAACTGGTGATTGGCAGCTTCATCAACACAACACTCCCACTCATGCATCACATCTCATGTAGAATTTTTTGGTGAAACATCAAATCACCCAGGTGATTCAGCTTCCCTACAACCCAGATTTGGTGCCCTGTGACTTCTGGATTTTCCCAAAACTAAAATCACCTTTGAAAGGAAAGAGATTTCAGACCGTCAATGAGATTCAGGAAAATATGATGGGGCAGGTGATGGCTATTGGGAGAACTGTGTGAGGTCCCAAGGTGCCTATTTTGAAGGGAACTGAGGCATTGTTGTCCTATGTTTAATGTTTCTTGTATTGTGTATCTTCTTCAATAAGTGTCTCTATTTTTAATATTACATGGCTGGATACCTTCGGACAGACCTCATATAAGACACTATGTTTTAAAAATAGTTTTAGCAGGTAACTTTAGGGTAGGGCAGGGATACTTATGGATTTAGATCAGAAAGAGATCTCAGAGGATATGAAGTACTTCAGACAAACTCTATAGTAAGTAATAACATCAAAAAGTATTTACAATTTTCACTGTCTGAAAATAAATAATCCAATTGAAGCTGGTATATTGTCAATTATTTTATTAAAAATATGCATTGCCTATAGAATTTTTTTTGAGGAACATTTTTTTTTCTTTCTTCACAATGTCACACATGTCAACTGAATGTGTCTAAGGAAGTTGATACAATCTGTTGGCAAAACACAGTATTTTTTGTTTAGTTCTGTTTTTGGAAGAACATAGACCAGGTGTCAAGGCAATGTATTAAATGTGGCCTGAACAGTACACAAAAACATAACTTTACAAAAGAATAAAATGGTGCAATTCCAGAGGCGTGAGGGACAAAGGAATTGTGCCACCCCCATTCTCCTACACCAATTACAATGGGAAATACCACAATACAATACAAAGTTTAATAAATTTATATCAAAACTTAATGGCTGATACTTGGAAGAATTTAAAGAACAAATTATGTATACACATATTAATTTCTAGGTTTACAAAGATCACCTCAAAGATAAAAGTCCTTTAGATTTAGAGTTTAATGTCAGAGTAACATGGGTTATATATACTGTTTAAAATTTTAGTATGGATGAGATTGGAGGTAGTAAGAAAACAAAAAGAGGTGAAAAGGAAGACAAGAGGAAAGAGAAAAAAAAAAGAAGGCTGCAAGTTGTAAAGGAGAAGGGATTTTTTAGTTCAACATGGCTTCATGGTGGCTGCAGAAATGCCTCTAGCCCCACGCACTAAAGTGTTTTCCACAGTTTGCTGCTGTTTTACCAAGTGCAAATTTATACATATTCTACCGAATCAAGTTTTGTAACTTTAAAATAGTTGATGATGAGATCTGTGATTATTTTGTAATTATTTTACAAGCTTAACTAATTAGGTATAAGCAGTTTATTTGAAAGTATCCTTGCTATATATGGACTGATAGTAATTTATTTACAATTATCGAATCTTCACCATTACTATTCTGTATAAGCTGTAAATTACATTAACAGTATATATACATATTTATTTTCATAGAAATGGGTTCCAAAACAAACATGTATTTACATCAGAAAATAATGTTGCCTTGATCTTCATGGGCTAATGAGGGAAAATATACATGCATACATACATACACACATATGTTGATTCTAATAAAATAATTTAGTTAAAGATGAACTGGAAAATGAAGAGATAGTAAATGGTGATGATGATAAGAAATAGCAGGCCATGCTATCCAAAAAAAAAAAAAAGACAGCAAAATGAAGTCAGCATTGCAGAACAACCAAGTTATTGCCCACTTTTCTGATAGCCCACTGTTCGGATTTCCAGCATCTGGGATAAGTAAGGTGTACTGCTCTATATATCCTTTTGTAAACATTGTGATTTAACTTGTAAATTTATCTACACTGGTTCTAAAATTACTGTGATTCCCACATTGTTTAGAATTGTACTCTCTGAGATAAACAAGCCCAAGCATGAATTCAGCCAACACTGATTATTTTTTCATTTTTGGATGAAAACAATTACATGTTTCCTCCCATCCCACCCCCACTCATCATGGAGAATTTCCCATAGCCATAGACAAATGTTTTAATTTGTAGAATATTCTGTGTTTTGCCACTGCAATGAAATCACAGCTAATAAGTTCCACAGGCTACAAATGCTCCAGAGAGAACTATATGCTATCTGTCAAGCATGTAATTTTAAGGTTTAATAATGTATAATATGTTGATGCAGTCTATCAAAACACATCTCTTTCTTTAAAAGAAAGAAAAAGAAAATAAAGAAGATACTTAAAAATAGTTGTTCCAAAATACACTGCTTTTGAAAATGAACTACTGTTAATTGCTGAAGAATTGAAAATATTACCATTTAAAACAACTAATTAAACTATGTGTTCATTTATTTGAGGTCTGTGTTATTAAAAAACATTAACAATGCCATGGTTTTAATAATCATAAAAAGATTATATTTACCTCACAGAAGGAACTTGTCAAACATATTTAACTTGACTGCTTTTCTTATTTATGAATATTGAAAAATGTGGTATTTTGAGTAACCAGTCTTTAATGCTATGAAAGTCTGAGTTTTTTTTTAATTGGTCTATATTTTTTGTTAAAATATCAGTGTACTCTGCTTTGCAGTGTGATCAAGATACAAAGGGAAGAAAGTATTTTTAATAGTGTGTTTATGATCTTGAGTGAGAAGCAAGAATGTTTTTCTCCCATTTATTAATACTGCAAAGCTCAGGTATAATTCACTGCTAGGAAGTCTGCATAGGAGATATGAACTGATGGGGCAAGGAAGAATCCCTATTCTATGTACAATAAATCCACTGGGAAATAGCTAAGCAGTTGCTACAGGTTCTTTGTTCCCCAGATACCTGTATAGTAAGAATTCTTACTATTGAACTATTAATGATTTATAAATTTCATAATTTTCCATATGTAAATATTTTCCCATGATCTTACATTTTGGGACTTCATGTTTGTAAACTTCTGGAGAGATAAATGGAAAAGTAATTAGGTACTTTAGATGACATGGGATTTGGGGAAAAACAACATGATAAAACAAAAGACAAAAGGGAAACTATAGATTTTTCCTAGTAAGACCATTTGTGTGCAAGAAGAGAAAGAATAGCACAAGAATAATACATAACTAAGGTGAAATAGCAGAATACTTTTCTTTACTCCAATTGTTCACTCTATTCATTATCCTTATATTTTTAAAATATCATAAAGAGTACATGAATGTGAGAAATGGTAAATCAAAAAAATGGAATTAGAAGTTGAATAATCTCAACTTGGCAATAAAAAAATAAATGTATATGTTTAAGGCACAGGTTACAGTAATTTGGATATTCAACATACTTCCTATGTGGATGATGAAGTCTTTTGACTATTTTCATTTTAATAGTAACATCCCTAAATTCTTCATCAAAGAAAACCAAAGGATGTCAACCAACATGCAAACACGCTCACACACCAGTTGAGTACAAGTATCATTTTGTTTCTAATAAGAAAGCACAAAACTAAATTAGAAGGATAAAACACTTATATAAATAAATGAAGGTTTTCACCATGAGGCAACATGGAATGAGTGCTACATGAGATCAGGACATCACTGAACCAAAGTGGGTTTCTATGGAGCATGGATTATTGTGAGGCGTTAATTTTTCCATAGATTTGCCTACTCCAATATAGTTCCAGAAATAAATGTTACTTGACTTTTCCTCTTAGATATAATGGAGAAATAATGAGGTAGGGGTAAGTGATGAACAATGAAATGCTTTATCATGGGAGCTGGTATTTTAGAGCTTTACTGATTTTTTCACTTTTGGACAGTTGATAGATATTCCCTAAAAGAATCAAAGAAAAATCACCTATGAAAAATGTCACCATGAAAATTTCAGTTTATGTCCATTAACAAATGAAAAACACATAGCGTGGAGTATTTGGGACTCTGACAAACCCTGACTGAAACATTTATTAGCTGTGTGGTTTTGGATTTTTGCAGTCATCATCTTAAAAATAAATAAGTTTGACAATATTTTGTTGAGGATTTTAGCATCTATGTTCATCAGAGATATTGGCTTGTAATTGTCTTTCTTTATTGTGCCTTCACCTGGTTTTGGAATTAGGGAAATACTGATCTTGTAAAAAGAGTTTGGAAGTCTTCCCTCTTCTTGATTTTTTTGGAATAGTTTGAGAAGGATAGATGTTAGTTTTTCTTGAATATCTGGTAAAATTCACCTGGGAATTCACCTTATCCAGGGCTTTTTGTGTCAGAGTTTTCTGACTATTGCTTCAATTTTGCTGGTTGTTCTCAGTCTATTCAGGTTTTCTGCTTCTTCTTGATTCAGTTTTGAAAGATAGTATGTTTCTAGAAATTCATGCATTTCACCCAGGTTGTTCAATTACTTGGTTATAGCTCAGTAATTTCTTACAATCCTTTGTATTTTTTCTGTGGTATCGGTTGTTACTTCTCCTCTTTTGTTTCTGATTTTATTTATTTGGGTCCTCTTTTTTTTTTTCCTTGATGAGTCTGGTTAAAGGTTTGTCAATTTTGTTTACCTTTTCGAAGAACCAGCTCCTAGATTCATTGATTTGTTTTTTGAATTTCTTTTTTTTTTAGTCTCCATATCATTTAATCTGCTCTGCTCTTAATTACTTCTTGACACTTCCTTCTGCTCAGTTTGGGCTTTGTTTGTTGTTCCTCTCATTCTTTTAGATGTAGGGCTATTTTTTTCTTTGAAATTGTTTTATCGTCTTTAGGTATGCCTGTATTGATACAGACTTCCTTCTTAGGACTGCCTTGCCTATATCCCATAGGTTTGGGTTGTTGTGTGTTCATTTCCATGATATGGTTTCAATTTTCTTCAATTTGTTAAGGCTTGCTTTTAGTCCTACCATGTGGCTTATCTTTGAAAATGATTCATGTGTGTTTTACCAGGGATGCAAGAATGGTAAAATATTTGCTAATCAACAAATGTAATACATCACATAAACAAAATGAAGACAGAAATCACATGATCATATCAATGGATGATAAAAAAGCATTTGATAAAATCTAGCACCCATTTGTGATAAAAACACTCAGCCAAGTGGGAAATAGAGGGAATATACCTCAAAATAATAAAGACCATATACAAAAACCATACTGCCAACATCATACCCAATGAGTAAAAACTAAGAGCGTTTCCCTCAAGATTGGGAAAAACAAAAGAGTGTCCGCTTTCACCACTCTTATTCAACATAGTACTGGAAGTTCTAACCATAGCAATCAGCCAAGAAGAAGAAATAAAAAGCATCCAAATTAACAAAAAAGAAGTAAAACATTATTTGCAAACAACATGGTAGTGTACATAGAAAAGTGTACATTATCATTGGTACATAGTGTACATAGACTCCACCAGAAAATTATTTTTCCTAATAAATGAATTTGGCAAAAGAGCCAGATACAACATCAATATTCAGAAATTGATGGCATTTTTGTATACAAACAATGAACTATCAGAAAGGGAAACTAAGAAAACAATCCCATTTACCGGAGCAATAAGAAAAAAAAAAGTACATAGCTATAAATTCAACCAGGGAGATAAAAGACTTGTATTTGGAAACCTATAGAACACTGAAGAAAAAAAATTGAGGAGGATTCAAATAAATTGAAGCATATATTGTGTTCATAGATTGGAAGAATTATCATTAAAATGTCCATACTACTCAAAGAAATCTATAATTTCAATGCAAATCTTATTAAAATATCAATGGCTTAATTCACAAACATAGAACAAATACTTGCAAAAATTTATGTTGAACCAAAAAACACCCTGAAAAGCCTGAGCTACCTTGAGAAAGAAAAACGAAGTAGGAAGAATGACAATGCCTGATATCAAACTGTATTATAAGGCCACTGTAATCAAAACTGCTGGTGCTGACATAAGAACAGACACATAGATGAATGGAACAAAATAGAGAGCCCAGAAATAAATCAATGTCTCTATGGTCAATTATTATTTCACAAAGGGGGCATGAGCATACAATGGAGTAAAGATAGTTTCTTCAATAAATGGAGTTGGGAGAACTGGGCTGGTATATGCAAAAAATAAAAAATAAAAAATAAAGAAATTAGACCATAAATTCATACCATACACCAGAATAAACTCAAAATGGATAAGAGACTTAAATATAAGTTATGATACCATAAAAATCCTAGTGGAAAACAAAGGCATTAAACATGCAGATATCTTGCATAGCAATATTTTTACCAATAGGTCAAGGGAAATAAAGTAAAAAATAAACAAATGTGACTATATCAAATTAAAAAGCCTCTGCACAGCTAAAGAAACCATCATCACAATGGAAAGGGAACTGACCCTATGGGAGAAAATATTTGCCAATGATGGATAAGAAAAGGGTTTGATCTCCAAAATATATAAAGAACTTATATGTCTTAACACCAGGAAGATACACAGTCCAATTAAAAAATGGGCAAAGGACCGGAACAGACACTTCTCCACAGAAGACATACAGAGAGCTCATAGACATATGGAAAAAATGCTCAACATCACTAGTCATTAGAAGTTGCAAATTAAAACCACAATGAGATACAACTTCACATCTGACAAAATGGCTATCATTAATAAATCAACAAACATCAAGTGCTGGCAAAGATTTGGAAAAAAGGGAACTCTAGTGCATTATTGGTGGGGGTGCAGACTGGTACAGTCACTAGGGAAAACTTTGTGGAATTTCCTCAAAAAAATTAAAAATTAAACTAACTTTGATCTAGTGATTCCATTGCTGGAAATACACCCAAGAAGCCCAAAACACCGATTCAAAAGAACTTATGTACCCCTTTATTCATAGCAGTGTTATTTAAAATAGCCAAGAGTTGGAAATGACCTAAATGTCCATTAGTAGATGAGTAGATTAAAAAACTGGTACATTTACACAATGGAAAACTATGAAGCAAAAAAAAAAAAAAAGAAGAAGAAGAAGAAGAAGGAATCCCTACCTTTTGCAACAGCATGGATGGAACTGGAGACTATCATACTAAATGAAATAAGCCAATCAGTGAAAGATAAATGCCATATGATCTCACTTATAAGAGGAATCTAATGAAGAAAACATAATGGGATGCTTAGAATCATGGAATAGGGTCAAAATGGCCGACATAAACAAATCAACAAACAAATGTTGGAGAGGATGCAGAGGAAAGGGAACACTAGTACATTGTTGGTGGGAATGCAGACTGGTGCAGCCACTGTGGAAAACAGTATGGAATTTCCTCAGAAAGCTAAAAATGGAACTGCCTTTTGACCCAGAAATTCCACTTCTGGGATTATACCCTAAGAGCCCTGAAACATCATAGGTTCCAAAAGAACCTATGCACCCCAATGTTCATAGCAGCACAGTTTACAATAGCCAAGTACTGAAATAAACCTAAGTGCCCTTCAGCAAATGAGTGGATCCAAAAACTATGGTACATTTACACAATGGAATTCTACGCAGCAGAGAGAAAGGAGCTAATACCCTTTGCAACAGCATGGATGCAACTGGAGAGTATTATGCTAAGTGAAATAACCCAGGTGGTGAGGGAAAAATACCATATGATCTCACCTTTAACTGGAACATAATCAACAGAAGAAAAAAGCAAACAAAATGAACCAGAGACATTGAAGTTAACAGCAATCTAACAATAGCCAGAGGGGAGGGTGGAGGGAAGAGTGGGGAGAATGGTTTTCAGTAACTACTATAAAGGACACATGGACAAAACCAAGGGGGAAGGTGGAAGCAAGGGAGAGAGGTGGGTTTGGCTGGGGTAGGGTAGAGGGGTGGAGAGAAAATGCAGACAACTGTAATAGAACAATAATAAAATAATTTTTAAAAAAACAAAAATAAATAGATGACTTGGGGAAAAAAAGAATCATGGAATAGACTGACAGTGGTAAGAAGGGAATGGGAAGAGGGACTGTTGGAAAGAAGGTGAAGGGATTAGTCAAGGAACGTATATAAGCTCTCAATGACATGAACAAGGGGTTGGGGATTGACAATGGAAGTGTGGGGTGAGCTGTGTGGAGGGAGAAAATTGGGAAATAATTGAGACAACTGAAAAACATAAAAATAAAAAAGTCAGAAAAAATTTTTAAAAATGAAGATAAGTATTTACTTCAGACAGTTGTGAAAATTAGAAGTAATGTATATAAAGAAATATATTTAGCAGAAGAATATTCAGCTTATGGTCAAAACTCCATGTAAAGTAGCTATTCTTATTGCCAATATGACATCACAGAATAACATTTTGTCCTCCACAGTTCCCAACAGTCATCCACAGCATTCTGCAGGACTCTACGCTGTGAGTGACCACTGACTTCTCCTGCTCAGATAGGACTCTCATTCCTGATTGTTACAGTCATGTGAAAACTCAATGTTATATGCCCCATTATTTCATGACCTTGCCTTTATCTCATGATAGTTACCTGGTTTTATAACCTGTGATACTATTAATGACTTATAAGATTTATACAAGTCTGGCTTAGAATGTGTAAAAAATGTGTTGATTTTTGTGAAATTTTCCCAGCAAATATATTTTGAATTGGCCTTAGAAATTAGAAATAGCTAGAAAATATACCCATGGTATATTGTCAAGTCTAGCATGATTGGTTGTTGGTATAAGAGAATTCTCTTTGCAGAGATCCTGCGTTAGATAGTTAATAACATGTTCAGAATAAATAGACAGTTGGCGCTCTTAGGGGATCTGGCAGTGTGATGGCAGGGGTGGGGTATATTGAATCTTAATCATATAATGTAATAATAATCTTAAAGAAAATATTATGAAAAGAAAAATATAGTATCTGTAAACCCTATAAGCAAACTTGTTTTCATCCCTTGTTCATTCTTTCCAACGTTGGGTGACTATGACAGCCACTAATTTGGAAAATTTCACAAAAATCAACAAATTCATTATACATTCTAAGCCAGACCTATATAAATCTTGTAAGTCATTGACAGTATCACAGGCTATAAAATCAGGTAACTATCATGAGATAAGGGCAAGGCCATGAGATAATGGGGCATATGACATTGAGTTTGCCTTCTCTGAGTGGAAGGATGTGATCTTATCTAGTCATCTAAGTTGAAACTCTATCAGTTGAAAACTTATAGACTTATGATAGCCATTCTTAATGCTAATTCAGATATCATTTTTCCTTAGTTTTATATGTTCTAAATCTGAAAGGCAGTTTTGCACTTTGAGTAGAATCTGGTGTCTGTGAAAATTTTTCGCTTGCACAAAAGGAAAAATAGAAATGTAGAGACTATGTCAGTGACATTACATTACAAAATATATTTTAAAAAGAAAATCTCAGTATTAAAATATTTGATGTCACAGCTAATGGCCCACAGATTTAAAGTAACATCCATAAACAGTAAATGTCCAGTGAGCACAAAATTGTATGTTTATCTTTTAATTTTACAGTGATAATACTGATTTCATTAAGTAGCTCAGTAGTAGATATAAGGAGTTGTATTTGTGTATGCTCACCTGAATTTAAAGAATGGCAAAAATTTTCTACAACCTAGTGAAAATAGAAAAACTTGTGTTCATTTGCTCAATTTCACTAACTGCTTCAAAAATGTACATGGCCCATTTGGCATAGGATAAAACTTCACAAGATCTTAGTAAAGCTTATTTCATAAGAGCAATCAAAATTAAGGTTTATTTCCTTTTTTAAATGAAAGTTGCTACTCTTGATTTACTGTTATTGATAGTCACATTCTGCTGGTAAAAGGAGATAATTACATTTTATTAGTAACTTTTACCTTTGTATTTAAATTGCATAGAATTCATGCTGTTGTAACAATTTAAGGTTTTATAAAAAATGTAACATAACGGTGGCTTTGTGATTGTTGCGGGTTGCTTGGATGTTTTCTATCATAACAGTCTCTGCAATGTTTACACTGTGTAGCTACGGGATGGAGATGCAATCAGTCCTAAGCAGAGTCAAGTGGATTCCATTACTTTGAGGATACATTTGCTGAATTCTATCATGGCAATACATTTAAACTTGCCTAATCATTTTGGTCAGTTCCAACCTTCACTATTTTCAGAGACGCCTGGCATTTTAAAATGAAACTTCACAAAGATAAACATTTAAATATCAGGGCTTATTTTTAGAACTAAATTTTAGTTACCATATGTATAAAAGAAGGAACTCTTGAATTTATTTGCTAAATAGGTATTGATTTCTACAAAAATGACATAGGAGATACACACACACACATATACATATACACACACACACACTTTATCTTTAAAAGTATTTGGATAATATCAAGTGTAATAAAAACAGAAAAGTAACAATAATCTAACCACACAGGAAAATCAACCTTATAAAATGTTCTATGATTTGTGTAGTGTTTGTTTATATGCATGCATAATCTTAGTTAATGTCCACCAATACACATAATGTTGCAATAAAATTTTAATGGAGTATTTATCAATTTCTTAGTATTTCCCTGAAATAAAAATCTTAGAAATTAAATCACTAGATTTTAGTTTGTGAATATTTCTATAATTTAAAACAGCATATCATCTTTTTCTATAATTTTAATCCAGTTACTTTTCCCTAAGTAATGTAATTACATACATGGAGGCTTTTGTGAACCCAAGAACAATTGTTCAAAAGAACATGTTTGACATTTTTAAATAAGGAAGGAATAAATATGGTAAACAAAATTTGCAATCTCAGCAGCAAGTCTAAATGAAGCACTGTGGGATGAAGAAATTAAGAAGACAAAAAAGAACTTGAATGTTGAAAATATTATAAGGGGTCAATAATCTCTTATTTTCTCTTCCACACTAACAATTTATTAAAATAGCACCAATCAATTCACATTGCTGATTGTGTTGGACCTACCAGGAACATCATTTAGGTTTTTTAAATCACTTTCAACATTGAATTCAATGAACCAAAATCTTTTGGTCTTTTTTTTTTTTTTCTTCACCACCACTAGATTATTTAGTCTGGACTCTGTAGGTATCCAAATCCAAAGTGATGCTAACCCTTTCAAGGAAAATAACCCACCAAATACTACTAATACTCTAGAGGCATTTATAAATATCAAATGACAAGATTAATGAATCCAGTAACACAACCAGTCCACTACTGTTTAAACATTACTTGATATAAAAAAGGTCCACTGAGCTACATTTATAAAGAAAATTGATGATAGAAGAAGTCCTAATAAGATCTGGATAGTAAGCTGAAGTCAAAGGAAGCAGGATAGATGGAAAATATGTTATAAGAACTTGCTGAAATACAACTTCAAGTAATACATCATTCCTGTAGGGCACTGGGTAACACTGACACTGGGGAGATGGAGGTGGCTGCAGGAATAAGAGCCCTATTAGATTTATAGAGCCCTTCAGGTACAAGCAAGAGCAACAAAAATATTAGAGAAAAACACTATTCTCACAATCCACAGAACCTTGAGGATGGGCAGTGATAATACTGTTGATCATTCTCTTCCTGGAACTTAACTTAGAGGTTAAATTTGAGAAGTGGATTATGAACAAACTAGGGAAATGTGGAAAAAGAACTATTATTTGTTGTTTACCAGGCCACTATAAGGCACTCTAAATCAATTATTTAATGTAATGATATTTAAATTCTTGCAATGTTATCTACATTTTATAAGAAGAGAAATTTAAGTTTAGAAGAGTTAAATAACTTGCTCATGGACACGTAACCAATATGAGACAGAACAGTCTGATTAACTCCAAAGACCAAACTTCTAGCTTTAAAACATTATATTATACTACACTATTTTCATATAAGATTAACATTAAGAGAAAGAGAAGTGATATGAAGTTTAAGTTTATATATTACTGTTACACACAATGTAATATAATGCTTCATTTATTTTCAGTAGGTGCTTTTATGTAATTCTTACATTAATGTTTAATCAAGCATCTTGCTTTAACTTTTACTCAGTCTTCCATTTGTGTGATCTATCATTGAAAGGAATTTTATGAAGAAAAAAAAATCATGTAACCGAACTATTGCCTAATTAAGAATACATTAACATGATATGTGATTTACATGAAATTATATTTAAATTTAGGCAAGGAATTCTATAGAAAACAATACTTAAATGTGATTGTTTAACTGACTTTTATCTTTTACAAAATATCTATGTGTCTAAGACTAAATGCATTGTTCAGCATGAGGATTCATTGTGAGGATGCTAACTGGAAAGGAGAATGACTAGAGGCTTATGCATGGCACTTACTAAAATGTAAACTAGTAACCACATTGGAAGGTTGGAAGATTCCACCTAGGAGGTAGTTTTCATTTTTAGACTATAGGATTCAACTGCATAAATGTCGATCATTTAGGTCTTATTGATCCCATATTTTAGGGCATATTTTTCTTTAAAAGTATGCTGAAATATTTTGAGAAACCAGCTGATAGTCTTATGGGAACTCCTTTGTAGGTAACTGTCTCCTTTTCACTCGCTGATTTAAAGAAAAATTATTCTTATTGTTATTCATGTACAATTGTCTCCATTTTCCTTCCACCACTTCACCCCCCACCCTCAATCCTTCCACTCTTTAGCTTTGTCCATGGGTCTTTTATATATGTTCCTTGATGACCCTTCCCCTTCTTTCTTTCTCCTGTTATCCCCTTCCCCCCTCCCTCAAGTTACATTTTGCTTGGTTGTTTGTTTTGTTGATTAGGTTCCACTTATAGGTGAGATCATATGGTATTTGTCTTTCACTGCCTGGCTTATTTCACTTAGCATAATGCTCTCCAGTTCCATCCATGCTGTTACAAAGGGTAGGAGCTCCTTCTTTATTTCTGTTGTATAGTATTCCATTGTGTAAATGTACCACAGTTTTTTGACCCACTCATTTACTGATGGGCATTTAGGGTGTGTCCAGTGCTTCGCTATTGTAAATTGTGCTGCTATGAACATTGGGGTGCATAGGTTCTTTTGAATTAGTGTTTCAGGATTCTTAGGGTATAATCCCAGCAGCGGAATTGCCGGGTCAAAAGGAAGTTCCATTTTTAGTTTTTTGAGGAAATTCCATACTGTTTTCCACAGTGGCTGCAACAGTCTGCATTCCCACCAACAGTGCACTAGGGTCCCCTTCTCCCCACAACCTCCCCAGCACTTGTGGTTTGTTGATTTGTTTATGCAGGCCATTCTGACTGGTGTGAAGTGGTATCTCATTGTGGTTTTAATTTGCATCTCTGGTAGTTGGTGATGCTGAGCATACTTTCATTTGTCTCTGGGCCTTGCATGTGTCCTCCTTGGAGAAGTGTTTGTTCAAGTCCTTTTCCCATTTTTAATTGGATTGTTTGTCTTCCTGGAATGGAGTTCTGTGAGTTCTTTATATATTTTGGAAATCAAATCCTTGTCCAAGGTAACATTGTAAAATTTATTTTCCTATATGGTTAGTTCCCTTTTCATTTTTCTGTTTTCTTTAGCTGTGCAGAAGCATTTTATTTTGATGAAGTCCCATTTGTTTATTCTTTCCTTTATGTCCCTTGCTCTAGGGGACATTTTGGTGAAAATATTGCTGCATGGAATATCTGAAATTTTCCTGTCTATGTTCTCCTCTAAGACTTTTATGGTATCATGACTTATATTTAAGTCTTTTATCCATCTTGACTTTATTTTGGTGTATGGTATAAGTTGGTGGTTGAGTTTCATTTTTTTGCATGTAGCTGTCCACATCCCCCAACACCATTTGTTGAAGGGACTATTTTTCTCCTTTTTATGGTTCTGGCCCCTTTGTCAAATATTAATTGACCATAGAAACTTGGGTTTATTTCTGGGCTCTCTGTTCTGTTCCATTGATCTATGTGTCTGTTCTTTTGCCAATACTAGACTGTTTTGACTACTCTGGCCTTATAATACAGTTTGATGTCAGGTATTGTGATCCCTCCTACTTTGTTCTTCTTTCTCAAAATTGCTACAGCTATTCGGGGTTGTTTACAGTTCCATATAAATTTTTGAAATGTTTGTTCTATATCTGTGAAATATGTCATTGGTATTTTAATAGGGATTGCATTGGATCTATAAATTGCTTTGGGTAGTATAAATTTTTTCATGATGTTAATTCTTCCAATCCATGAACATGGTATGTGTTTCCATTCATTTGTGTCTTCCTTAATACGTTTCTTCTATTCCTTTTCTCTTGCTGCTTTTAAGATTGTCTCTTTATCTTTAATCTTGGGCAATGTAATTATGATATGCCTTAGTGTGTGCTTCCGTGGGTGCAACTTTGAATCCTTACAGTCAAGAAGGATCTGGAAAGAAGTATTTGAAGTCATGAAAGGCAAGGACCTACATCCAAGATTACTCTATCCAGCAAAGCTATTATTTAGAATGAAAGGGCAGATAAAGTGTTTCTCAGATAACGTCAAGTTAAAGGAGTTCATCATCACCAAACCTTTATATGAAATGTTAAAGGTACTGACCTAAGAAAAAGAAGATAAAAAATATCAACAGTAAAATGAAACAAAGTCACAACTATCACCAAACCTAAAAACAACAACAACAATACCAAAAACCAAAATAAGCAAAGAACTAGAACAGGAACAGAATCACAGAAATGGAGACCACATGGAGGGTTATCAGCAGGCAGGGTGAGGAGGGAGGATCTGGGGAAAGGTACAGGGAATAAGAAGCATAAATGGTAGGTACAAAATAGACAGGGGGAGGTTAAGAATAGTATAGGAAATGGAGAAGCCAAATAACTTATATGTACAGCCTATGGATATGAACTAAGGGGGAGAATGCAGGTGGGAGGGGGTATGCAGGGCAGAGAGGGATAAAAGGGAGAGAAAAATGAGACAACTATAATAGCATAATCAATAAAATATACTTAAAAGTATGCTGAAATACACTTTTAAAATAAAATGCAAGGTCTAGCATATAACCATGATTTGACATTTAAAAATGGTACCTTAGAAATGAAATGAAATAATTTAATCAACTCCTTACTCAATCTGACACTAAAGCTCAAAATCCAAATCAGAGTCAGAGCTTTCTGCCAATACTGTTCAGGAAAACCATCACTGACTGGAAGGCCAACTGAAACTTAAAGAGCATCTATTTTAATACAGAATAATCAGTTCAAAGAAAAGAACAAGAAAAAAGCAAACCTGTTTTATCCTGTGGCCTGTCCTGCCTGCATGACTCGACCTGCCTACATGACTCAACCTGCCTCAGAAAAACTAGAGGTGCAGATATCTGCCTTTCATGCCAAAATTATTGAATCTAATAATTAAAACTTGCTGAAAATCAGTCACTATTATGATGCTTCGCAAAATGACCTTGCAAAAGATCATCAAATTCAAATGAGCTATATTCTAAATGTGTTTGGAAATCAATTGGCAGGAATAGAGTCTGGTGGTTATATTCCCCTTTTTTTCATTTATTTTTATTTATTTTACTTTTTGTTTGTCCCTGAAAGACAGTGTAATATGGCTACTTGTATGTGAGGAAGCTGGAGGTGCACTTTTTTTTCTTTTCAGAGAGATACCTTTGGCGACTTTTGTAGATTTACCTACTGAAGATTGTTTTATTTCCAGCATTGACTGGGAGAAGGAAGGGGAGAGAGGAGAAAACAATAAGAAGAAGCATTTCAGAAGCCAGAGAGTCTCTTTCAAGTGTGTCGTGAAAAGTTGCAATTCTATATTTTTGTGTGATTATGTATGAAATATTGGAACTCTAGATTTTAATCTCAGTGAGGGAGTAACTCTTGCCTGCATTCACTTACTAGTAAAATTTCAGTGCCTAGCACAGCACCTTGCATGTGTTAAATGTTCGTTGAGCAAGTTTGAATAAATACAGTATAGGATAGAGAATTAGAGAAGCTGAATTCCAGTGTCCATCATATTCTTCTGAGGACCACTGCTAGACCTTAGAATCCCCAGTACCCACTGACAGGAGCTTGCACACCAGAGAAGAGTTCCAACCTCATCCTCCCAAAACCATGTTGAGCTAGGATGCAGAAATAAGGACACAACAGCCCACATGCCTCCCTGGCCAGAAGATTACCATATGGACATCAGTGTTTCCAATCTCTAAGTACAAATGATGTGTTTCTGTGCTGTGTTCACATACATTGCCAAATCAGACTCTCAGGAGGGAAATGTCAATTAATTGCATGAATTTCAAACTTTTTCTCTATTATTGATTTTTGAAATAGATTTAATTTGAGTGTGACCAGAATGTTTAAAAATAAGGTAGTCTAGACTAGAATAAAAGAGATATAAATAGGGTGGCAAAGAAAGTAGATAAATGTATTAGCAAAAATTTAAAAATCTCATGCTCTTTCATATGGAACACTCTGATATCCCTGGCAGATAACCATGTGTCTGTTATATGTTTTTAATTCCATTTGTTTTGTTTAGTTTGTGTTTCTAGTGAATCTGGAAGTATAGGAATAACTACTTCCTGAGGCAAGATTTTATACTACTCAGCAGATCCAATTGTTGGGAAGTTGTGCTCTTGTGGCAGTATGTGAGTTGATGACAATCAGCCATCTGGATTCAAAATCTGAACTCCCCATTTTCTGCCTGTGTATTCCTTCAAAAGATATTTAATCTCTTTGGTCCCATGCTTTTTCATCTGTAAAATTAGGGTAAATTTTTTCTACATGTCAATTGATTCATGTAGAATTCAAAGAAATAAAATATAATGTACATATACAAGCTGACACATAATTTGTACAATGTAAGTGGTAGTTACCATTATCCTAATATTCAATGTTGTTCAGAAAACATCATGCAGCATCTTCCATAATGTGCATAGTTAGTGAAACTTTCATACAATGTCAGACTTTCACATAAAATCAGAATATCTTAGAGATTCTTGCAACTACCCAACTCTTTTAAACATTGAAACTGACTCACTGCAGACTTGGAGTTTTAAATACTACTTCGTTCTTTTCACTTTTTTTCAAAGATTTTTTTCTTGAAAAGAAATATGAAAAAGGAATTTAGCAGGAAGCTGTGCCTGAATGAAGTTAAGAGTTATGTGGATTTAAAAGAAACGATAACATAGTATTTTTAAGTTAATTGAATATAATCTATAAATTAGTTATCCTTGCTGTGAAAGTTTACCTTGCAATGAGTGAAGAATGTATACATAAAATCCACTTTAAATTGTACAGAAAACAGTGGGAAGGAGACATGATGATCTTTGAAACTGTGTTGAATATCTGAGATCCTTTCTTACTAAGTCTTCTGACAAGTCAAAGAAAATAAAATGAATGACGTAGTAATAGAGAAGCCACCATAAATTGCATGTAAGGAGCTACAAGAGTTTTTGGTGTTATACTAACATCAATGACTAGATTTTAATGTTATGGTAATAATAACCAGAGCTATGCTCACCACTAAAGAAGAATGCTTCACTGAAACACATTTATGATAAGTTGAAGGGAACATTCTATCCATATCTCAAGGGTGGGGGGAGAGTAAGTTATCCAGTGAGAGCTCCAAAGCTAAATAAACCTGGATTTGTAAAATAGTTACTAAACTATTTTTAAGACATTATAATTGTGAGTCATATTTGTGCCTATTTGTAAGTAACAATAATTAGAGGATTAAAATATTACTAAGTATAATTATGTAGCATATCCAATTTTAAGAATGTAACATTGTTGAGAAAATAGCTCAGTTGCAAAACATATTTATTCCATACCTGTGACAAAACCAGGTGCCAAAACTAAAAGCCATTGTTATGTATTGAATTGTGTCCCCCTGAAAACAATGTTACAGTCCTAACTTCCAGTAGGTCAGAATATAATATTATTTGGAAATAGAGTCTTTACAGAGATAATCAAGGTAAAATTAGGTCATTAGGGTGAGCACTACCTAATAGGACTGGCGTCCTCATAAAAAGGGAACATTTTGGACATAGTGAGAAATATGCAAACAAGGAGAACTCCATAGGAAGATTGGAATCATGCTGCCACAAGCCAGGCTACTACCTGAACTAGAAGAGGGATCAAGAACAGACTCTTCCTTAGCATCTCCAAAAGGGAGCGTGGCTCAGTCAAAAACATGACTGTAGATTTCAGGCCTCCAGTATTGTGATACAAAAACTGCTGTTGTTCTGAACCACTCAGTTTGTGGTACTTTGTTACAGAAACCCTAGCAAACTAGTACAGCTATACAAACTAGTATAGCTATTATAGTACAGCTATAATTTCATTATTTCCTGAATTAAGATATTACTACCACCCAAAAAGTGGTTATTCCTTAAAGTGATTAAATGCTGATATTCCAAACTGAAGCCTTAAGATTGACAGTTAATATTACTTTACTGATTGATCATAAGGTCTAAATGTAAATATAACACATTAAGTGTCCTGAGCTTTCCCAGTAGTCTGTTATCAAACATTGGGTCCCACTGGATAGCTGAATGACTAACTGCATGTTCTGGTTTCCAATAGGATGTTGTGGTGACCAAGGTCTAAATTATAATTCCAAAATTTTGGAAAAGTTTTGTATGCTAAAAAAAAAAATTCCAAACTGTTGCCACTGCAAATGATTTGAAACTGATTTTTAAATAAATTACTTTTCTTCCATTTAAATGGTGTTTTTATTTATCTTATTTTTATTTGATCTTTGTTGTATTTTTTCCACTATTTTTTAGTCCTTGTATACCCCACCTCTGCCCAGCAATCACCATACTGTTGTCCATGTCCATGAGTCTTTTCTCCTTTTACTCAATCCCTCCATCCCCTACCCTTCCCCACCCCTCCCTAGCTATCGCCCTGCTCTCCATTTATGAGTCTGTCCCCATTTTCCTTGTTAGTTCAGTGCATGACTTATTTCATGTCTAAGCCAGGAACATTTATGTAATAAAATATTTTGTGGAATGGAAGTTAGGCTTGCTCTGTGTTGCTCAGCCTACCTTTAAATCATCTGGAATGTGTTGAGTTAAGAAAGATGTATTAAAATCTATATCATTACAAATCTAAAGTTATTATTTCTTTAGGTAGCAAAAGAGCAAATAGGGTTACTTTTATGGCTTAAATGCCAAATTATTTAATCTTTTAATGTTATTTGTAAAATAGTTGGCCTTGAATGGAAATTTTCATTAACTTTGTTAATAAAGTGGATTTTTAACCACTTTGACTTGTATATACCAAACTATACACAAAACAAGATGATGAATTAGGAAGGAAATGTTGTTAAGAGAATTACTATAAGCATGAGGAAACTATTAGACCAGGGTTTTCAGTAGTCTAAAATTCTGAGATTTGATTTTAAATGATGAAACATCCAATAAGCCAAATGACTCTGCATAAACATATACATGGAATAAATTATTCCAAATGAAAGCATGGATACTATTTGCTCAGCTGTTTTAGTGGTTGGAGAGCGAGGAACAAAAGCTATTATTGTTCAATATAGTTTTTCACAGGAAATAGACAGTGGCAAACATACAGTAGTTCAACACATGAGATCAGAGACACAGTTTTTATAGTAAACCAAGAACAGATGTTGGACTGATTCAAGACCTTCACAGAAATTATTAGTTATGTTTGCCTTTGAAAGCAAAGAAAGTTTATAGAGACTCACATATCTGATTATATTAAGAAACAGACAGGTTTTCAAATCCAAACCTTTAATTCATTCAAGCTAAAAATTTCTGTTGCATAAATTTTAAATGTGTTACTCAACACTGTTGCAAATAATTACAACAAGTTACATGCTACTCTATGCTTTCAAAAGTATGCTTACTTTTGAGATATGTAAAAAGTGACTGAACCTCACATACAATCCAAGTAGACCCATTCACTAAAAATCACATAAAAATAGGATTTATGCTGTAGGTAAAAATTACTATTTATTAGAAATTACCAAAATCATTTGATTCACATACATTAAAAAATAAAATTCTCTAGCTAAATGAAAGGCATATTTTTGAAGGTTGAACTAGAAGCCAACAAGTAGCCTTTTTACCATATATGAAACACCTGTGTAAAATAATTTTATCTCATCCATCCCTCTAAGTTATTGACCATTGAGCTTTAAGTTCCCCATTGCTCCTTCTCTGATTCAGGATCTTCCTCCCTCTAGAATGGATTATATTCCATTGAATATAACAATATTCACCTATTAAGAGACATTCTCAGTTTCTGTGCTTCTTCCTATCTTGTAGAGTTCCTTGGGCAGAGTTATATTTGGATTAACACCTTGTTAAATCCAGTATTCTGAACCTATATCTGTACCCCCAGATAAAATTTTCTTTTATGATTAAAGAAAATGTCTAACTATACTGGTCAGCCTTATTTTATATTTATGGCTTCTAAATTCAGACCAGCCATTAGTATTGTCTAACAATCATTTTCTTATTTTACACTTCTAAGGATGACTTCATATCTTTTTCATTTTAGGACAATTTACAGAAGTTTGTCCCCTTCCACTCACAGACACACAATTTTATTGAGCACTTTGCCTCTGATTTCACTGAAAAAATAGAAGAAATCATTAGTAACTTTCACAAAAGATCCACCACCAAATTTACTAACTTACTTGTATCTTTAGCTATATACGCTACCTTTTATCCTGTTACACAGGATACATTTTATTTACTCCTAGATAAGGCTGCACTCTCAACTTCTGAATGGACACTATCCTCTCTCACTCACACCAGAATGGCACTTCCCTTTTCTTTGTGCATGATGTGGAGCATTTCCATCATCATAGACACATACTGACATATCTTCTCTTTTAAACATAAATGAATTAATTTCAGCTACTTCTTTAATTCTGTGCTCCCACTTAAAACTCAAAACTCAACAAAACACAAAAGTATTGTTTATTTTATGACATGGAAAATATACCTTGATAACGTTGTTAAAAATGTGTTGTATAAACTTACTAGCTACAACTTCCCACACACAGCCACTGAGTATGGACATTTGGGTATATAAAGTTCAGAAGTTTCCAAACAGGTTCAATCCAAAGAGAACTTCAATGAGTCACATTATATTTAAAATATTGAAAATTTTAAAAGAAAGAATTTTGAAAGCAACTCAACACAAACAAGGGAATTATCATAAGACTATCATGGATTTTCAGCAAAAACCTTTCAGGCCAACAGACAGCCAGATCACACATTTAACTATTGAAAGAAAAAACTGCCAATCAGGAATAATTTATCTAACAAAGTTATCCTTCAGATAAGAAAGAGAGACACTTTACCAAACAAAAACATTAAAAATTATATTAACAGAACTTGCAATTATTGTTGTGGTTAAAAAGTTTAAAAGAAATATTTCATAATCCAGAAGAAATCTCCATTGTGAAAGAGAAAAACAACCAAAAGAATTTTTATTTATTAAAAAACAAATAAAAGGCAAAGAAGAGGAAGGGTCATCAAGGAATATGTACAAAGGACACATGGACAAAGACAATGGGAGGGAGGAATGAAAGTGAGAGGTGAGGGTGGCTAGGCAAGGGAAAGTAATGGGAGGGAAATAGGGACAACTGTAATTTAACAACAATGAAACAAGTATAAACGATTTAAGAAATAGTTGATCAGTAGAAAATCAAAATAAAAAAATGCTATTTGATAAAAACATTAAGAAAATTAAAAGTCAAACTAAAAATAAAAATAAATATGTATAATGCTTACAAAAATAAAATTATAGATTTAAAAAAAGAAATACAGACATCTGGCTAATATGGAGGCATAAGTAGATACACTGTGCCTCCTCACACAACCAAAAGAAGGAAAAAAAAATTAAAAACAAAAAACAACCAGAACTGACAGAAAATCAAACTGTATGGAAGTCTGACAACCCAGGAGTTAAAAGAAGAAACATTCATCCAGACCTGTAGGAGGGGCGAAGACTCCTGGCAAGGACAAGGCTGGTAGACATGGAGAGGTGGCAGCTGACATCCCAGCAGTCCCACATTTGTGTGTGGATAAACTGGGAGGAACACTGGGGAGTGAGAAAGATCACACAACCCAGGGTTCCAGAGCAGGAAAATAAAGCCTCAAAACCTCTGACTGAAAATACCTGTGAGGGTAGAAGTGGCAGGAGAAACTCCCAGCCTCACAGCAGAATTTGCTGGAGAGACCCTCAGGTCCTAGAACATCACAAAACTGCCCACCAAGGAATCAGCACCAGAAGGGCCCAATTTGCTTGCGGGTAGCAGCAGAAGTGACTGAAAGACAGCAGAGAGCCAGCAGCATTGTTCCCTCTCGGACCCCTCCCCCCCACACAGTGCCACAGTGCAGCAACATGGCTGCCCCATCCTGGCAAATACCGAAGAATCCACCCCTTACTATGTAACAGGCACTCCAAGACAAAAATATTTGGTCCAAATGAAAGAACAAGTCAAAGCTCCAGAGGGAATACAACTAAGAGACAAAGAGATAGCCAACCTATCAGATGCAGAGTTCAAAACACTGGTAATCAGGATGCTCACAGAATTGGTTGAGTGTGGTCACAAAATAGAGGAAAAAGTGAAGGTTATGAAAAGTGACATAAAGGAATATGTACACGGAACCAACCCTGATGGGAAGGAAACTGGGACTCAGGTCAATGGTTTGAACCAGAAGGAAGAAATAAACACTCAACCAGAACAGAATGAAGAAACAAGAATTCATAAAGATGAGAAGCTTAGGAACCTCTAAGACAACCTTAAACATTCCAACACCCGAATCATAGGTGTGCCACAAGAAGAAGGGGAAGAGCAAGAAATTGAAAACTTATCTGAAAACATAATGAAGGAGAACTTCCCCAATCTGGCAAAGGAAGTAGACTTCCAGGAGGTCCAGGAAGCTCAGAGAGTCCCAAAGAAGTTGGACCCAAGGAAACAAAGACCAAGGCACATCATAATCACATTACCCGAGGTTAAAAATAAGGAGGGAATCTTAAAAGCAGCCAGAGAAAAGGAGACACTTACCTACAGAGGAGTTCCCATAAGACTCTTGGCTGATTTCTCAAAAGAAACCTTATAGGCAAGAAGGGGCTGGAAAGAAGTATTCACACTCATGAAAGGCAAGGACCCACATCCAAGATTACTCTATTCAGCAAAGCTATCATTTAGAATGGAAGGGCAGATAAAGTGTTTCCAGACACTTTATAAGGTCAAGTTAAAGGAGTTCATCATCACCAAACCATTATTACATGAAACGTTAAAGGGACTTATCTAAGTAAAAGAAGAAGATCAAAAATATGAACAGCAAAATGACAACAAACTCACAACTATCAACAATTGAAGTTAAAAAACAAAAACCAAGCAAAGAACTAGAACAGAAACAGAATAACAAAAATGGAGATCACATGGAGGGTTATTAGCAGGGAAGGGGAGGGGGAATGGGGGAAACGGTATAAGGAATAAGTAGCATAAATGGTAGGTAGAAAATAGATAGCGGGAGATTAAGAATAGTATAGGAAGTGAAGAAGCCAAAGAACTTATTTGTACAACCCATGGACATGAACTTGGGTTGGAGAATGCTGGTGGGAGGGGGTGTGCAGGGTGGAGGGGGGTAAAGAGAGGAAGATGGGACAGCTGTAATAGCATAATCAATAAAAGATGTTTAAAATATATAAAATATTTACTTTTATATTTTAGTTTAAAAATAATTTAACTCAGCAAATTACATATTTTTACATTAAAATTTTTAAAATTTAATATTCAAAAGGTAGGTAAAATGTGTGGAATTTAAATTGGCATGCAAATAATCTATTCTTGTTAATATAACTATAAAAAAATGGAAACATTTAATAAACATATGTGGAAAGCTAAAAAATAAGCATGAACACAAGCAGAAAAATCCACAATTAGAATTTTTGATGTTAAAAAAAGAAAGAATATCTTTTACTAGATGTTGAAAAGTTGTGATTAATACCTATACTCCAATAAAATAAGCAAATAAGTTTATACCTAACAAAATGGTTTCTACATCACTCAGTCCTCATGTGGCTGTAATTGAAATTTGTAACTTCCTTCTGTTATTATCTATTTCACATTTCTTCTGCCCTCAGCCAGCATCTCTAATGGTGGGGATTTAACATGGTAAAATAACCCAAACCTTCATTTGTGTGTTGACTATAACTTATATATTCCTACTACCTTTGGGATTGTGTAACAACAACCCAATTTATACTTGGCGATTAGGATTAATCAGCCCATCTAGTACATTAAACATTTATTTACCTGTTGATTCAGTGTTATGAGAAGCCCACATCTGGGTGACTGTCTTAACTCCCTACTTCATGGAACAACTGTTGCATACTCTGGGGGAAACACTTTTCTCTTAGGGATTATAACATCCAACCTAATGAGCCTAATGTTTGAGGAATTTATGAAAAAAAGTAATTTGTTGTTTATATGTATAGTAGAGAAGAGTCATTGCCATGTGTACTGTATTGATCTACATATTCTGTCTTTGGGAAAAATATCACCCTATACGTAGGTCAACAGTTCAAAACATGTACTGTAACCTATAAGATATAAATACCCCTTTCAAGTTTTAGCTTATAACTGACACCAGATCAATCTTCAGAAAGCCATTCAATAATTCTATCAGGCAAGCACCATGTGGGTGATGGAGTTGATGAAAATTAAGACCAATGTTTTCCATGGGCATAAGTTCATGACACAATTTTTTTCCTATGAAATTGATTAATTAGTCCAAAGAACACTTTTTGGTGTAACAGGAAAGAAAACAGTTCGTAAGATCATAAAGGGTGATGCTGACAAAAGCAATGTGAGCCAAGAAGGTAAATACTAGGTTGCCCATAAGGTATCCAGCCATGTAATATGAAAAATAGAGACATTTACTGAAGAAGATACAAGATACAAGAAATATTATACATAGGACAACAACTCCTAGGCACCTTGGGACATCACATAATTCTCCCAATTGCCATCAGCTGCCTTGTCATACTCTCTTGAATCTCATTGATGGTCTGAAATCTCTTCCCTTTGAAAGCTGATTTTAGCTTTGAGAAAAGTCAGAAGTCACAGAGCATGAAATTTGGGCCCTATGGGGGCTGAGTCATCTGAGTGATTTCATAGTTTGCAAAAAAACTGCAGGAGATGTGATGCATGAGAGGGCGCGTTGTTGTGATGAAGCTGAAAATCACCAGTTTCCCGTAGCTGAGGCCTTCTGAATCATCTGGATAGTTTCCATGGAGGAATCATCAAGCTTAATACAAAATTTGATGCAGATTCATTGCTTTACTAGCTCAGTCATTTGGAATGAGACAGCCACACAGTACATGTGCTCACTCAGAGGCATCTACCACCCCCACTGACTAGTACAGTGAAGTTGTCATTGTTCATGCATGCAAATTCCAGTCCATTCTCCTTGGCTGCCAGGTTACATCAATGTCACACAAACTGTTCTCATTATATTAACAATGGCTGGACTTTTTATGGACGACCTCATGTCCATCAATTACCTGTGCCTGTCCAAGGGAGAATAGGTTTCCTCCCATGCCATAATAGAGAGGTCAAATATCATCAACCATCCAGCAGATGGCAGGCTGGTCTTTTCAGTGTCATGCCGTGTTGAGGGCTTAGCTTTGGGGTCTGTGGTTGGCAGGTAAGCCCTCCATAATAGTGGTAAGTAGATCAGTCTTATTCAGGAGAAATTTGTTGAGATTATATATGTTTTTTATCTGTATGCCCTGAGGCCTTTCATAAAGTAGGAATGTCTTGGGAAGAGGCTGACTGACATCTATATAGTGTATCACCTTGTCTGTATGATTATTAAAACCCTAATCTTCAGTGAGTTCTCTTTAATAGGATTCCACATGGAACATAAATATCATCTCGCCCTCTGCCTATGGAGTGGTCCATCTGTATCTCTGCACAACCTGTTTGCCACCATTTATTTTCTATGTTTTTTCCATGTTCTTGACCATTAGACCAACTGTTAGTCATTAGTCATAAATCAGTAAAGAGGCATACTTGTAGTAACTTCTAAGGCTACCAAGTAACCAAGTTAATGTACTTAATTAACTTCTTATGGGGTGATGTTTTTAAAAAATACAACATATGGGGAATATAGTTCTACAATATTCTTCTTCCAATGATGCCAGCATATTTCACAAAACTATCTGTATATTAGCCCTGAGATTTTTCTCATTTAATTAGTTATAAGGAACTTCTTATGGGGACATAAGAATGGATTGAAGGGAGGGAGAGTTCAGGAAGAATAGATGTTGCACTTATCTATCAGGCCACCTGCTCACGCAAATTACTTTTGCCTTCAGAACTGCTCCAGATAGGTTCACACACATGTGCAGAAGCAACCTGTCACTAAGAAATAGTAAATAAGAAGTCAGTCTTGAGCATTTCTGAAAGATGTGTGTATAACATATAGTTATATAAAATATATATGTAACAAATTAGTTTCTATACTATCATTCTGAAATTGGTCATTAGTTGTAGTTGATATTTGCAAATTCATTCTTTTATTATCCCTTCTGCATTGGTAATACCCAATTCATCATCAGAACTTAGATTGTGTGATCACTTGATGTTCTATAGCAGGTGTTCAGTCTTTACTAAGACCAATTAACACATTAAGAGTTATTTCCGAAAAGAATGATAGTTTCCTGCAGGGCTTTGCTCCCAATCCCTAGGAATAAGTAACATTAGTCTTTAATTTCGGCTTTCCAGATGTGTATAAAACATCTCTACTTGCCACAGACACTAGGAAAATTATTGGACCTTCTAAGGTCCTAAAGTGCCAGTGTCAACGCAGCTTGGAGTATGACTTGGATCTGCCTCTCTGGAAATCTATGAGTGACTCCATAAATGGGTCATAACAACACTCCGACAATGATTAATGTTCTCTTCAACAGTCAGAGACTCTTCAAGTATTGGACCTGGGGCTTAATAGACGATGTAATATGTACATAATTTTTTTCTATTTACTTTGGTGAGAATATACTCTAGACAAATAAGCTCTTCAAAACTTTGGTGAGGTACCAAGCCTTCTGAACTTCCATATTGTTCATTTACTTCTTTCAGGCATAAAAGTGTCTTACAAAGGCACTTAGTGCTGTTCAAAAAGCCTAATCATTGTAATATAATCAATATATTGAAATAGTGTGATGTTGCAGGATGTCAAAACAATTAAGATCTTTTTAGATTGCTTTATGGCAGAGAGCAGAAAATGAGAACTGATCCTGAGCCGATAATATATAACTACACCATCAAGCATGCTAGGTAAAAGTATGTTGTTGTTTCTGGCAATCTTTGTAAGTAAGTAGAGAGAAAAAGAAGCAGCTGGAAGATCAATAACTATATACACTATAAAGTTGTAGTGTTTTGCTCCATTAAATATATCATTTCTGGAACTTCAGTGGCAATTGAATCACCTTATGATTAAGTTTGCAATGATTGTCAGGTGTGCTCCAGCCTACACCTTTCTTCACTGCCTAATCACGTCAGGTAAATGGGAATAGAAGTCAAAATGACCACTTTCTCACTTCATTCCTACAGTTTCTCCCGGGGAACAATGTTGCTGTACGTATACTGTGCTTATACTCAGTCCTCTACAGAACAATAATCCTCAGTGGATACGGATTGAGTGTGGAGATTCTGTTCTTTGCTCAGAATGTTTATTCCATTTACTGCTCAAGAACTGAGGGTATAACCACAGGGTGGTTTTGCTTATTGGAAGCTGAAAATTTATCAACTAATTGTCAAAAACCTCCATTTTGACAACTCTAACAGGACACAACCTGATGTAATTGTATCATTTTTTCAGAGATTACAGTAATATATCAATAAAAACCAACATGAATAATTATATTTATTTGTAAATTATGCCTCAATTTTAACTATGAATTAAGTGTAAAATACCATTTGCTTACTATATACATCATTCAATTTTATTTTTCTTTGAAACCAAAAACAAATATTTTAATGAGTTTAAACTCTGTACCACAAATTAAGTTTTCAAGTAAAATTCTCAGTGCATATGGCAATTAATCTTATTTTAACTATATTGGAGTTGGTGCTAAGTGAAGTAATGATATTCTGACAAAAAAAGTGCACTTTAATGACATATTTTGGAATAGAGAAAATAAATGAAACTAAATTTCAACTAAAATAATTATGAGAAACATAATGTGAAAGAACTGGGGTGTAATTTTTCAAATACTTCCAGTTTTCTAAAAGAATAATGGCAATATAGAGAGTTATGACTAAGAAAAATTATTTGGATTTTCCAAATAATATCTAAATTATTCTAGCAATATTTTAAGTAACTATACCCAGTTTATTAAAGTCTCTCTCTAACAATATACTTTATTATCAAATTTTGTGTCATAAAGCCATAAATAATTTAGAAAAACTAAAAATAATATAATTTAGACTGTGATTCTTAAACACATTTTGAGAGTGGAAATACTTTGTTTCCATTATATTGATTAATTTGGATTAAATGTTTTATACTGCTAATTTAAAACAACAATAGACATTAACAAAAAAATCTATATAGAAAAGGAAAGAAGGGAAAGGGTCGTCAAGGAACATGTATAAAGGACCCATGGACAAAGACTACGGGGGAGGGGAAGATTGAATGTGGGAGGTATGAGTGGGTCGGGCAGGGGAGAGTAATAGGGGGAAAATGGAGACAACTGTAATTGAACAACAATAAAAAAAAAAAGTAAACTATCAGTTAGTCAAAGGACCTAAAGGAAATAAAGATTATTTCCATTTAAAATGTTATGGGTAAATTAAGTTATATTTTCCCATTAATCATCATTATTATTTGAGAAATGTCTGTTATACAAAAATAAAATTTAATTGGAAAGTAATAAATACAATAGTTAAATATTATTAAAGCTATTTCTGAACATCTTCTGCCTCTGTACATTCAGTAAATACTCTAGGTTATAAGTAAACAGAAAGATTAAAGAAATATATCATACTCTAGTATTTAGAACACTATGAATAGGTAAATAAATCCTTGCTTTTCAATTTATGAGGAATTTAATTTTATAGTAATCAAATAATTGAATTTGCATTAATTAATCAAATGTAATATTTATTGACCTTGTATATCTTAGGATATAAATAAGAGTATCATATATTTATTTTTCCTAATTTTTATTGGTAGTAATCACCATATATGTAGGTACAAATGTATGTATTAAGGAGGCAATGTTTAAATTATAAAGCCAGATGACTTCCAAGAAAACACAGCAATCATGCCAAGACCAATCAAATAAATGAGAAACTAGCTTCTGAGTATTTTGTGATTAGTTATGGTAAGAACAGCAGCATTATTTTTTTCTGAAAAGGACCAAAGTGTAAACATTTTGAAATTTATAGGCCATGGAGTCTCTTTTGCAACTACTCAATTCAAACATTGCAGTGAGTTAATAGCCATAGACATGTGGGCATGACTCCATTCCAAAAAAAGTATAATTCTCAAACAGGAAATAATTTACCAACATCTTAGTTAGAATAAAAAGAAGCATATCTACAGCTTTTTGAATATTTTAGAATGACCAGAGTAAAAGGTAGTAAGTAAACAATATAGCAACAGAATCCAATATTTATTTCCAATAGAATAGAAAGTCTGGAAATAGAAAGTTAGAATAGAATAGAAAGTCCAGTTATTATAATGTTATGCTTTTTATTTTAAATTTATGTATTATCCAAATAAAATATTCTTTGAAAATAGTATATATTAACAAGTATCAAGGAGTTCATCATCACCAAGCCCTTATTATATGAAATGTTGAAGGGACTTATCTAAGAAAAAGAAGATAAAAAATAGGAACAGTAAAAATGACAGCAAACCCACAGTTATTAACAACCACACCTAAAACAAAAACAAAAGCAAACTAAGCAAACAACTAGAACAGGAACAGAACCACAGAAATGGAGATCACATGGAGGGTTATCAATAGGGGATTGGGAGGGGGAGAGAGGGGGGAAAGGTACAGAGAATAAGTAGCATAAATGATAGGTGGAAAATAGACAGGGGGAGGGTAAAAACAGTGTAGGAAATGTAGAAGCCAAAGAACTTATAAGTATGACTCATGAACATGAACTATAGGGGGGGAATGTGGGAGGGAGGGGGTGGGCAGAATGAAGTGGAGTGACGGGGGGGGGGAGATGGGACAATTGTAATAGCATAATCAATAAATATATTTTAAAAAGTATCAGCTCATGACATATCTCTTGAGACATTCATTATGAATGAAAGAAAACTTAGTAATTGAGTAAGGGTTTGCAATATCACAGTCAATATTCACAAGATCAAACTACATTCAAACATCAGAGTTACAGAACCAAGTTGTTGGCTTTCAATTAGCCTGAGAATCAGTGACAGTTGGACCAAAGGAAGAACCTGTTAAATTTTCTGTCCCTTTTTGTTGTTATTCAAATACAGTTGTCTCCATTTTCCCCCCAACCACCCCCAACTCCCACCCTCAATCCTACCCCCATTTGGCTTTGTCCATGTGTCTTTTTGTACTTGTTCCTTGACAAGCCTTCCCCATCTTTCCCCCATTATCCCCCTACACCTTCCCCTCAGTTTGTTATTTCAATGTCTCTGGTTATATTTTGCTTGGTTGTTTGTTTTGTTGATTAGGTTCCACTTATAGGTGAGATCATATTGTATTTATCTTTTACCTCCTGGCTTATTTCACATAGCATAACGCTCTACAGTTCCATTCATTCTGTCCCAAAGGGTAGGAGTTCTTTCTTTCTGCTGCAGAGTATTCCATTGTGTAAATATACCACAATTTCTTGATCCACTCATTTAGTGATGGGTACTTAGGTTGCTTCCAGCAATTGGTTATTGTAAATAATGCTGCTATGAATATGGGGGTACATCGGCATTACTAACATCAGAGAGATGCAAATTAAAACCACAATGAGATACCACTTCACACCTATAAGAATGGCCATCATAAACAAATAAACAAACAAATGTTGGAGAGGATGCAGAGAAAAGGGAACCCTAGTGCACTGTCGGTGGGAATGCAGACTGATGCAGCCACTGTGGAAAACAATATGGAATTTCCTGGAAAAACTAAAAATGGAACTGTATTTTGACCTGGAAATTCCACTGCAGGGATTATACCCTAAGAATCCTGAAACACCAATTAAATTCTCTGTCTCTTAACTATACTTTTTGATCCTGTGTTATGAACAAAATCGAGGTCAAGAAGGATTCCTGTTCAATGAAAAATATTTTTCCATAAGTAATTTGTCCAGGAAAATAAAAAAAAGTGTACCAGGAATTTGACCTTTAGGTGAATGAAACTTCTTTTATCTGTTCTCCTCTAGACAGCAAAACTGATGAGTCAGCACCATGAATATCACACAAAAGTACACAGCAGACAGTTATATATGGACAGCAATTGAATGATGGCATCTTAAAGTATATAGAAAATCAATTTGATCTTTACCTCATAAAAGAGATTTCTAAGACCTGAAATTTGGAAAACTTTCAAGTGAAATCAGAACAGGCAATGACAGGGTCGCAGAACAACTTATCATGTTTGGTATGTCCGTTAAAGAGGGACAATTACCATATAATCTCACCTTTAACTGGGACATAATCAACAAAAGGAAAAAGCAAACAAAATATAACCAGAGACATTGAAATTAAGAACAATGTAACAATAGCCAGAGGGGAGTGGGGAGGGGATAGTGGGGAGAGGGGTCTATAGGAGCTACTATAAAGGACACATGGACAAAATCAAGGGGGAGGGTAGAGGTGGAGGAGGGAGGTGGGACTGGCTGGGGTGGGGTGGAGGGATGGGGAGAAAATGCAGACAATTGTAACTGAATAAAAATTAAAAAATTTTAAAGAAGAGTACCTGGAAACAAATTAGCAATTTAAACATATATATTTTTCTCAGAATATATATATAAATATATATATATATATATTCTGAGAAAAAATACATCTTTAAGATAATGTTTTATCATACCAATGAAAGTATTAAGATAAATAATTTTAAAATAATCATTAAAAAAGAAGAAAATGAAATACCTTTTAATATCCTAATAAGTGTTGTGAACCCAAATAGACAAACTTTCCCCTAAATATTTTCACAGGAATGAGAAGTTAAGGAAAAACTTCTTAAATCAATGTTACAAAATTTATTTTCATTAAAAGTGAACACAATAATTATACTTGTCTGTCTCTACAATTGGTGAGAATAATAAATTATATAGAAAATACTGAAATATTTCACTGCTTACCCAGTACCTAGAATTCCAATGCTTCGAAGTCTTAATATGTATGCAAAACAATGAAAATGCATAAGAAGTGACAAAACTATAACTAAACTTAGTTTAAGGGGGAAAAAGAAGTGAGAGGTAGAGATGTGGCTGTAAACTATAGTATTAGACTGCAGACTTAACTGGGTTCTTCAGAATTCCCCTTCACTCTCTAATCTTTAGAATTTGAGTTGTGCTACTTTGCCTGTCCTGGCCTTCTGTAGATCTGACTCTTCTGATAAATGTGCATCTTTCTAAATCTTTCCATCAAGAACACACTATTGGGTTGTCCCTCAATGAATTTTTTAATTGTAGGGCATATCCAAGCCACATGTGAACCACCCCTGGGCCATGTCCAAAAAAGGATTTTGGACATTAGTTTAGTTTTCTCTTCTGATTATTCTTCCTCCATCCCCACTGTTTACGTGTGTATGTGTGTGTGTGTGTGTGTGTATGTGTAAGACATGCTTAATATTAAGCTGGATTAGGTTTATGACTAACAGAATACTAATGGAATAATCATATTATATTACTGGTAAAATACACAGATTTTGTTACCCAAATAAAATCTTGTCTCTCTGCCACATAGTTGATGACTACTGTACTCCCATCCTCCACTTATCACATATTTTATGGCCAATATGACAGTAATAAATGGTTAAATTGTCTTTATCCATGAATTAGACTTTTAAAAATGCACATTCAAAAATAAATAGCATTGAATTAACAACATATATTTTATTATATATTCAGCTTTATTATTGAAAATTTGAAGGATTATATTTCTCTATCCTTCTTCTACATGACAGTATTCAACCAGTGTTTTACCTAAAAATGATTTTAATGCTCCGTTTATAAAAATGTTTTAAGATCACTTAATCTTTTATTATATGTACTAGATAATTGCTCAGTAATATCTATTTGTGAACAAGAAAGCTCACTATATTCTCAAATACTCTCTAGCTTACAACTAATCATATCCATGATTATTATGCTTTCTTGGTTGATGTGTAATGAAAATACTGTTTCTGGTATAAGACTGAGGTAGGTGAGGTTTAAATGGGACCTTCCTTTAACATTGTGGAGCTGAAAAACAAATCACAATGGGTACATCATTCCTCCTCTCCTTTCTTTCCGTTCCCAAAATGTGCATGTATATCTGAATGGATGGGCACATAGAGCAGAAGTGACTAAGATGTCTCAGAAACAGAAAAGGCTTGGGATAGAGAAACAGTTTTCTCCTAAGTTATTATACAATAGAATACTCATTTATATTATGCATTCCTGTTGTAGGTCAGCATTTGATTTACTACCTAGTCCAGATAGTCATTCAGAAGCAAAGTTCATAGTTTCATGTTTCTTCCATTCTAGTAGGAGAGATGACAAATAAACAATTAAAACAAGTGAAATAATTTTAAAGAGCGCCAAAGAATAAAAGAGTTAGAGATCTTCAGGAACAAAACATTATTTGAGATTGTGCATTCATAAAAAGTTTCTCAGAGGAGGGAATACTTCTGCTGAGATTAGAGAGACAAGAAGGCAGCCATTTGTGTTAAGATATGAAATAGAGAATTCACTGTTTCCGGTGCCTTGTTCTTCATTTTGTCTTTCAAATATATCGAACTCAGTCTAAGTTCAGAGCCTTTTTTTCAGTGTTTCTCTCTGAAGTGGAAACCATTAGGGTATCAGGGGGCTTATAAAAAAATGAAATTAGTACATATGAAGAGCAGGATGTACGGGAAAAAGTATTAAGTGTTGCTAAATATAGTCAGCAGGTTTCAGTGTTAGGGCCGCAGAGATACTAAAGATGAGCCCTAGTTCTTTGGAAAAGGAAACAGGTGTTGCTGTGCACTGACATAGTAAATATTAATTGGGGTGACTTATGGCGTTTCTTATGGAGGTATTAGATTAATTTGGGGTAGGAATTCTTTATAGAAATTTTAAAGTAAGTATCTATTAGAAATTCCATCTTCCTGCTGTTTGTCATTTCTAACCACTGCTATTAATTACTTGATGATCCATCCCTATCTTATTTCTTGCTATCAACATCACAATTTTGCAAAAAGAAAATTTGCTCCTTTCACAAGCTCCAGGTTTATTTATTGACTAATCTATGCCAGTCAACACAGGACATACCAGTCAACACCTGACTAGAATTAGACCAGTTAGGCTAAGGGAAAGATCAAGTATTTCATAATTGGGGGGAAAGTAGTTCTAGAATGCTTTAACATTGTAGATGACACACCACATAGAAGCAGGAAACATTGGTCTTGGAGCTGTACTACCCCTGGACTTCCTGTTATGCCTGATACTAAACTTCTCTGTTGTTAAATCCAGTTTAAATGGGGAATTCTGTTACTTGCTGTTATTAAACCATGACATATGAAAACAATCCACTACTGTGGTCATCATTTATCTGTCTCCAACAAGAGTCATATGTATAGGGCATTTAACAAGTGATGAGAATATGTTTTAATTGTACTAAAATGTGAACATAGATACAAAAATCGGCATTTTTCCCAGGAAATACATTTCCCTCAACTGGGGAAATGTATTAATTTTATTGTTACATTTATTAATTTTATTGTTCTTCAATTACAGTTGTTCCAATTCTCTCCTCACCGTTCTCCCCTGCCCCACCCCCCATCAGTCAATCCCCACCTTGTAGTCCATTGCCGTGGGTCCTTTATACATGTTTCTTGACTAGACCTTTCCCATTCTTACCCCAGTTTCTCTCTCTCCTTGGTCACTGTCATTTTGTTCCTTATTTACATGTTTCCGGTTCTATTTTACTCATTTGTTTTCATTCATTAGATTGTACTTATAGGTGAGATCATGTGGTATTTGTCTTTCACCACCTGCCTTATTTTACTTAGGATAATACTCTCCAGTTCCATCCATGCTGTTGCAAAGGGTAGGAATTCCTTCTTTCTTTCCACTATGTAGTATTCCATTGTGTAAATGTACCACAGTTTTTTAATCCACTCATTTATTGATGGGTACTTAGGCTGCTTCCAGGGAAACACTATGGAATTTTCTCAAAAATTGAAAGTAGGAACTGCCTTTTGATCCAGTGATGCCACCACTGGGATTATACTCTAAGAATCCTGAAACATAAATTCAAAATGACCTAGGCACCCCCAATGTTCATACCAGTTTTATTTACAAAAATCAAGTTCTGGAAACAACCTAAGAATAATTTACTTTTTTTGCAATTTTTCTTACTCGATTTATTTAACATTGGTTCAAGTTAAGTTTTAGCATAGGTTAATTTATATACATCTCAAATAATAATAATAAAAAAACTAAAAAAAATTACCACAGTCAACCCTGGCTGGTGTAGCTAGGTTGATTCAGTCCCAGCCTGTGAACTGAAAGGTCATGGGTTTGGTTCCCAGTCAGGACACATGCCTGAGCTGTGGTCTGGGTCTCCAGTTGTGGGTGGACAACCTTTGTCTAAAGGATTTATGTTTCTGTCCCCTTTCTAAACCCCTTGAACTCCCTCCATAAATACATAAAATCTAAAAAAAAATTTCATTTTTTAAACATCTTTTATTGATTATGCTATTACAGCTGTCCCATCTTCCTCTCTTTACCCCCCTCCACCCTGCACACCCCCTCCCACCAGCATTCTCCAACCCAAGTTCATGTCCATGGGTTGTACAAATAAGTTCTTTGGCTTCTTCACTTCCTATACTATTCTTAATCTCCCGCTATCTATTTTCTACCTACCATTTATGCTACTTATTCCTTATACCGTTTCCCCCATTCCCCCTCCCCTTCCCTGCTAATAACCCTCCATGTGATCTCCATTTTTGTTATTCTGTTTCTGTTCTAGTTCTTTGCTTGGTTTTTGTTTTTTAACTTCAATTGTTGATAGTTGTGAGTTTGTTGTCATTTTGCTGTTCATATTTTTGATCTTCTTCTTTTACTTAGATAAGTCCCTTTAACGTTTCATGTAATAATGGTTTGGTGATGATGAACTCCTTTAACTTGACCTTATAAAGTGTCTGGAAACACTTTATCTGCCCTTCCATTCTAAATGATAGCTTTGCTGAATAGAGTAATCTTGGATGTGGGTCCTTGCCTTTCATGAGTGTGAATACTTCTTTCCAGCCCCTTCTTGCCTATAAGGTTTCTTTTGAGAAATCAGCCAAGAGTCTTATGGGAACTCCTCTGTAGGTAAGTGTCTCCTTTTCTCTGGCTGCTTTTAAGATTCCCTCCTTATTTTTAACCTCGGGTAATGTGATTATGATGTGCCTTGGTCTTTGTTTCCTTGGGTCCAACTTCTTTGGGACTCTCTGAGCTTCCTGGACCTCCTGGAAGTCTACTTCCTTTGCCAGATTGGGGAAGTTCTCCTTCATTATGTTTTCAGATAAGTTTTCAATTTCTTGCTCTTCCCCTTCTTCTTGTGGCACACCTATGATTCGGGTGTTGGAATGTTTAAGGTTGTCTTAGAGGTTCCTAAGCTTCTCATCTTTATGAATTCTTGTTTCTTCATTCTGTTCTGGTTGAGTGTTTATTTCTTCCTTCTGGTTCAAACCATTGACCTGAGTCCCAGTTTCCTTCCCATCAGGGTTGGTTCCGTGTACATATTCCTTTATGTCACTTTTCATAACCTTCACTTTTTCCTCTATTTTGTGACCACACTCAACCAATTCTGTGAGCATCCTGATTACCAGTGTTTTGAACTCTGCATCTGATAGGTTGGCTATCTCTTTGTCTCTTAGTTGTATTCCCTCTGGAGCTTTGACTTGTTCTTTCATTTGGACCAAATATTTTTGTCTTGGAGTGCCTGTTACATAGTAAGGGGTGGATTCTTCGGTATTTGCCAGGATGGGGCAGCCATGTTGCTGCACTGTGGCACTGTGTGGGGGGGAGGGGTCCGAGAGGGAACAATGCTGCTGGCTCTCTGCTGTCTTTCAGTCACTTCTGCTGCTACCCGCAAGCAAATTGGGCCCTTCTGGTGCTGATTCCTTGGTGGGCAGTTTTGTGATGTTCTAGGACCTGAGGGTCTCTCCAGCAAATTCTGCTGTGAGGCTGGGAGTTTCTCCTGCCACTTCTACCCTCACAGGTATTTTCAGTCAGAGGTTTTGAGGCTTTATTTTCCTGCTCTGGAACCCTGGGTTGTGTGATCTTTCTCACTCCCCAGTGTTCCTCCCAGTTTATCCACACACAAATGTGGGACTGCTGGGATGTCAGCTGCCACCTCTCCATGTCTACCGGCCTTGTCCTTGCTAGGAGTCTTCGCCCCTCCTACAGGTCTGGATGAATGTTTCTTCTTTTAACTCCTGGGTTGTCAGACTTCCATACAGTTTGATTTTCTGTCAGTTCTGGTTGTTTTTTGTTTTTAATTTTTTTTCCTTCTTTTGGTTGTGCGAGGAGGCACAGTGTATCTAACTACACCTCCATCTTGGCTGAAACTAAAAAAAAGTGTTTTTTTACTATAATCATTATTTTTGAGATGAGAATCTAAAAATTAGTTTTAAATGGGTGCATGTATACTGACTTTCCTCTTTGATTACACACATTATTCTTTTGTAGTTTTATTCATTTTTTCTTTTTATTTCTTCATAAATTTATTGGGGTGACATTGGTCAATAGGATCATATAGGTTTCCTTTTACATTTCTATGATATATGATCTGCACATTGCATTGTGTACCCACCACACAAAGTGAAACCATATTTTGCCATCATATTTTTGGTCCCCTTTATTCCCCCACCACCTAAATAATTTCTTAAAAGTCACACTAAAGAATGGTGTGAACAAGGACAGAATATAGTGGCTGTACCTGTTTGGTCCAAATGATTTAATGGTTAACTGCATATACTCAAGGCCTCAGTCTGATTGTCTTAACAAGGTAGAGGTGCCAATCTCACCTTGCACTTCACACATGTCTCTGCCATCATTTGATACTTTCCAAATACAAGTACCAGGACAATCAGTCTAGTTCAAAAGACTGTGAGGACATTCAATTATCAGATTCACCCACATTACAGGTTAACAAGCCTGGGGAGGTAACATTTCAGGATCTAACCTTGGTAATGTATTTGCAGTTATATAGTTTAAGAGCTACATCAACAACATTCAGGAAATTGTAGCTTTACCAAGCATGGACTTTTCCATGTTATTAATAATATATTAGGATGAATTCTTGCAGGCAAAAACTATAAAATAAGACATTATTTTTCTAAAAACAATTTCTCATGTATATTTTAACAGATAAAAATCTACTTAGTAAACCAGTTAATACTAACTTTTATCATATTTGCCTATGGGTATGTAAATCCAACTAACAAATAAAAGGGCTGTTTAAATTGGCAGTAAAAGTGACCCAAAGAAAAATTACTTAAATGCATGGATGTGTATTTGTAGATGCAGACATCTCCATTTTCATTATTAAATTCTTTTATTTTTGCCTTATGCATTATGTTCTTTTATAAGAAATCAGCAAGGTCACAAAATGAAAACATAAAAGTCTACTTCTGTGAAATCAGCTCAGAAATTTCACAAAAAGTCATAAAGTAATAAATCATGACTCAGAAAATGTCAGGAAGTTGAAGTAGTATTCACCTTATTTGAAAGTACATCTTGTTCATTCTGAGAAGTTATAAAAAGGCTTTCAGTTCTGGCTTAAAATGGACGGCTTTTCTCCTCCATATTTTGGTATACATGTCATGGAGCTGCTTAATTCTGTTCTTCTTCTCTCTATCCTTACAGCAAACTCTTTTAATGATAATATACTAAAAATTAAAAGCAGTCAATAGCTGTATTTTGTGTAGAAAAAGTAGCATAGTTCTATTACTTAAAAATGTATTCAAAAAATAGAAGTCTAATAAACATAGATTCAAAATCTGTAAAACAACTAATAAAAAAAGAGTTCATTACATTTTTGCAATTGCTATGTTTTCAATACCTAATGTAAATTTTAAAGCTATTTTAACAGGGTTTCAAATTATGGATTAAATTCTGATACCCTCAAAAATTATACATTGTATTTCTTTTATTTAACATTTGACATAAAGCCTATGTTTTGCCCAACTAACCATACAATAAAGAATGTTGGGCATAAGAAAGAGACTCTTTTAAGCCTTGTGTGACCCCTGGAGAAATGTAAGGCATGATCTTCATTTCTTTTTAATTCATGACATAAATAAAAAACAAATTTAAGTAGGCAAAATATGAAAGATAAATTTTCAGAAAAATGTGAAATATAAAGAATACATAAAATTTTAATAGTAAGAGGTGTTTGTATGGTGTGTGTGATGTGTGTGAAGTGATTGTAGTGTGTATATGGTATGTGTGTTGTTGCATGCATATGTGGAAGATGATATGGCAAAAATGGGGAGTAAAATAAAATTCCATTGGAAAAGTCAATAAAAGGAGAAAATGCTTTTTAATTCTATTTTATTGATTATGCTTTTATACCTGTCTCAATTTTTCCCACTTTCCCCCCCTCTATCCAGCACCCCTCATGCCCTAAGGCAATGCCCACACCTTTGTTCATGTCCATTGGTCATGCATAGAAGTTCTTTGGCGTCTCCATTCTCTAAACTGTAATTTATATCTCCATGACTATTTTGTAACTACCAATTTGTGCTTCTTAATCTTTTGCCTTTTCACCTAATCTCCCAACACGCCCTTCCCCCCTGGCTCCCATCAAACCTTTCTCCATAGCTATGGTTCTGTTTCTGCTCTGCTTGTTTGTTTAGTTTGTTTCTTAGATTCAACTGTTGATATGTATACATTGTCATTATATTGTTCACACTTTTAATTTTTTTCTTAAGTAAGTCCCTTGACCATTTCATATAATAATGGTTTGGTGATGATGATTCCTTTAGCTTTTTTTTTTTTTTTTAACCTGGGAAACTCTTTATCTGCCCTTTGATTCTAAATGATAGCTTTGCTGGATAGAGTAACCTTGGCTGTAGGTCCTTGCTTTTCATCACTGTAAATATTCCTTGACAATCCCTTCTAGCCTGCAAAGTTTCTTTTGAAAAATCAGCTGACAGTCTTATGGGAACTCCTTTGTAGGTAATTACCTGCTTTACTCTTGATGCTTTTAAGATTATCTCTTTATCTTTAGCCTTTGACATTTTGGTTATTATGTGTCTCACTGTAGTCCTCTTTGCGTCATTTTATTTGGGACTCTCTGTGCTTCCTGGACTTGTATATCTATCTCCTTCACCAAATTAAGGAGGTTTTCTTTCATTGTCTTTCAAATAGATTTCCAATTTCTTGCTCTTCTTCTTCTCCTTCTGCTACCCCTATAATGCAAATGTTGGTATGCCTGAATCAGTCCCAGGGGTTCTTTACACTATCCTTGTTTTTTTGTATTCTTTTTTTTTTCTTGCTGTTCCAGTCAGTTGTTTTTTGCTTCCTTATGTTCCACATCTTTGATTTGATTCTCAGCTCCATCCACACTACTGTTGATTCTCTGTAAATTGTTCTTTACTTTAATTAGTGTATTCTTATTTTCTGACTAGATTTTTTACATGCTGTTGAAATACTCACTAAGTTCCTTGAGCATTCTTATAGCCAGGGATTTGAACTCTGCATCTGAAAGATTGCTTATCTCCATTTTGTTTAGTTCTTTCTCTGGAGTTTTGCTCTGTTCTTTCATTTGGGCCATACTCTTTGTCTCCTCATGTTGGCATCCTCCCTGTTTTTGTTTCTATGTATTAGATGGAGCTGTTATAACTCTTTTTCTTGGTATCATGGCCTAATGTAGTAGGTGTCCTGTGGGGTCCAGTGGCACAGCCTCCTCTATCATCCACAGTGGGTATTGGAGGTATACCCACTGAGTGGGCTGAGTACACCCTCCTCTTGTAGTTGAGCTTGATTGCTATTGGCATGTCAATGAGAGGGATTTACCCAGGCCAGTCCACTGCAAGGACTGGCTGTGACAACTGACCATCAACCTCCACCCTCCATGGTGGATCAGCTGTGCAGAGGTGCACTCCACAGAGCAGGGTTCACTTCAGCAAGGTTCTGGTACCTGCTTGTGCTCTGTCTGAAGACACTTGGCATAAACTATAAAGATACGTGCAGCTGGCTGATTCTTGTGCTGGGCTTGGAGGTGCCTTATTGAGTCCAGGCTATGAACCAAGGTCCACTGCAGCTAGTGCCAAGCCTAGGGCCACTTAGCAAGATATTGGGGCTCACTGAGGCCAGCTGCTGCTTATTTGAGAGGATTTAGGAAGATCATAATCAAGTTCCAAAACAAAACATTCATATGGAAAAGCTGCTGTTACCTGCCTGGTGGGCCTGTAAATCATGTGGAGCAGTCTCTAGGAATCGCTAGGGTGGATCAAATAGGATGAGCCACATTGATGGATGCTCAGATATGGTGTCTACCGTGCTTTGTGATTGTGAGAGGAGGGGTAAGAAGAGGAGCAATGGCTTGTCAGCAGTTCTGTATTGGAGAAAACTGTCCTCCAACTCTCATCTTCATGCCAGACACTTCAGTTCCTACCTGTATCCCACTGGTACCTTTGAAGCTAATGCCCCAGTGCTGGAGCACAGCAAGAGTGAGTTTGGGTAAGTCCATGCACAGGACTTTTAAGAGGAACTGCCTGGGAATCTAGTAGTTTCTTCCACTGACTCAATCTCCTCTGGTCTTTATAGCCAGAAGCCATGACTTGTCTTTGCAGAACTGGAACTCTGGGCTGGAGGCACCTATGTGGGGCTGGGAACCCTCACTTCAGAGATATTCTTCCCTATTTTTATCCACCACACATGGGTGTGGAACCAGCCCATTCCATATCTCCATGTCTCTGCCTCTCCTACAAGTCTGGATGGTTGTGGTTTCTCCTTTTTAATTCTGTAGTTGCAGGTCTTCCATCCAACAAGATTTCTGCTGATTCTGATCAGCAGATTTCTGATGGTTGTTCTATAGTTTAGTTGTAATTTTGATGTGGTAGTGCAAGGAAGTGATCCATTTTTAACTAGGCTGCCATCTTGGTGATCTCCTGGAAAAAAAAATTCATGCGACAATAATAGCAGTAATGGAGTATTATTGGGATAATTGAGTGACATTTGGTTACTGAATGTGAATAGTAAGGATGAGTCAACAAGAAATACAAGGTTTCAGATCTATTCCTTTCTGCTTTGTTTGTGAAAAAGAGAGTCAGAGATACCCATTTTCTGGAGAGATGAATGGGTAGTTTGTTTGTTTTAGAATTTTTACACTTACTTGGTTTAGGCAACAGTGAAATATCTAATAGTTATGGATAGTAAATGATTGTAGATAAATAATAAAAATAATTGAAACTAATTTTCTTTCAATATTATTTAAATATTAATATTATTTCATATGAAGCTATGTTAACAAAGGCAAAACTTCTATATAATTATAAATTAGCTGTTGCTTCAAAAATACATATCTACACTTAATTCTTGTACATGAAGATTTATTCTTTAATATAGATAGACTAATTGTAGTTCATGGGATACATATCAAGATTATCTGGACATTCCAATCTAAGTCTTGTGGAACTCAAAGTCTTACACATGCTTTTTATGAATTCTTTAGTGGGAGAAACTGGACTCAGATTCTAATCATGTGTAAACATTACCTCCAGGGTCCTTTATTATGAGTTAGTCATTGTGTCTTTACTTTAGTTCCCCAATAAAATGGGAATCATTAATAGTATCAGGTGTAGATTTTAATTAGTATTTTGAGGGTATTAAAAAGGGGGTTTTACACTATAATTGTAAACAACTTCCATAAGAAATTCTGTTCTTAAAATGTCTTTGGTACTTCCTAAAAACATTCTTAAAAAAGTCTACAATAGCCCTTTACATTATAAATAAACCACATTTATGCCATCTTTCTCACTCTTCTCTATCAGATTCCTTTCCATAGTGATAAGATTAATACTTAAAGAAAACTCTTCTAATCATTTTTATTTGAGCCATTTGACTATATCTGTGTTGGTCTCACTTTTCACCTCAGTTAGTTTAAATTTTGCTTTAAAAGAAAGCCTATTGCCTAAAGTAATATATGCAATGGCAACAATGTGAAATAACTCCAAACCAATGTTACTAATAAATTGCAAAGACATCTTTAAACAGTGTATCAGTATGTATTTTAGAAATATTTGGTTCAAAGTCTGTGAATGAACCCAAAAATATTTTATTAATTTGAAGTTGAATATTTCCACTAAATTCTGGTAGCTCCTTCAATGATTGTGATAATTAAAAACACCCAAACATACTTAAGTGGCATTCTGCAGTTAGTGGGACCTTTCTTTGAGAACCACTTAATGAAGAAAAACACAAGACAGCTTTGCACAGAATCCCTATTCCCACTGCCCACCTCAGAGGTAACCTTGGCTGAAAAGCAAAAAAGACAATATTCCAAGAGGACATAAGTAGGGAAAGCAGACCAGTGGATAAAGAAATTATCTCCATTGTTAGGAGCAAGATATTATTGTTATCTATATTACTTAGGTATCTGTTTCTTCCCATTTTAAAATGAGTGTTTTATTGAAGGTGTATTGTCTAGTCTCCACTCTTGTATTTTGAGAGTACAAAGTACTTTAATTTGTCAGTTATTTGTCTGGTGTTAGATAATAATAGACTATTACTGTATATGGCTGAAAGGAATGCACAATCGCCAAGAGACCCTAGACTTGATGCTGAATTCACAAAGTAGATGCTTTAGGTTGTGTTACTTTGGGGAGCATGTGAGTACATTTTAGGTGGGCAAAGAATATTTTTACATATGGTTGTACAAGCAAAAGAATATGTATAGATGTTGGGTAGTCAAAGTAGTAGGCCATTACAGACATGTCTGTTTCCTAGCAACCACTTCCCATTATTCCAATAATGGTAGTTGGAGTTTGTTTTGGGGTTTGCTCCCTTTTCATTTTCTTTATCTCATGTGAAAAGGAATGAACTTCAGCAAACATACTCCTGACTATAGGGATATAAAGATGAACAAATGGGACCTGAGGTAGCAGAGGAAATGTGTACTGTGGCTTCTGGGTTAGAGAAAATTATTCTGTTTTAGGATGTCCTAGAAACTACTAAGAAGACTCACTCCATTTGAATTGGGTTGCAGAGATGTGAAGATGGAAAATGCTTCAGACACTTTCAAACCATGAAGGGAGAGTTAACAACTGCAGGAGGAGCTACTTCATAGACTCATGAAGCAAATCCAGCAAAGGCAGAATTCAGAGATAGAGATAAACTGAGTTTCTAGTCCTCTGTGAGGGCTACTAAATCAAGCCACATTTGATGCCCAGTTTACATGGGATTTCAATTACATGAGCTAATAATTCCACCTTTATAATTTAAGTTATTCTTAGTTGGATTTTGATCATTTGCAATCATGACAATTTCAACTGATTCAGCTGCTATTAGATCTTCCAGAAGTAGGAAGATTAGGAATATGCGAGAGAAACAAAATTATAATTCTGGGATACATCACCATCCTCAACAAGAATAACTTGCAGATTGTTTAACTCATCCTCTCACTTCCTAGTAAATGTTAGTAAAAAGTTACTGACGTGCTCAGCTTCCACCTTACACTCCATCACCACTGTCCTGTTTCTCAGCCATATTCAACCATGAGTGGGAAGCGGTTGGTGTTGCAGGTGCATGGGGTAGAGGGGTAATGAGAGACATGGCTCTGAACCCATAGCTTCTGATTGCCACAGCCACTCTGTCTTTTTATGTTTATATATTGGATATCCCAGTAAGATTCATTTGAGGGGAAAAGAGCATTCAGTTACTTAAAAAAATAAGAGGATTTAAAATAAAATTTATGACAACTATTCTATCCAAATTCTATAACTATTAGATGTCCATTTTGTGGCTAAAAATTGACATCTAAATGTTTGAAAATTATAAAACCATGACATGCAAAGACAAATTAAGAGGACAATCTCTTCGAAAATGTTGGAATATGGACAGAGCTGTAAAATGGCACAAGTTTAAGGTTGGGCTTTTGTGACAGAACATCCACATTTTCTCACTGCCTCATTCTCTGGAATTGCTTTGACTTAACTGCTTCTTAGAAAAATTTACCTCTTATATGTAGTTAATCAACTGGAAAGCAACTTGAGGATACTCGCTGGGGAGACCCCTGGACCCATGAAAGAGGTGTAGCAAGTTCAGCTTAGCTTCTTCATAGTTCCTCTTGCAACCCTGAATTAGAATGGATTTAACTTTGCCTACAGAGGATTTGTGCTAAAAATATAAAGCTAAAACCTCTTTAGAGCTATGAAATTCACACACAAAAAAACTCTACTGGAGTTTAAATACAATAAATAAAATATCTGAGTTGGAAAAACTGTTTTATCTAATTGAGTCTTTGGATTAGCTTTCCTTGTTCCTAAGAACTCTGTGACATTGCAGCATCTGCAAATATTTTCATGGTGTCCACTCATCAGTGATGAGGCCATAAAGTATGTAGCTTAAGGCCAGGCTTCAGCTCCTACCTATAGCTTCTGAGTCCTTAGCTTAGGATGACTGTGCAATTTTTATTTTTTGCTGAGGCCCTTGACCACCAACATTTGTTGGTTACCCAAGGCCTGAACCTTTCCATCATCCCAGGGAACTAGCAACATGACTGAAACCCTTTCAAATGTTTGCTTACAGTCAGCTTCTGATTGAGTCTTTTGTGCCTATATAAGGCGAAGACTTCCGATACCATGAAAACTTTAACTGAGGTCTGGTAAGTGTTGACATTCTTCTACAGAGAGAGCAAAGCACCCATATAAAAACAACTGCTCACCTGTGTCACAGCCCTCTGTGTAGCCTAAATAATATTGGACCTAATGTTTAAACTAGCTTAACAGAAGCCCACACATTGCCAAACTCAAAATGCCTTCCCACACACTTACAGTGTCCAGTGTCCAAAGCCAAAGCCAAGCAAATATGTGTAGATTTTGCTTTCCATATATCTTGACACTCTGAACTGAACTAATACTTCCCCACCTCCAGTACTAAAGGTCTTGTACAGTCACAGCTACTGTCAGCAGGTAAGAGCTACAACATCGACAAACAGACAACAATTTCTTCCAAGAGATAGTGGTCTTCCAAAAGAGAGGAAAAGGAAGGGGATTGTGTATGCATGCTCAGATTCTTCTTCCAAACCCACAAATATTTCTCCCCTGGAAAGGAGTGAGGGAGTCATAGAGGAAGTACAAAGTGTTAGCTCTTGGGATTACTTTGCATTAAAAACCCTCCACAGTAGGGGAAAAATTACTTTTCTACTGGTAGGAAATAGTGAAAATTAGTTTCAATTTTTTCATCTTAAGCCTTACTGGTTTAATATTTTAGATATTTCAATGTTATACAGAAATTTTTCAAAATGAATAATTCATATATTTTAAAGGATATTTTATAGGTCATAAAAAACAGTCATCAAGAAGTCATTCAAAATTCAGCTCTTTTGTAGAAAGATAAATACCAGTCTCTGAGTCTCTGGGTGGCAGGATTAAAAGTTATTTTTATTTTCTACTATCCTTAAATTCAAAAGATATGCACACATACAAATATTTAAATATTTAACATATTTTATATATTTATATAAACTATTTTCTATACTTACATAAACTTTTCTCATTAGAAAAAACAAGATTATTTTAAAATGTATGTCTTTCCCAACAAAGCTTCTCAGAGCTGTCAAATTGCCAGGGTATTTAAAAGAAAACATACTAAATGAGTACTAACAGGAGAAATAATTTACCCAGTCCTTCCTGTAGCTCTATGGACTCACATACTCCTTTTACTTATTAACTTGATTTATTTTAATTGTAATTCATGATGTTTAGCGTCAGGGTATGCCAACATAATTTAAAATATACAATTAAAAATGTAACACTATTTAGAAGTTTTACTTAAATGAATAAGTTTTCTTCTCTTTACTCTCAAAAACATATAACAAACATTCAATGTAAGAAAAATTTGTTTCGAATTCACTCTCTCTCTGCCCATCTGTGAGTTGGACAAGGGTCTTTTCCGGCCCTCACAGGACTTGGACTAAAACTTGGAGCATCAGCTCTCCTGGTTCTTGGGCCTTCGAACTCAGACTGGAATTCATACCATCAACCTTTCTGCTCCTCAGGTGTTTGAACTCAGGCTGCAACTACACCATGGCGTTCTCCCAGGTCTCCAGCCAGCCAGCTGCAGACCTTGGGACTTCTTAGCCTCCACAGTCACATGGCGGTGAGATAGGTGGGAGCGGAGTCCACTTCCCCTCAACACCAGTGAAATACCTAGCTGATCTGAGGAGCAGATGAACAGCCAACGGTATTCCAGCATATATGAAGATCAGAGACCAAAGATAGAGGAAATTGAAAGATCTGACAGTAAGAAGAGTGCTTAAGGACAATAAGGTCCCCTGGACCTGTGTGGAGACCAGGGTGGCTGAAGTCCCAGCCGGGGTGCAGGGTCTGCTGCAGGATTCTTGGGAGAGAGCCAGGCTGAGCTGTGTGAGCAGCCAGGTACTTGTTTGGACCAGAGGGGCTTGAATAGGAAGAATTTCTCAAAAAGAAAAAGAAAACAGAGGCACTCAGTGGCTAATTACAGAACTCTGGCAGCAGCCACGGCCTCTGGCGCACCTCCCCCCTCAGCCCCTGGATTGTGAACGCAGGATAAGCAGCCCTGGCTCACCTGAAACCCGGTTGCCTGCACCCAGATTAGCGGACTGGGGGCCCACACCTGAAACCTCTGGTGGGTGCACACTGGGAGCAGAGGCTAGATGCCCCACCCACAGGCCCAAAGCAGCAGACCCGAGAGCCCTGCGACTCAGGCCCAAAGCGGCCCCTGCCGGCCCCTCTAGAATCAGGTCCAAAGTGGCTGGATCAGAGGGCCCCCCGAGACTCAGGCCCAAAGCAGTAGATTGACTGATCAACGGCCTGGCTGCCTGTGAGGGATCACATGTACAACTCCTACCTAGCCCCTGCTCACAGAGCCCTGCAGGGCCTACTGGCTCTCTAGGATGAAGGCAGAACACCCAGCATAGGGGAGCTGCAGGGCTAGGGGAGACTGAATTCCCTGGAAAGACTCGACTCAGTAGGGGGCTGAACCACCCCATAGCAGCACCTAGAGCCCCTAGCATCTAAGACGGCAAAGAACAAGAAGGTGGAGTGTGAGTTTCCCCTAATTGGTGCAACTCAAGGAGAGCACAACTGGTGAACTAAAGGCCTAGTGGGGAGCAGAAGGACACTGAGGAACTGGACTGGAGGCTGAACAACAGCGAAGAGTGTGGCTCAGGAAAGGAAAAAAGTGAAACCAATCCTTCCAACCACCCCCTCCCATTCCATAGACAGGAAGACCAGCAGAACTAACCTGACCGGTTTAAAGCCAGCAGAAGACTTTTTTTTGTTTCCTTTCCTTCTTTTTTTTTTCTTTTCTTTCCTCCTTTCCCCCTGAATTCCTTCTTCCTTTCTATCCTTCTGACATTCTTTTATTTCTTCTTCCTTCCATCCTTTATTTTTTATTCTTCTTCCGGCCTTATTTTATTTATTCTTTTGTTTTAATTTTTGTTAAAATTCCTTATCTTGCCTCAAATCTGTCTTTATTCGTTCTTCCTTCCTTCCTTCCTTTCCTCCTTTTCTATTTCCTTTTTCCCTCCTTCCCTTCTTTTTTTTTTTCTTTCTTCCCCCCTTTCTCTTTTTCCCACAGGTGAGACAAGAAAACCTGGAGTGCTGAAAAGACAAGAGATAGACTGTGTTACACCCATAAACGTCAGCTCAAGACCAGTGAGCACGGGAGCTTAAGGAGACAGCACCACTGAATCCCATTGGCATTCTACCATAGAAGTTCACACAATAAAACCAGGGAATCACAATAGATCAATTCAAGAAGCAGAGGCTAACAAGAAGAGTCTCACAAACAATGGGAAGACAAAGAAACAATTCCCAAAGAAAGGAAAGGAGGAAACCACAGAAAGAATGCTAACTGAAAAAGAGGCAAGTCAACTATCAGATACTGAGTTCAAAGCAATGGTCATCAGGAAGCTCACTGAGCTCTCTGAGCTCAAAGAGAACTACCAGAAACTACAGGGAAACTACAATGAACTACTGCAAACTACATCAACATGAAAAAGGAAATAAAAACTATCAACAAGAGCCAAGAGGAAATGAAGAATACAATTTCTGAATTGAAGAACACAGTAGAAGGAATGAAAAGCAGACTTGATGAAGCAGAGGAAGGGATCAGCGAGCTGGAGGACAAAGTAGAAAAAAACGCCCAAAAAGAGCAAGAAAAGGAAAAGAGGTAATAAGGGAAATGCAGGACAACATGAAACGTAACAATATCCATATAATAGGAATACCAGAAGGAGAAGAAGAAAAGCAAGGGATAGAAAACCTGTTTGAAAAAGTAATGATGGAAAATTTCCCTAATCTGAGGATAGAAAAAGTCACCCAAATCCAGGAAACACAGAGAGTCCCAAGCAAGAGGAACCCCAAGAGACCACTGCAAGACACATCATAATTAAAATGGCAAATTTCCAAGACAAAGAGAGGATCTAAAAGGCAGCAAGGGAGAAAAAGGAAGTAACATACAAGGGAGCCCCAATAAGGTTAGCAACTGACTTCTCAATGGAAATACTCCAAGACAGAAGAGAATGGCACAAAATATTCCAAATAATGAGAACAGAGGCCTGCAACCAAGGCTACTTTACCCAGCAAGGCTCTCAATCAAGATAGAAGGCCAAATAAAGAGTTTCCCAGACAAAAGAAGTCTAAAAGAATATGCTTATACCAAACCAGCTCTGCAAGAGATGCTAAAGGGACTGCTTTAAGGAAAGGAAGGAAAGGAGAAAGAGAGAGGAAGACAGGAAAAAATGGCTATGAATAACTACCTATCGATAATAACCTTAAACATAAATGAATTAATTGCTCCAATCAAAAGACATAGAATAGCTGAATGGATAAGAAAACATGACCCACACATATGCTGCCTACCAGAGACCAATCTCAAGACAAAAGACCTAAACAGACTGAAAGTGAAGGGCTGGAAACAAATTTTCCAAGCAAACGGACATGAAAGAAAAAAGGAAGGGTAGCAATACTAACATCAGACAAAATAGATTTCCAAAGAAGGGCAATAAAGAGAGACCCAGAAGGTCACTTCATAATACTCAAAGGAAGAATCCACCAAGAAGACATCAACATTGTAAATATATATGCACCCAACATAGGAGCACCCAAATACATAAAGAAAATCTTGGAGGACTTCAAGAAGGATATTGACAGCAACACAATTATAGTAGGGGACTTTAACACCCCACTGTCAAAAATGGACAGGTCTTCCAAACAAAATAAAAAGAAGGATGTTGTGTCACTTAACAATACCCTAGATGAAATGGACTTAACTGATATATATAGAGCTTTACATCCCAAAGAAGCGAAATACACATTCTTTTCAAGTGTACATGGAACATTTTCAAAGATAGACCACATGATAGGACACAAAGCAAGCCTCAACAAATTCAAGAAAATTGAAATCATGCCAGGCATTTTCTCTGACCACAAGGGACTGAAACTGGAAACCAACCCCAAAGGAAAAAACCCAAACACTCAAAATCATGGAGACTGAATAGCATGCTATTAAACAATGAATGGGTCAAGAATGAGATTAGGGAAGAAATCAAAAACTTCCTGGAAACAAATGAAAATGAACCCACAACAACCCAAAACCTATGGGACACAGCAAAGGCAGTCCTGAGAGGGAAGTTCATAGCAATACAGGCCTACTTTAAAAAGATAGAAACATTTCAAACAAACAACCTAACACTACGCCTACAAGAACTCGAGGAACAACAATAAAGACAGCCCAGAGTAAGCAGAAGGAAGGAAATAATCAAGATCAGAGCAGATTTAAATGACATACAGACTAAATGCACAATTCAAAGGATCAATGAATCCATGAGCTGGTTCTTTGAAAAGATAAACAAAATCGATAAGCCTTTAAGTAGGCTCATCAAGAAAAAAAGAGAGAGGATCCAAATAAACACAATTAGAAATGAAACAGCAGAGATTACAACTGATACCACAGAAATACAAAGGATTGTAAGAAATTACTACGAAGAATGGTACACAAAGAAATTTGAAAACCTAGGTGAAATGGACACATTTCTAGAAAAATATAATCTTCCAAAATTGAATGAAGAAGAAGCAGAAAACCTGAACGGGCCAATAACAGCAGATGAAATTGAAGCAGTTATCAAAAAACTCCCAACACACAAAAGCCCTGGACCAGATGGTTTCACAGGAGAATTCTACAAAGCATTTAAGGAAGAGCTAACCCCTATTCTTCACAGATTATTCAAAAAAATCCAAACTGATGGAAGACTCCCAAACTCTTTTTATGAAGCCAGCATCATCCTAATCCCAAAATCAGATAAAGAAACAACGAAGAAAGAAAACTTCAGGCCGATATCACTGATTAACATAGATGGTAAAATTCTCAACAAAATATTGGCAAACCTCATCCAGCAATACATTAAAAAGATCATCCACCATGACCAAGTGGGATTCATCCCAGGGATGCAAGGATGGTACAATATTTGCAAATCAATAAACATAATAAATCACATCAACAACAGCAAAGACAAAAATCACATGATCATATCAATAGATGAGGAAAAAGCATTTGATAAGCTACAGCACCCATTTGTGATAAAAATACTCAGGAAAGTGGGAATAGAGGGAGAATTCCTCAACATAATAAAGGCCATATATGAGAGACCTACAGCCAACATCATACTCAATGGACAAAAACTTAGAGCTTTCCCACTAAGATCAGGAACAAGACAAGGATGCCCTCTCTCACCACTCCTATTCAACATAGTACTGGAAGTCCTAGCCACAGCAATCAGACAAGAAAAAGAAATAAAAGGCAACGAAATTGGAAAGGAGGAAATGAAAATGTACTGTTTGCAGATGACATAATAGTGTACATGGAAAATCTTATTGACTCCACCCAAAAACTACTCGACCTAATAAATGAATTTGGCAAAACACCTGGATACAAAGTCAATACTCAGAAATCAAAGGCATTCCTGTATACCGACAACTAAACTGCAGAAACAGAAATCAGGAAAAAAATCCCATTTAATGTAGCAACAAGAAAAATCAAGTACCCAGGAATAAACCTAACCAAGGAGGTAAAAGACCTATACTCAGAAAACTACACAACACTGAAGAAAAAAATTCAGGAAGACACAAAGAAATGGAAGCATGTACCATGCTCATGGATTGGAAGAGTTAACATCATCAAAATGGCCATACTACCCAAAGCAATCTATAGATTCAATGCAATCCCTATTAGAGTACCCATGACATATTTCACAGATATAGAACAAACATTTCAGAAATTCATATGGAACCATAAACAACCCCGAATGGCTGCAGCAATTTTGAGAAAGAAGAACAAAGCAGGAGGGATCACAATACCTGATATCAAACTGTATTACAAGGTCAAAGTAATCAAAACAGCCTGGTACTGGCATAAAAACAGGCACATAGACCAATGGAAAAGAACAGAGAGCCCAGAAATAAACTCAAGCCTTTACGGTCAATTAATATTTGACAAAGGGGGCAGGAGCATAAAATGGAGTAAAAACATCCTCTTCAACAGATAGTGTTGGGAGATTTGGACAGCTATGTGCAAAAAAATGAAACTTGATCACCAACTTACGCCATACACAAAAATAAACTCAAGATGGATAAAAGACTTAAATATAAGTCATAACACCATAAAAATCCTAGAGGAAAACATTGGCAGGAAAATCTCAGATATTCCATGCAGCAACATCCTCACAGACTTGTCCCCTAAAGCAAGGGACATAAAGGAAAGAATAAACAAATGGGACCTCATCAAAATAAAAAGCTTCCACTTGGCTAAAGAAAACAGCACCAAATTACAAAGAGAACCAACAGTATGGGAAAACATATTTGCTAATGATACCTCAGCCAAGGGCCTGATCTCCAAAATATATAAAGAACTCACACGACTCCACTCCAGGAAGACAAACAACCCAATTAAAAAATGGACAAAGGACTTGAACAGACAATTCTCCAAGGAAGACATACAGAGGGCCCAGAGACATATGAAAAGACGCTCAGCATCACTAGCCATCAGAGAGATGCAAACTAAAACCACAATGAGGTACCATTTCACACCTGTCAGAGTCGCCAACATAAGCAAATCAACAAGCAAATGTTGGAGAGGATGTGGAGAAAAGGGAACCCTAGTACACTGTTGGTGGGAATGCAGACTGGTGTCCACTGTGTAAAACAGTATGAAATTTCCTCAGGAAACTAAAAATGGAACTTCCCTCTGACCCAGCAATTCCACTGCTGGGATTATACCCTAAGAACCCTGAAACACCAATCCAAAAGATCCTGTGCACCCCAATGTTCATAGCAGCACAATTTATAATAGCCAAGTACTGGAAGCAACCTAAGTGCCCATCAGCAAACAAGTGGATCCAAAAACTATGGTATATTTACACAATGTAATTCTACACATCAGAGAAAAAGAAGGAGCTTATACCCTTTGCAACAGTATGGATGGAACTGGAGAGCATTATGCTAAGTGAAATAATCCTGTTGGTAAGGGACAAATACCATATGATCTCACCTTTAACTGGAACATAATCAACAGAAGAAAAAACAAACAAAATATAACCAGAGACATTGATGTTAAGAACAATCTAATAATAGCCAGGGGAGAGGGGGGTCTACAGTGAGGGGAAAGGATTACAGGAACTCCTATAAAGGACACAGGGACAAAATCAAGGGGGAGGGTGGAGGTAGGGGAGGGAGGTTGGTTCAGCTGCGGTGGGGTGCAGGTATAGGGAGAAAAGGCATACAACTGTAATTGAATAACAATAATTTTTGTATATAAATTAAAAATAAAAAAATAATGAAACTGCCTTTTTACTCAGCAATTCCAATGCTGGGAATATTCTCTAAGTATCGTTAAACACCAATTCAAAAGAATTAATGCACTCCTATGTTCACAGATCTGCTATTTACAAAAGCCAAGAGTTGGAGACAAATTAAGTACCCATCAGTAAGTGATTGGATTAAAAATGTGGTTCATCTACACAATGGAATACTATGCAGCAGAAAGAATGAAGGAATTCCTACCTTTTGCAACACTGTGGATGGACCTGGAAACTATTATACTAAGTTAAATAAACCAGTCAGTAAGAGACAAATACTGTGTGATCGCCCTCATAAGAAGAATCTAATAAACAAAATAAACTAATGAGCAAAACAGAACCAGAGGCACAAAATCATGTAATAGACTGACAGGTATAAGTGAGGAGGAACAAGGTTGGGACTGTTTGAAAGTTGAAGGGATTATAAAACATATATAAAGGACCCAGGACATGGCCAGCAGTGTGGGTATTGACTGTGGATGTCGGGGACAGGTTAGGTAGAAGGGGCTGGGGAAAAAATTGGACAACTGTAACAGCATAAACAATCAAACATTAAAGAAACTTTAAAATAAAGAATAATGTCATTGGCCCTGATGGAGGTGTAGATATGTATACTGTGCCTGTTCACACAACCAAAAGAAGGACAACAAATTTAAAAACAAAAGTAACCAGAACTGACAGAAAATCAAACAGTACAGAAGTCTGACAACCAAGGAGTCAAAGAAGAAGCATTCATCCAGACTAATAGGAGGGATGGAGACAGGCAGCTAGGTGGAGAGGCAAGGCCCTGGCTGGCAGACCAGGTATGGCGGAGGCTGGCAGAGTGCATGGTCCCACATTTGCACGTGGATAAAACAGGAGGCACGACTGGGGAGTGAGGCAGAGCACGCAATGCAGGGTCCTTGCACAGGGAAATCAAGTCTCAAATAGTCTGACTGAAAAAAACCATGGGGGTTGAGTTGGCAGGCGAAACTCCCAGCCTCACAGAAGAGTTCATTAGAGAGACACCAAGGAAGCACACACCAAGGCACATCATAATCACATTACCCAAGTTTAAAAATAAGGAGAGAATCTTAAAAGCAGCCAGAGAAAAGGACACAGTTACCTACAAAGGAGTTCCTATAAGAAGACTCTGGGCTGATATCTCAAAAGAAAACTTACAGGCAAGAAAGGGCTGGAAAGAAGTATTCAAAGTTATGAAAGGCAAGGACCCACATCCAAGATTATTCTATTCAGCAAAGCTATCATTTAGAATAGAAGGGCAGATAAAGTGCTTCCAGATAAGGTCAAGTTAAAGGAGTTCATCATCACCAAGCCCTTGTTATATGAAATGTTAAAGGAACTTATCTAAGTAAAAGAAGAAGATCAAAAATATTAACAGCAAAATGACAACAAACTCACAACTATCAACAACTGAATCTAATAAACAAAAACAAAAATGAATGAAGCAAACAACTAAAACAGGAACAGATTCACAGAAATAGAGATCACATGGAGGGTTATCAGCAGGGAGTGGAGGGAGTAGAATTAGGGAAAAGGTACAGGGAGTAAAGCATAAATTGTAGGTAGAAAACAGGCAGAGGGAGGTTAAGAATAATATGAGAAATGGAGAAACCAAAGACCTTATATGTATGACCCATGGACATGAACTAAGGTGGAGAAATTTTGGTGGGAGGGGTACAGGGCAGAGGGAAATAAAGGAGAGAAAAAATGGGACAACTGTAATAAAATATATTTTTTAAAAATAAAAATCTAGATCAGCTTACATTAAAAAAAAAAGAGAATAATGTTAATCTCCTTGCACTCTCCAAGGATAATGGATGAGGGTTACTTTCTTATTAAATTATATTTTAGATTTAAATATTTGTATTTCAATCAAATTCTGTTGTTTTAATTTTTATGCTCAAATTTTCCCATATTTTGGCAAAGAGTTATCCCCTTGAAGTTGGCTTCAATCCTTTTTCTCCCCAGGAAAAAAGGAATACTTTTTAGTAACTCTGACAAAATTTTATTTCTAGCATTTGAACAGTGACCATATTTGAATTTTGCATTAGGCTCTGCTAATGAAGTAGCCAGTGTTGCCCCTGCTATTTCACATCCCCCATTCAGTGATTACATGTCTCAATGGACAGGAGTACATACAGTGAAGGCAAATTATGGCCTTGTTTTGGTACTGGGAGCTTTGATCTTTTCTGATATGACCTCAGGAATCTTTGATAATTTCCTCACTTTCCAATACAACAAGATGAACTATATCAAGATGATACAGTATTGCCGTGGAACCTGGGGTGCTTATGAGACTGGGTTTGTAATTGCTCACGGGTCTTTATATTGATATAAGATAAAGATGCTATTTTTCAAGAGAAAATAGATCAAGCAATAGTACTGATTTTAACCTCAAATTTATAAATATGGGGGTTTACATAAGGTATTAATTTTATATTTACTTGGGTTCTTTTGTTGACATTCTTGGTTCCTACACGCATTAACATAAATACTTACTTGCTGTATCTATTAGTGTATGACAGTTGCAGTATTATGATAACTGTTACTACTGACAACATGATTACTAAAAACAGCTTAAGATTTCCTTGTAGTTATTTTCCATCCTACTGTGTTGGGTGGGAACTGCCCTGTCTGGTTTCAGAAGCTGTAACCCACCATGGCTAAGGCTAAGAGATCTTGGGACCATAAGCCACTAAGGAGACAAAATTTATCTTCCTGGCAGGGGTGCCGCCTCCATCCCCTTTTACTTCACCCTGCTTGGCCCTGGGCAGATGACTGGTTAGCCAATGACGGGTAAGATTCCTCAAGGGAGGGATGACCTAAGACAGGCATGGTTGCAATCAGGGAAGGACTTGGAGTACTATAGAAAAAGGGGGTGATGGGCCCTCACCCCTCAGCTTTGACATAGCCTGAGTCCTCATTCTGTCTGTAAGAAGTTTCCTAATCTCTTGGCTGCCTTACTTCCCCTGTGTGACTTAAGCCTGAAACAATGCTGGAGGGCAGTGCAGCCCTGGGCAGGAAGGAGCAGTTCCCAGGGGCGATCAGGCCTAAGAAAGAATGCATAAAACCCTGTGAAACCTGCCTTGCTAAGAATGTCCTCAATTTTCTGATAAAGGTCCAAGCATGAAATGAGTTTGTTTCCCAAAGTTTTATGGCCCTTTAGCTAACTGACCCTGACTCAGAATAAGCCCTCATAGTTCTTTGTTATCTATTGTTTGATCATTACTGCCTGACAATGATGAACGAGGACCTTCCTTGAGGTAATGCTCCCAGAAAAGCAATAAAAGGCTGTCCAGGCAAGGGTCAGGGTGCTCTCTCACTCAGAGAGTGGCCATGCCGTCCCCTTTTCTCCACAGGACTTCTGCAGTCTGTGTGAATTTGTTTGTCACATCCACAAAATATGGACCCTGCTGGATATAATCTGCATCACTACTGTATAAATCATTTGAAATCATTTCTCTCTGTGTGGTTATAAGTCACTACTCATAAGGAACCATTTTTATGAAATTTTGGTTTATCATTCCATAGGTTATTTATTTATATATACACAGCTTTCTCTGAAAAAAATGTTTGCACAATCTACACACAGTTCTCTCTTATTTATTTACATGTTTACCAGTTTTGTCAAATTACATGTCCTGGAATTCAGCTGATAATAGATGATCTTTGTTTGTTTTTATAGCTTTGCCACTGAGTGGATGCATTGCAATTCATTCAAATTATATTGATGATCTCTGCCATGAAGCATTTATTTTCAATATATAAGTTGCTTTCAATAGAGCTATTGCAATGTAAGCATCGCTTTCTTCTACCCTCCTACCCTTTTAGTTACCATAAACTCATTGTATTTAAACTGTTTTCATTTCTTAAATATGTTCCAGACCTTTACAAGTACCTCTATGACTTGTTCCTCTAAACTGCTCCCTACACTTCCAGAATTCTCTATGTAACCCATTGTATGAGACTCTCCCCATTGCACTGTGCTAACCTCTTTCTTAGTCAGTTACTGCTAACAAATATCAGAATTTAGAAGTTAAAGTCTTTACCTTCATATCCTCACCGCCAACCTGGGTCCCTGGTCAAAATTGTTGAATAGATTAATTAAAACAAAGGTGCCAAGTCCACATGAAAATAATTCCTATCACTACATTGAAATGATAAATAGTAATATGATCAAAACTAACATTTAAAAAATTTCATGATAAAGGAAACCACTATGACACTTGCAATAAAGATACTATGGCGTATTTGTAAATCTCACAATTTTCAATATTATATCTCATATTCTCAATATTATATTCAATTCTACTCACATGAAACAGAATCTCTTTTTATTAAGATAGAACTATATGTGAAACATTAGTCAATATCATGGGTTTGGTTAGCCCAAGGCTTTATTCTCTTGCTGTTATCAGATTGTGCAAGTCAGATCCCTTCTGGTCATGAATTTTGAAAAGAGTTAGCAGGTTCAACTTCTAGGCTGTGGCATGGTTTGGATTTGAATCTCTTAGCTTTAAGGTCAACACAATTTTCCCAACCTGTTTCACTAACCTTCAAAGCTTTCTTTATTACCTACATGGTCCTCAGCACAAACTTGCAATGCCTCACACTACCTGATTTCCCTTCACCCCACTTATTTTCTGAGGCTTTTTGGGAAATGTTTAAGTGGCTTTCATGTGCCTCTTAGGGATGTTTTAAATTAACTTTTTCAGCACTCAAAAGTTGAAAAAAATACCACTTGTGAAGCCATGTAATTTCTTCATCTCATGCACACCAAAACCTATACAATGCATAGGATTTCATATCTTGTTCTTAATGCATAATCTCAGTAGAACATATTCTGAATTTAACACATTGTTTAAATACTGTATGAAAATCAGTTATCAGATAAGTTTATGTTATTTTGTCTAAATGAATGTCTCTATATCTAATTGAGTTAGTCATATGTCCTGCTTATTAAGCAATATTGCTCTTATTTCAAATACACACATTTATAAATATATCATACATCATTAATCATACATTAAAATGTTCTCAAAGATTATCATGCATTTTCCCAGTGTTAAATGTGGTGTTACTTGTTCCTGTAGCTCCCTCCCTGTCCTCAACCTCCCCCCTCACTATCTTTTCTCCCCTGCCTCACTAAAATTAATGTGCTGTTTTTTAAATTGAGTTAAATGTATAGGTAAATATACATCACAGTGTTCTATCACAAAAATGTAATGAAGTCAGAATCTTTAACAGAGGAATACAAATCACACATGTCAACTTGATGTTATATGGGTTTCAATAAAATCATTTTAATTGTTACCAAAAAATTCTAATAAAGCAATTAAAAGTAACTTTTAGGAGAAATACAGATCATAATTCTTAGCATTAGAAATAACAGTATTTCCAAATTGCTTACAATAAAAATGTAATATTAAAATATAGAACTTTTATCTCTAACAGAGATGTGAAATCTCAAAATAATATTTTAAAATCTCACCATGTAAAGAAATATATTGAATAATTTTCTAAACTAGCAGTTTAACTTATAAATGGTAGTAACTGCACAAATTATAAGATATTTAAGACACATTAATGTATATACTTTCCATGTAGTCAGCAGAAAACATATACTGTGTATAACAATATTTATATACCAATTAATATAAACATATGATAGTTACATTAGTGTGTAGATCAATTAATATATTTTCTTACAAAACACTAATCACAAAATATAGACTACTTCAGAATAAATTTTGTTTCAAATTCTATACTTTAAAAAATTGGTTTGCTTTACTTTGTAGTTCTTTTGATCTCTGTCAATAACATCTAGTTATTCTAATAAATTGACATAAAAGTTTATCTCTTTATGATTCTCTTCATCATATTTCTCTTCATCAAAAGTTCAGAGATACAGTACATAATCATTTATTGAGAAAATAATCTCATTAGTTTAAAAATATGTCCACAAATCTTATTACCTAGGCAGAATTCTTTTCTTTAATGGTTTTTTGTTGTTATTTAAGTACAGTTGTCTGCATTTTCTCCACCACTCTCCCCCACCACACCCACTCTCACCTCCCACATCCAATCCTATCCACCTTTGGCTTTGTCCATGGGTCCATAATTCTTAATAAAACATGAAAGCTTTTTAATCCTATGTGTTTTCACTTGTGCATTTAGTGGACTTCATTTCAACCAATATTTGTGATGCATATGGAGAACTTTAATAGTTATTTTATTCAATTATACAGCAAAATTATAATTGTTTTCACTTGTTCATGCTATAAATATAACAACTGAAATCATAATAACCACGTTAGATCAAAAAAGTGTTTTGTAGAAAATAGAGAAAACATAAATGGAGAAACATTTCATATATGTGAAAATATAAAGGTTAAAAAATATTGAAGAACATTGACCTACATGATAGCAAACATAAGTTTCTGTTTTTGCATAGAAATTGAAAGTAGGAAGTAGGAACATAAATCAGGAAAATTTGACTTTTTGCCTTATTATCTGACCTCTTCGCTTCACACTGTGTGTAAACAAATGTAGAAATCTGAGGATACCTGGTCATTAGGTGGGTAGATGTCATCACCCCAAATTGTGAAAGTAGTGCAACAATGCAAGAAGAAAAGCCTTGCCCCACCTTCCTCATTATAATCTTTTCTTGACCTCCTCCTTGTTCTTTCACTGGGATGGCAGATGTGATTCCTTCAGGCAAATGACCAATTAGTGTTCTAGGGTCCTGGTAGAAATCAGGTGGCATATTCTAAGTGGGTAATTCAGACGTTTAGTGTAGTTAAGAGACTATAAAGATATGGCTGGGATTTAAAAAAACAACAACAACAGTACTTGTTGGTAGCAAGAGAAAGGAAGTCCTACCTGTCACCCCTGAACCTGATGCTACCAGGGAAGGGGTGTTTACCAGCTGCCAAGAGTATGGGTGTGTGGACAGGGAAACCTGAGAGAAGCTGTGACCTTCAGCAGAGGTAGATTAGCTGTGACCTCGGCAGAAAGTCACAGCTAATCCACAACAAACTATCAGGGAGCATAAAAACCTCACCTTTTTCCTGTAGATACCAGTATTTTGCCATGTATAATGCATATTTTTGCCCAAATTTTTGAGGGAAAAATAAGGATAAGCATTATATATGACTAGTACTTATTCTGCATCTATATAAATGTTTTTAATTTTTTTATTTATGCTTATGTGTTAAAAATGTAACTCTAGAAAGCAATAATGCTATCTGTATGTTCAAAAATAAAGGCTAAAATTCCTTTATAATACAAAAAAAGTATCTAAAGATAAAAAATAAATAATTGAAATAACAAATTAAAACGAAAGATTTTTTTTCCTGAAAGTTTGGGCCAAAAACATGGGTGCGCATTATACATGGAAAAATATGATACTTCCCACTGGCTGAACAAATAGTGAAAATGTTTTTTGTATTTTGCTGAATGCCACCTGGGACCTAAGGGTAATGGAGGCTTTACACAACCCCATGCAGCAAGCACCTGCCAGAAGGGAACTCAAAGTGATCTGGACAGAAAAATGAAAGGTATATAGCATAAAATACTAATTGATAATTTAAATACATGGCTAAAAATTAACAATAAAGAAAGAGCATGTTATCATTTTATAATATAAATATAACACTACCAATCTCTCTTAGTTTATTATTCTCTACGTACATATCAGTACTTACCTTATATTTTACTGCTTTAGTTTGTTGTTGTCTTTCTCTTATTGTCACTAGAATGTAAGTTCCACAGGGCATAGATCATTTTTTTTTTGTTCTCTACTGTGGTCCCAGCACCCAGAATTCTGCTTGGCTGATGGTAGATACTGAAATAGTTTTTGGATGAATGAATGAATTGGAGAATATAAAGACATTTTAATGCAAAATCTGTAATTTCATAAAAACTAAAACCTGTGAAAATACACAAATTCATGTGATATAAATAATTCACACATTTAGAGGACTGTCAGGGTTTTTAACATGTTTATAAACTACCTCAGAGTTCAAAAGGCATAAAAAATAAGAGGTTTTACTTACATTTGTATGTCCCCTCCAACATTAATTGTGCATACAGAAAACAATTGATAGATATGTGAAATGTACAACAGCAGTAAGTGACAACTATTACTTGATTCATTTTGCAATAATTACTATTTATTTGGTTGGAATATTCTAGGAGTCTGTGATCTTAAGACTCAGAGAGTTTCTGTCACCTGCTAACTATTCATCTTTAAGGGTTGTTTCAATATCCCTAGACTTCAGTTTCATGGTCTATAATATGAGATTAGTAATAGCTATTTCTCTGAGTTCTGCAGATTACAAGAAATAACATATATTATGTCAGTCTCCCACTGTCTCTACTCTGTTTTGCAAAGGCATGTCCTGGACCAATAAGCTTGAGACCATTCCTTATTTGTTAATTGAGAATGAAATAGTACTAATCTCCAAATTCTTAAATATTTATCACCAAAACAAAACCAAGAAGTACTAATTCTTACTTATTCTACATGCAGTCTGCTATCTGCTCAAGGGTCTTATTAGAGTCAATGTAGTAAGAACTACTTTTATGTTATCTCCAACTGCAACTTCGGGCTGTAACACTGAGGGGAGTCTGGGTTGTATGAAGCATCCTAATTCAAGTTCATTGTCTTTAACTTTTCACTATCTCTTGCCCATTGTCATGCTTTTTCTTCCCTGTCAAGTCCAGGGATGACAGGAAAGAATAGCATGCCTTGGTTTACTATTTATTTTTTATTACATTCAATTATAATTAGTAAATCTTTCATTATTTTTCTCTTTCAAGACATGAAGGGTTAAATTCATGCAATTAATTTTCCTTAGAACTCTTGATTAATCTACCATCTTGCAATATACCATTGGACCATGTTTTTATTTGGTTATAATTTTAGACTAAAGGGGCTGATATGTTAGATCTTTGAGTTTTATACCTATGTTATTTTTTCAGGACTGTCTAGTTTATTCAGTTCCCTGAATGCACTCTTTTTTATTTACATAGAGATAAAATATATGCAGAAAATTATAAACAGATGTGTGCTTAATATAACACTGATTTATTTGACAAATATTTATTGAGTGTCTAATATATAAACCAGAAACTATTCTAGATGCTTGGGACTCATCTAAAAACAAATTGTCAAAGATCCCTGCCTGCATGAAAATTATAGTCTAGTAAAAGTAGGACTATTTATTTATACAGAAAAATACACGTGTATATTTACAGACAGAGATCTACACACTCATAGATGTCAAGAGAATCACTCAAGAGAATGGTTGATAGAAGGTTTTCTTTCTATTTTTATTTTAATACATAATCCAAATATGGACCACACCAGGGAAAGATGAGGTTTTAAAAATATGTAGGAAGGGCAGAAATCCCTAATCAAAGTGAGTAAAATCTGTGACAGTAGTTTCTTGAATGCCAGTCTGTAAAGCAGGAACAAGGTAAAAGGAAAAATATAGAAACATTTAGAACAAAATGTAAAAGAGGAGTTCTGAACTGAAAATGGACAGAAGACTCAAAAATATTCTAGAAACCAGAGCAAAGCTGAAGCATCTGCAAATAAATGTGCCAACCACCTGGGGCAATTGCAAAACATAACCATTATATTTTGTTCTTGTTTAAGACTCAGTGGATCAAAGGTGGGTAGAACTAAGAGAGACAGGTATAAATGTACAGAATTTATTGGAATTCTTACTTCCACTGTATAGTACTGGTCGTACCTGAAGACAGCAGACCTGGTCCATAGCTAAAAGGCCTTTAACACATAAGGCAAAGAGGACACTACAAGACCATGAATAATTATGACAGACTTCTCCTTTTCCTTCTGATGAGAGCTAAGAAAAAGCATTTTTGCTATTTGTTATTTTATATTTGTCATTTATCTGATCTTCAACAATAAGCATTCTGCACATATCCCTCACTTAAAAGTGTCTGATTGAATCACAGTTATGAACAAATTAACAGTCCTATTGGATTTCACGGTGTCAGAACTTCTAAGATACACTCCTCATAAACTACAATAATTATTCATCTCTACCTATTTCCAAATGTTTTCTTGCTGTAAGTAGATAATGACTTTTTTCTTGAAAATAAAGGTCTATACTAAATAAATGTCTCCTAAAAAGAGGGTGTCTATCCACAACACAAAGGAAATAAATTTTAATGGAATGAATCCATTTTCTTTTACCAAGCCTTACCAAGTACCAGGAAGAAAAGGACCCCCATCAGAGAACAAGAAAGTAAAATGTTAATATTATACTATAAAAATTTTCCCCATATTTTCCCCTTGAGAAACAATAGAGGAACTTTGCATATTATAAGTCTGAAGCTTATGAAAAAACATGGTTAATCTTTCTAAAACAATTGTCTCTCCTAAGTGTTTGGTTCTGCCTCTGTGATCATATAATTTTCATGTAGTTTTATGCATTCCCTATGGCTGAATCAAGTACAATATCATTGCATATTAAAATTTCAACACAGAAGCACACAGTTAAATTCTGGGCTCGATATAAAAGTCAGGCAGAAACTGGAGGCAAGTTGGAGAAATAACTGAGTTATTAAACAGATTAAAATAATTGAGCAGACATATGAGTAATACAGCCCTATTTAAGACTTCTCATAAGCACACAAAAGAAACCAAAAAGGAAAACAACAATATGACCAATAAACATCATTATATTTAGTATCCATCTAATTTTTGAAATAATTTTAATCTGGGTCATATATTTTCAGCAGTCCATTAAGTCTTGAAGGTAAAAATATATGATATATAAATTGATATCCAAGAATTCTTATCAATGATTTGGTCACTTACAAAAATTCCTAATAGGATAAATCAATTTATTATGGATGTCATCTTAAAATTATATTTGAGAAATGGGTATATAAAAAATTTTTAAGAGTATATAGTATACCCATGTCTACATATTTACATATATGAAAAATTACCTTTTCAGAAATTATGTAAACACTTATTTACACTGCTACTCTGTTCAAAAATAAATATGGCTCTAAGTTGTATCTCTGTCTCACTTCTTTAGTAACCAAACCGTTTAGAAAAACAGTTTCTACAGAACACAAACATTTCAGTATAACTTCTAAACAGATATCTCCTGTGTATTAATGAAGGGAACATTTCCTTTGGATCTTCTATAAGTGCATTAAATTTAAATATAACAAAGAGTGGAATGGATTACATTTGTTAAGGCTTTTGAGAATGAATAGTATGAGTAATAACTCATACTTACATGTTTCCATTGATTCAAAGTTACCATATGAAGCCTTATTATCCATGCTTACAGTCACAAAAAGTGGCTTCTTTATCTGAGAGGGTAGTGACCTAATGACATAAATACATAAAGAACATCCTGAGTACCAAGAAAACATTCAATGAGGATAGTCAGAGGGGAAGACAAAGATATTAATTCTCTCTGATAATATGTAGATAGCATAAAAATGGCTGAACATTTTTGAAGATTTTTACAGGCACTAAAATCAGTTCTTTTGCTGGCATTTTAAATATCTACAGAGTATTTCCTTGAATCTTGGCAAAAATCTAAATGTTTTTTAAGAAATTAACAATATCTTACAAAAAAAGAGTACTTAATTAAAACAGGTGTCTCCAGTTCCATCCATGCCATTGTAAAGGGTCTAAGCTCCTTCTCTCTCTGCTGCGTAGAATTGAACATAGTCAACAAAAGAAAAAAGCAAACAAAATATAACCAGAGACATTGAAATTAAGAACAATGTAACAATAGCCAGAGGGGACTGGGGAGGGAATAGTGGGGAGAGGGGTCTACAGGAGCTACTATAAAGGACACAACGACAAAATCAAGGGAGAGGGTAGAGGTGGGGGAGGGAGGTAGGACTGGTTGGGCTGGGGTGGAGGGATGGGGAGAAAATGAAGACAATTGTAACTGAATAAATTTTTTAATTAAATAAATAAATAAATAAATAAAATACTGCATTTCAGACTAAAAAAAAAAACAACAGGTGTCTCTATGTAATTTTATATATTAGTCCAGGTCTTCATGGTAAGACACATAGCATCATAAATATTATATCCCTAAATAAATAAATGAAAAAAACAATAAAATAAAATAGAGCACCAATTTACAAAGTATTCATTTGAAACTTTACATTATCAAAAGTTAAAACAATATAAATGAATAATAAATTGGTTAATTAATTCAAGATTAGATTATATACGGGATTCAAAAATTGTTTTAATGATTTTTTATGGAGAACTTTGAATAACAGCAAAACTATGTGATATGATGTTAAGAAACAGGATAGGAATATAGAGAAAAGCATATCTTTTCTCTAGATAGCATAGGAAAACCTACGCTATCTTAAAAACTAAAAGAGAACACTTGAGATCATGGCCCATAAGTGCCAAGTGCTTATATTTATATTCTATTTTATCACAAATATTTCCTTTTTTGTTGCAGGTTCTTTAGTTTATTTCAAACTATTTTAATTGTTGTTCAATTACTTTGTCCTCATTTCCCCTCATTACTCTCCTCTGCATTGCCCACCCCCACCTCCCACTTTAAATCCTCCCCTGACCCGTCTTTGTCCATGGGTCCTTTATACATTTCCTTGACTTGAATCTTCCCCTTGTTCTCATGTTACCCCCTTCTACCCTCCTCAGGTCACTGTCAATTTGTTCTTTATTTCCATGTCTCTGGTTCTATTTTGCTCGCTTGTTTGTTTTGCTGATTAGGTTGCACTTATAGATGAGATCATATAGTATTTGTCTTTCACCACCTGGCTTGTTTCACTTAGTGTAATTCTCTCCAGTTCCATCCATACTGTCATGAAGTGTAGGAACTCCTTCTTTCTTTCTACTGAATAGTATTCCATTGTGTAAATGTAACAGAGTTTTTGGATCCACTCGTATACTTATGGGCACTGCTATGAACATTGGGGTGCATAGGTTCTTTTGAAATGGTGGTTCAGGAGTCCTATGGTATAATCCCAGCATTGGGATTGCAGGATCAAAAGGCAGTTTCATCTTTAGTTTTTTAAAGAAATTCCATTCTGTTTTCCACAGCAGCTGCACCAGTGTGCATTCCCACCAACAGTGTACTAGGATTCCCTTTTCTGCCAACCTCACCTGCACTTGTTGTTTGTTGATTTGCTCATGGTGGCCCGTCTGACAAGTGTCACGTGGTATCTCATTGTGATTTTAATTTGCATCTCTCTGATGGCTAGTGATGCTGAGCATCCTTTCATTAGTCTCTGGGTCTTCTTTTTATCCTCCTTGGAGAAGTGTCTCTTCAGAAAAATCTGTACTCAAAAAACTACACAACACTGAAGAAAGAAATTAAGGAAGACACAAACAAATGGAAACAGGTACCATGTTCATGGATTGGAAGAATTAACATCATCAAAATGGCCATACTACTCAATGTGATTTACAGATTCAATGCAATCCGTATTAAAATACCAATGACATATTTCACAGATATAGAACAAACATTTCAAAAATTTATATGGAACCATAAATGACCCCAAATAGCTGCAGCAATTTTGAGAAAGAAGAACAAAGTAGGATGGATCACAATAGCTGATATCAAACTATATTACAAGGCTATGGTAATTAAAACAGTCTAGTACTGGCATAAGAACAGACACATAGATCAACGGAACAGAATGGAGAGCCCAGAAATAAACCCATGTCTCTATAGTCAATTAGTATTTGACAAAGGGGGCAGAAGCATAAAATGGAGTAAAAATAGCTTCTTCAACAAACGATGTTTGGATATCTGGACAGCTACATGCAAAAAAGTGAAACTCAACCACTAACTGACACCATACACAAAAATAATCTCAATGTAGATAAAAGACTTAAATATAAGTAGTGATTCTATGAAAGTCCTAGAGGAGAATATAGGCAGAAAAATTTTACATATGCCATGCAGCAATATTTTCATCAGTATGTCCCTTAGAGCAAGGGATAAAAGGGAAAGAATAAACAAATGGGACTACATTAAATTAAAAAGCTTTTCACAGCTAAAGAAAACATCAGAAAAATAAAAAGGGAACCAACTGTGTGGGAAAATATATTTGACAATGTTACCTTGGGCAAGGGTTTGATCTCCAAAATATATAAAGAACTCACATGACTCCACAAATATTTCTTTAAAAATATGATATCCAAAACAAACTTGGGTATTTGGAAAATGTATTGATTATGAAGAGAATGGATTCCAAGATGGCTGCAGAGTAGCTGGAAGCTCCATCCGCTTGCTTCCAGCTCCACAACAGTCTCTCAGGTAAACCACAAATCAATCAACCCAAAAATCCAGCTGAGTGTGAGCATGCATGAGTGGGCTAGTGTGTGGGAGTGTTTGAAAGTGTGGCCAGGCTCTCCTGACAGAGCTGCTGCCATTGCCACTGTCCAGCACAGTACCTTTGGTAGTGGAGATTCGGGGCAGGAGCTATTCTGAGGAATTTAAAATATTCTCAAGAAGAAGCCTCTGGAGAGCTCATACCTGGGAGAACCCACACTTGTCTCTATGCCCTCCGCCCCAGGTCTGCCTACCCTGCCCTTGCCAGGAGCCAGGGTCCATAAGCTGCAGTGTTCACTGGGGATGGAGCTGTCACCTCCCCAACCCAGGGTTCTGCAAGACCTGCAAATAAGGCACATTCTGCAGATCAACCAGTAGCTAGGAGCTAGCCAAGAACAATAGGGTGGAAAGAGGTGGCCTGAGGAATGATTGGCTGCAAAGACCACCCTGGGAGTGCAGCTGTTATGGCTCAGTGGTGGGAGCCCAAGGCTGAGACTTACTGAAGGGAAGCAATGCAAGCACCCTCTTGCACAGCCCCATGTAATAATATAGCTGTTGAACTCTTCCCTTCCTTTCCAACCCCATCAGGATAATTTGAGTTCTGAAAGAGGACAATGCATACAGGATATAATCTATTGATTTGGGAGCCAGGAAGAGGCTTAGGTATGAGAGAGAAGCATGGATAGGTGGCCTCCTGTATGTGCTCTGACTGGAGATTCAACCCACACCTAGAAGCCCTCTCAAGGAATAGGAGGTCATGGAAGGGGCTGAATCCCTTAGTCAGCCAAATGAGGGAAAATTTCCAATAATAAAAGGGCTTTCTGCTGTAAGGAAAGATTAAAACCATTGGAGAGAAACCCACCATCTTTTTTTCCCCTTCCTTAAAGGGTTAAAGCACAAATTTTGTGTGTACAGTTACCCAGCTTGGGCTCCAGTGAAGGGAGGGTAGTGCAGTCTAGAGTCATGGGGGGAGAGTCTGGAGTGGGAAACACTGGGGAGAGTCTTAAGGAGTGGCTGGGGGATTGTGAGGGTCCCAATAACCTGGGCTTCACAACAACTATCTTCCTTGCCCCTCCCAGGGGAAAATAATAACCTTACCATGAGGGATACTGCTCCCTTGACCAGGAAATCCTCTCTCCACAACCTCTGTAAACTTATTCAGTCCACTGTGCACATTTTTTTTTCTCTTTTGTCAGTTTTGCTCTGTCATGGTATCTTGTATTGTTTGTTTGTTTTTTTTAATTTATTTTCCTGCCTCTTCTCCCATCCTGCATCTTAACTCTTGCTGTGGAGACAGCAATGTTAACAGACTCACGGGTCATCAGAGACAGGCAATAGGGCACAGCCAATCCATATACTGCCCTGGGAAACAAACTTGTGTGCCTCTTCATGGGAGAGCCACAGAAACACCCTTCTGGCATCCAACAGACCCAAAATCTGGGCTCTGGAAGCCTAATAGGGTCCCTGCCCTGCAGAGTGCAGGGAGATAATCCCAAACAGACTGAGACTAGTGACTCAGGGGAACAGAACAAACACATCATCTTCCATAAAGTCTGAAAAGCACCTGTGATAGGAGACCCAGGAATCACAACCCCTTGTTTCCTCCAGAAGCCCTCTCAGAAATAGTTTGATCTGTGGCTAGTCTAAGATTGACAGCAGGCCAGCAGGCAGAGACTGGTAGAGGTGGATCCTGTGGCAACTTGGGACAGTTGAAGACACACCCCTGAACACAGTGCTGATAAAAAGCCAGCTTTGCAGAGCAGCTTGGCACAACCTGGGGACAGTCAAGCCTGGAGGAATCAGCCACAAACTGTGGATCACCTGTAGCTTCAAAAAGGCAGCCAAGGGCCCCAAGTGGACAGCACCTGATATTGGCTTACACCAGACTCAGACATCAGAGCAGTATCCAAAGGGAGAACCCAGACAGAAAGATCTAAACTATGCAGAGTCAAATGCACTTGGTTCTTTTTTCATTATCTTAGCTATGTTTTTTCTTTTACATAGCCATTCCATTTACACTTTTGTGTCTATTTTTTCTTTTTATTGTTGGTGCTCTAATTTTTCTTTCATATTTCCTATTTTACTCTCATCTTAGAATACTCCACTGTTCCCTTTTTCTCTCCATTTATTATTTTTGTTACCCTTACTGTGTTCTGTTTCCCCATTTTCTTCTTTCAGTTTATTATGAGTAGAAGCTCTCTTCCCCTTTCTCTTCTCATTATCACTTTCTTTCCTTTGATCTTCTCATATTCTTTTCCCCTTTCCCTACTATTCCATTTCTCTCTTTGCTTTTATTAGTCCTTGCTCTTTTGGTGTTGATATTGTTGTGGTGGGCAGGGGAGTTGCTTGTTCTGGTGTTGTCTTGTGTTGTTTTGCTTTGTTGTGCCAGCACCTATACACTAGCATACAACACATGGTGGGGGTTGAGCCTCTTAGCCAGCCACATAAAGGGGATCTTCCATCAATGAATGTGCTAGTAATAGTCAGGATACAAAGAGAACAACAGGAGAGTCTGCATAACCCACACATAGTTCATTCTTAGAGCATTCAGATCAGGAGATCAAGAAGTCTGCACCGCTGAGACCCACAGGACTCCTAACACACAAGGCCACTACACAAGACAGAGAGTCAAAGAAAATCAATATAATATATAGAAACGAACACAAAGAAAAACTAAAATGGGGAGACATAGAAGCAACCCCCAAATGAAAGAAAAAGATGAATATCCAGAAAAAGAGCTAACTGAAACTTAAGCAAGCAACTTATCAAACATAAGAGTTCAACGTAATGGTTATAAGGATGCTTAAGGAACTTAGTGAGAACTACAGGAAACTTAGTGGGACCTACATCAACTTGAAAAAGGACAGAGAAAACTTGAAAAGAACCAGATGGAAATGAAAAATGCAATATCTGAAATTAAGAGCACAATTTACAATAGCCAATTACTGGAAGCAACCTACAAGCCCATCAGCAAAGGAGTGGATCAAAAAACTGTGGTACATTTACACAATGGAGTTCTATGCAGCAGAGAGAAAGAAGGAGCTTATACCTTTCATGACAGCATGGATGGAACTGGAGAGTATTATGCTAAGTGAAATAAGCCGGGCAGTGAGGAACAAATACCATATGATCTCACTTTTAACTGGAACATAATCAACAGAAGAAAAAAGCAAACAAAATATAACCAGAGACATTGAAGTTAAGAACAATCTAACAATAGCCAGAGGGGAAGGGGGAAGGGATAGTCAGGAGAAGGGTTTTCACGAACTCCTATAAAGGACACATGGACAAAACCAAGGGGAAGGGTGGAAGCAGAGTAGGGAGGTGGGTTTGGCTAGGGTGGGGTAGAGGGGTGGGGAGAAAATGCAGACAATTATAATTGAACAACAATAAAATAATTTAAAAATTGAAAAAAAAGAACACACTAGGAGGAATTAAGAGCAGGCTAGACAAAGCAGAGGATCAAATTAGTGAGTTGGAAGACAAAGTAGAATAAAACACACAGAGCAACAAAGTGAAAAAAAAACTCAAAAAGAATGAGGACAGTCTAAGGGAGCTTTGGGAAAATATGAAACATAATAATATTCACATCATGGGGATTCCAGATGGAGAAAAAAATGAACAAAACATAGAAAAGCTGTCTTAAAAAAATGATATAAAACTTTCCTAACTTGTTGAGGGGGGAAAGTCATGCAAGTCCAATAACTAAAGAGGATCCCAATCAGGATCAACCAAAAGAGGTCCACTCCAAGATACATTACAATCAAAATGGCAATATTCAAAGACAAACAGAGAATCTTAAAGGCAGCAAAGGAGAAATAGCTGGTAACATACAAGGGAGCTGACTTCTCAAAACAAACATTACAAGCCAAAGTGATTGGCAAAAAATATTCCAAGTAATGAAAAGCAAGGACCTGCAACCAAAATTACTCTGTTGAGCAAAGCTCTCATTTAAAATGGAAGGCAAAATAAAGAGCTTCCCAGACCAAAAAAAAAAAAAAAAGGCTAAAAGAGTACATCTCCACCGTGTCAACACTGCAAGAGATGCTAAGAGGATGGCTTTGAGAAGAAATGGAGAGAGAGAGAAACACAGGTATAAAGGGAAAAAATGGTAATGAATAAGTACCTATCAATAATAAATTTAAATGCATAGATTAAATGCTTCAATTTAAAGATATAGGGAAGATGAATAGATAAGAAAACACAACTACATATATGTTGTCTACAAGAAACCCACTTCAAAACAAAAGATATACACAGGCTGAAAGTTAAGGGATGGAAAATATATTCCATGCAAATGAACATGAAAAAAAAAACCTAGGTAGCATTATTTATATCAGACAAAATAGACATCAAAAGCAAAGGCAATAACAAGAGACAAAGAAGGTCACTACATAATACTTAAGGGAGTAGTCCAACAAGAAGATATAACTCATGTAAACATATATGCACCCAATATAGATCTACATAAATGTATTAAAAAATATCAGAAGAATTTAAGAAAGAGATAGACAGCAATACAGTCATTTAGGGGATTTTAACACCCTAGTGTCAACAATAGATCTTCCAAACAAACATAAACAAAAATATTGATCAACACTCTAGATCAAATGGATTTAAATTATATTTATAGAACATTTCACTCCAAAGAAGCAAAATACACATTCTTCTCAAGTACACATGGATCATTCTCAAAGATAGACCACATGGTAGAACACAACACAAGCCTTAATAAATTCAAGAAAATTGAAATCATACCAAGCATCTTCTCAGATCATAATGGCTTGAACTAGAAATCAATCTCATGAAAAAAACTTCAAAGACTTCACATACATGGATGCTGACTAACAGGCTATTAAATAATGAATGGGTTAATAATGAAATAAAGAAAGAAATCAAAAAGTGTCTGGAAATAAATGGAAATGGACATACAACAACTCAAAACCTATGGAACACTGTGAGGGCAGTCCTGAGGGGGAAGTTCATAGCAATACAGGCCCACCTAAGAAAATTGAAAAATCTCAAATAAACAATCTAACCTAACATCTAAAAGAACTAGAGGAACAACAACAAACAAAGCCCACAGCAAGCAAAATGAAGGAAATAATCAAGAGAAGAGCAGAATTAAATGATAGAAAGACTAAAAGAACAATTCAAAGGATCAATAAATCCAGAAGCTGGTTCTTTGAAAAGATAAACAAGATCAACAAGCCTTTAAACACACTCATCAAGAAAAGAAGAGAGAGGAGCCAAATAAATAAAATCAGAAACAAAACAGGAGAGATTACAACTGATACCACAGAAATAAAAAGGATTGTAAGAAGTTATAAACAATCATATGCCAAGAAATTAGACAAACTGGGTGAAATGGACAAATTTCTGGAAACATACAACCTTCCAAAAGTGAATCTGGAAGAAGCAGAAAACCCGAATAGACTAACAACAAGTGAAATTGAAGCAGTAATCAAAAAAAAAAAAATACTGACAAACAAAGCTTTGGGCTAGATGGTTAATTTTACCAATCATTCAAAAAACTAACATCTGTCCTTCACAAACTATTCCAAAAATTCCAGAAAAGGGAAGACTCCCAAACTCTTTTTATGAGGCCAATATTGTGCTAATCCCAAAAACAGATAAAAATACAACAAAGAAAGAAAATTACAGGCCAGTATCTCTGATGAACATAGTGTGAAAATAATCAAAAAAATACAAGCAAATTGGATCCAACAATACATTAAAAAAAAAAAAAAACATACACCAGCATCAAGTGGGATTTATTTCAGGAGTACAAGGAAGGTACAATATTTGCAAATCAATAAACATAATACATCACATAAAAAATGAAAGACAAATATCACATGATCATATCAACAGATGCACAAAAAGCATTTGATAAAATCCAGTAAGCATTTATGATAAAAACTCTCAGCAAATTGGGAATAAAGGGGTTATACCTCAACATAATAAAGGCCATATATGAGAAACTTACTGCCAACATCATACTCAATGGCCAAAACTTAAAAATGTTTCCCTTAAGATCAGGAAAAAGACAAGGCTGTCTACTCTTACCACTCTTATTCATCATAGTACTGGAAGTTCTAGCCACAGCTATTAGACAAGAAGAAATAAAAGGCATCCGAATTGGAAAAGAGGAAGTAAAATTGTCATATTTGTAGACAACATGATAATCTACATAGAAAACCCTATATTCTCACCAAAAAACCGTTTGACCAAATAAGTGAATTTGGAAAAGTAGTGGAATACAAAATCAGTATTCAGAAATTGATGGCATGAGTGGACACCAACAATGAACTATCAGAAAGAGAAACTACAAAAAACAATCCCATTTACTATAGCAACAACAAAAAATGAAGTGCCTATGAACAAACTTAACCAAGGAAGTAAAAGACCTATACTCAGGAAACTATAGCAAACTGACTAAAGAAATTGAGGAAGATGCAAAGAAATGGAAGCATATATCCTGTTCATGGCTTGGGAGAATTAACATCATTAAAATGTATACTCTACTCAAAACAATGTATAGTTTCAATGCAATTCTTATTAAAATACCAATGGCATATTTCACAGATCTATAACAAATATTCCAAAAATGTATATGGAACAAAAAAAGACCCTGAATAGTCTCAGCAATCTTGAGAAAGAAGAACAGGTTGACAAGATGGGGTGGGACAGAGGAGGGCAAAGAGGGAAAAGTTGGAACAGCTGGAATAGAATAAACAAGAATAAAATTTTTAAAATTAGAAAGAAATAAAAGAATCTCTGCCAATAATTAGTGTTCATATTGCTCTGAAGTCCCTCCTTGCCTCATGATAGGTGCTTCAGACCCCACAATCTGCCCTCATCAGGGTTCAGTAGGAGCCTAAGGGCATGAGAATGGAGAAAAGAAGGGAGAAAAGCAACCTACACCTTGCTTATCCTTCTGAATGAAAAAAATGACCTCTGGTGTTTCCAGTTTTATAATTCCAAGAAGCAACAAAACATAACAAAAACAAAACAAAGCAAAAAAAAAAAAAAAACCCAGCCAATATCAGACAGCTATAAGTAGAAGTACCCCACAGAAATTTAATTAGGCTTTAAAATAAATAAAACTTTCATTAATCTGAAGAACTTTAAAAAAAAGAACAGACTATTTTATTTTCTATTTTTTTAAAATCCTCATGAGTATACATTTATTGATTTTAGAGAAACATTGATGATGTGAGAAGAGAAACATCAACTGGTTGCCTCCAGAATGCAACCCAACCAGTGATCAAACCCACAGCCTACATATGTGCCCTAACCAGGGATGGAATCCATAACCTTTGCAGTGTACTGGACGAAGCTCCAACCAACTGAGCCACCCAACCATGCAGATGACTATTTTAAATGTTTCACTGCTAGGTTTACGTATACTTTAATGATACATTTTGTTTTAAAATTATCTTTCAGAAGGAATAAAACTTAACTCAGTTTTTCAAATCAAAAGATGTAAGTTCCTCATTTAAGGTGAACTAATGTTCTATCTTTGAGAAAAATTATCTAAAGCCAAGTCTGAGAAACAGTTACTAAGAAACTAAAATATTTTTATGAATAATTTTCAATTAGAGTTCTAAAAAGGAATTCATACTTAGAACTGGTAACTATGTTAGGTATTATAAAAATTAAAATCCAAAATTAAAATGTTCCATCAAAACAATTAAACCTCAGAGAATATAGACACCTATTGTACTGTGGAAAACATTAAATTGAGAGCATAAAGCTCATGCTGGGATATGTCTTTCCCTCACAAATCATCACTTGAAAAGAGATGTGATTTTATTATTGATAAAATTTTCCTGGAGATATAATCAAAAGGACAACTCTTACTTTTAGAAACACCCTAGAAATCTCCATTTTCCAGAATGTCTTCGGAGTGATGTAAACTACCTGATAAAAAAAAAAAAAGTGTGTTGAGCAGCATGCCAATCCCATGTAGTAAGTAGATAAACAATATTTAAATATTCATACCTAGCTGGTGTGGCTCAGTGGATTGAGCACCAACCTGTGAACCAAAGGGTCAGCAGTTCGATTCCCAATCAGAGTACATGCCTGGGTTGCAGGCCAGGTTGCCAGTAGGGGGCGCACAAGAGGCAACCACACATTGATGGATCTTTTCCTCTCTTTCTCCCTCCCTTCCCTTCTCTAAAAATAAATAAATAAAATCTTTCAAAGTAAATAAATAAATAAAAGTGCATATCTGTGCCTCAAAATGGCCATGACAATTTAATAGCTATTTATATTTTCCAATGACACAGAATTTAGATTATACAAAACATTCCCCCTAAAAAGTCAGATATTTTTGACTGTTTGGAGTGGTATCTTGTAGTCTCATTCTGATATTTTCACTTGTCTGAATTATCTAGATAACTGAAGTCAAAGTTCATTTTTATTTCAATATCCAGGCAATTTATGCATAGATTCAACTTTATAGTGCTAATATACCTGCTAATTTATAGTGGAGAAATAAAATGAGTTTTTCAAAATGTATGATGACATGAGATTTTATCTGTGGCTGTATGTGAGTATTAATTCACTCCCAATATTGTGATGTGAACCTTGATAACCACTGATTGGTGGTCTCATTTACCTGCCACATACGCAGTACTTTTTGTTATATGTAGAGAAGAAGAGAATTTGGTCACTATCACAAGAAAGCCATATATATACAACCATTGTGTACACACAAAAATATATTTGTTTAAATTTATATCTCAGCTTACCTTTCTCATATTTGCTCTACTTAAAGTACACACTGATGATTTGTTATATCAAAACCTTTACATTGTGTTTTTTTATTAAGAAATATGCTGAAAAGATATTCAACATAGCTTTAAGAACTAGAATACTAATTCTTTTTTACAATGTGCTGCTGTCAACAGCAATATCAGGGCAGAGCTACAGAGAAAATGATTCAGCCTCCACAAGCTGCCAGTGTGAATACCATATAGCACATTCATAAATATGAAGACTGAAGGTATCATTATTCAATGTCCTGGAGAAAATGAAAACACAAGATTTTCCAGGATTCATTCTTTATGTGAAATAATTATTTTAATTTTATCATATGCATTATTTTCTCTCAGCAAAGTCCTGTTTAAACCTTCTTGATTCCACAAAACAATTGAATATTGAATCAGCATGCGAGAAAATGTTCAGATACATTCTTTTTCGCTATTTTTGCATTCCAATAAATGCATTTATGATGTGATGTGACAAACAGTGTACTGTAACTTCAGCTCCAATTATTATCATAATTTTATAATTCTTTTAAAACTATTAGATACTTAAGAATATTCTATAACAATTATTTCATATGAAAAATGGTAATATTTTCTTTAAAGAAATACTGCATGTGAATACATGTATATAATAGGAACAACAGGGTACATAGAAGTCAAAATGTTATTATTTTTCTGAAAATTGCATATTCTCATGCAAAATCTGATAGTCTTTATTGATGGACAATGTCATAAAGCCATCACTGTGTTTATAGACATTTAATTGAAGACAGCATAAAACGATAAACTAAGAAACATGCATGGTTGACTCCTCCAATTCAAACCATAAATCATAGTGATGTTCAGACAAGTCGCCCAGACACAAATTCTGATGATAGATGAACCATTTAACTTTGATTTTTGAAAGCAATGAGCTTGCTAGCAATACCTCACACTGACTAATACCACATATGGTCATATAAGAACTCATCAAAAATCCATTTTTCCCTTATGTGGATGCTAAAATTACCTTCTAAATGATCATTATTAAAAGTATGCAGTGTGTAACATCTTTCTAACGTGCATAGCTGGATCCAATGTCTATTTGCTTCAGTAAGCAATGATTTTATCACTATTTCTGCCTTTAAAAATCTTAAAGAGATAAGATAGTGTATAAAATTAATAAATGAAAAACAGTATAAACAAGTTAATTGAAAAAATGTGAAAAGAAAAACATATTAAATTTCTTAACATATTGCATATTTTCCTGTGGTCAAGTATATAGCAGAGTAAACATGAATCTTACATCTGATCATTTCATCACATTTCACCCTAATAATCCGTATATCATGAGAAAAAATAAGATTTCTCCCTTGTAGTCATTTTCTAATTCTTAAATTCCAAATGAAGGAAATAAATATATAAGATGTCATTAATGATTTCAGCAATCTATATTTTTGAAAGAGTTAAACTAATTTAATTTTGATTCAACTTAAATATACTGTTCCTTGACTACAAGGAAGAATCTTCATATTACTTTAAATAGTTGACAATATACATTGTTAAATTTGTATTTTAAAAATATTTAATGTATTCTAAACTATGGTTCTGTAAAAATATTAATGTATACTTAAAGGTAAATAAAAGATCATTTGAAGTAAATGTTTTAATCTACAAGTATAGTCTCTTTACAACTGGCTAGATATGTGGTTAAATGAACATTTTGGAACAGAATAACCTTATGCTGCCATGTAATAAAAAAACCAAAGTGAAGTAGTGAATGAGAAAAATACTTAAACATTACCAAAAAAACTATCCTGCTAAATAATAGAAATCAACCCCATTTTATCTGAATTGCACACTTTAATCCACATAACTAAAATCTATATGACACAGATGAACACCTCTTTAACTACAAATTCCTTTTTAATCTCTCTGAAATATTAATTTTAATGCCAATTATATCACAAGTAATACTTTACAATATATAAAATTTGGGGGAGATTGAGATCCATAATTAGAACACAGTTTTGACTTTAGTTTTGCAGAAAAATGGTAACAATTCACCATGTCCATTGCAGGCTCCAGCTGGTGGCTTTTCCAACTAGCTGAATATCAACTAAGGACTCAACATTCTAACATTGGACCAAAGGACCAGAAATTTCCTCTGGGACTTGTTTAGCTGTGTAGCACAATATCAAATCTGGGTCTTGTTAGTAAGCAGCATGGAAGGTTATAATTTTGGCATAATGGATAGCCTTTAAAAGTTAATTAATATAACCTGTTTTATTTTTCTTCCCTGTTATCCAAATACCATCTTCCATACTGAAAGGGGTTTTGCTATGAACCTAAGAGAAGATTTGAAATTAAGCTAGTAGATTGGAGAGCTTTGAAAATAAGAACTTCACAAGATCAAATCCAAGAATTTATTTAGACTAATAATAAGAGCTTGTTTTCAAAGGCAAATGAACACATCCCAAACCCCCATCAAAGCATCAGAAAGTGCAGTGCTTGCACAGTGGCGTTCATTCAAATGATGTTCTGGCATGTTCTCCTATTTCAGCCCTTGCCAAACTGCAATTTCGCATTAGCAGGACAAGATCTGAATGCACCCCTGATGCCATTTTTGTGGTTCCATATAACGGTAATAAATGAAAAAGCAGTGATATTTAGATGGATGAGTTGTGTGCTAGGAAGAGAAAACTACCAAACAAGGACCTAAAGAGATCCCCTGTCTTCACATGCTTGATTTCATTCCTTAATTAGAGCCATTAATCAATAGGTATGAGATATGAGGCTTTAGAAAGGCTTGGTGACACGACACCTTGCCACCTGTCAAAATTACAGCTTTCTGTTCATGCACCATCCTTCAAATAGTTATTTTCTGCAAGCCTGGCTGCATCCCACAATTCATTATTTACTGTATAGTTCTATCCCAGTGTGATGTCAGGAGATAATCCATTGATGATAAGTAATGTTTTACATTGAATTGTTAATACTTGTGAGTGTACACACACGTACACACACATCTTGTTTTGTACTTAACATTCTCAAATACACGATCATTGCCCCTGGTGGTACATTTGCACTTATAAAAACAATACTTTGCTACTAATTAAACATTTTATTTAAAACAATGTATATCATTTTCTAAGTTAAAGGAGAAATTTTCCTATTTAAAGAAAAAAATAAATCTAAAAACATACATTACATAAAAATTGACTTATTATTTTATAAGCAATTGAAAGTCGTCAAAAGGCCAAACAGGAAAACACTTAGGTGTGTCTAAAAAGTGGAAGACCATTCCAAAATGAAGGCATTACTGAAGATGATAACGATACAGTGAAAATAGTATACACATATGTACTTTTCTCTCATGGAAACATTTCTTTAAAAAAACAGGTCAGTGTTCAAAAACCCATGAGAGTTTACACTAAAGAATAATCTTCATTAATACAGCTACAAAAAGGACTGTTTCAGACAAATGTTCCCAGAATCCCGCCAAAAGATACAGAAGATCCAGCTATGTTTTTCTCTCAGAGTAGAACTGTGTCCCTCAATTAATTTTTCTTTGAGAATGCCCACAGCCAGCATATAGCTCTGAATCACAAATGGTCTTGGCACAATTTAAAACTTGAAAATAAGAGTTGAAAAAGATGACATTTCAATTGTCATTCCCTGTGTCACCCAATCCCTGTACACTGTTTAAGATAATTGCATTCTATTTAACATTTTCATTATTTATTTATATTACTTTATTGTTCTTCAATTACAGTTGTCTGCATTTTCTCTCCAGCCCTCACCACCCAGCCCTAGCTAAACCCATCTCCCTCCCTTGCTTCCATCCTCCCCCTTGGTTTTGTCCATGTGTCCTTTATAGTAGTTCCTGAAAACCTCTCTACTCCCATCCATGCTGTCGCAAAGGGTAGGAGCTCCTTCTTTCTCTCTGCTGTGTAAAATTCCATTGTGTAAATGTACCATAGTTTTTTGATCCACTCATTTGCTGATAGGCACTTAGGTTGCTTCCAGCACTTGGCTATTGTAAATTGTGCTGCTATGAACATTCGCAAGTCAAAAAACATAATACACCACATAAACAAAACGAAAGACAAAAATCACATGATCATATCAATAGATGCGGAAAAAGCATTTGATGAGGTACAGCACCCATTTCTGATAAAAACACTCAACAAAGTGGGAATAGAGGGAGCATTCCTCCACATAATAAAGGCCATATATGAGAGACCTACAGCCAACATCATACTCAATGGACAAAAACTTAGAGCTTTCCCACTAAGATCAGGAACAAGACAAGGATGCCTTCTTTCACCACTCCTATTCAACATAGTATTGGAAGTCCTAGCCACAGCAATCAGACAAGAAAAAGAAATAAAAGGCATCCAAATTGGAAAGGAGGAAATGAAACTGTCATTGTTTGCAGATGACATAATAGTGTACATAGAAAATCCTATAGACTCCACCCAAAAACTACTCGACCTAATAAATGAATTTGGCAAAACAGCTGGATACAAAGTCAATACTCAGAAATCAAAGGCATTCCTGTATACCAACAACGAAACTGCAGAAACAGAAATCAGGAAAAAAATCCCATTTGATATAGCAACAAGAAAAATAAAGTACCTAGGAATAAACCTAACCAAGGAGGTAAAAGACCTGTACTCAGAAAACTACACAACACTGAAGAAAGAAATTAAGGAAGACACAAACAAATGGAAGCATGTACCATGCTCATGGATTGGAAGAATTATCATCAAAATGGCCATACTACTCAAAGAGACTTATAGATTCAGTGCAATCCCTATTAAAGTACCCATGACATATTTCACAGGTATACTTAGCATTTTTATAATTATATCTATATTCTGAACATCCTGAAAGCAGCTCCACTAATTGAAGCAAACACCTTTCTCATTAACTGACTTCAAATATCCATGTATTTAACTCATAGTTGGAAATCTGTACAACAGTTATTTTAAAACTAATCTGATGAATAGATATTGAACAGTAAAAGATGACTTTTATATGAGAAACATCACATTATGTACAAAGAAAACTGTCTCTTAAATATTGCTGAGCTGCTATATACCACATTCTGCAGTGATGTATTCATCAGTGCTGAAATGACATACTTGAATTAGAACAGAAGAAGTGTAGGCAGTAAACAAAGTAAACTATAGAGTGAAAAGATGACAATATGATTTAGGAAGATATTTGCACATGCTGTTGATGAAAAGTGGTCATTGGTGATTTAAACAATTTACCTATTCTTCTTGACTACATTGTTCTTTAACTATACAAATAGATCTGATGCATAAAACACCGATATGTAGAACCTGGGAAACCTTTGAAACAGGGAACCAAAGCATTATTGTACAACTTGAGGAATTTTTGTCAGTGGAAAAAAGGTTTGTGGGTCACTAGTAAGTTTCCAGATATATTTTATTATATAGATCCCCAATGTAGCTACTAACTTTTTATAAGATTTTTACAATTATGATTGAATTTCAAAAAGATCTCTGAACATCGACATGTGAAATAATAGAAGATATTAATATAAAGATAGTCATGATATATTTACTCTGAATTAATAGTTTACATCTAGTTATTTACATATATAATAACCATTTTGAGATCCATACCCGACAGTGAGATACCTGGATTAAATATGTCTTGAATTTCAGCGTTTAAGCATTAGAGTCTGTCATCACAACTAATTAGGGCTTATTGATTTCAAATACTCTAAGAGCCCTGAAACACCAATCCAAAAGAACCTATGCACCCTAATGTTCATAGCAGCACAATTTATAATAGCCAAGTGCTGGAAGCAACCTAAGTGCCCATCAGCAAATTAATGTATCAAAAATCTATGGTACATTTACACAATGAAATTCTGCACAGCAGAGAGAAAGAAGGAGCTTATACCCTTCATGACAGCATGGATGGAACTGGAGAGCATTATGTATGGTAAGTGAAATAAGCCAGGTGGTGAGGGACAAATACCATATGATCTCACCTTTAACTGGATCATAATCAACAAAAGAAAAAAGCAAACAAAATATAACCAGAGACATTGAAATTAAGAACAATAAGAGGGGAGGGGGAGGGGACAGTGGGGAGAAGTGTTTTCAGGAATTCCTATAAAGGACAATGGACAAAACCAAGGGAGAGGGTGGAAGCAAGGGAGGGAGTGGATTTGGCTGGAGTAGGGGTAGTGTTGGGGGGGGGAATGCAGACAACTGTAATTGAACAACAATAAAGTAATTAAAAATAAAACTAAAAAATAAATAAAAAAATAAAGTTACAATTTCATCCATATTTTCTTTGGTGTTTCTTTAAAATTTTGACAAGGTTTTAATGGTGATTAATAAGTTAACAGGTATATGAAAATAAATGGACTTATTTAATCTTCTAAATTACCGATCATTAGCTAATATTTTCTAGGCAAACCCTGGTTTAAAATAGCATACCAAAAAGTATGCCCATTAGTACACTAATCTCAGAATATGCTACCAAAAAAAAAGTTCATATTCATGAAAATTTGGAAGTCATTATAAGTGACACTCTTAGCTTATTTACATATGAAATCTTCAAAATAATATTATACTTAAAATGTGAAATATATTTAACTTAAATTATTGTTAGTTAAATATTTTGCCTCAAATGTGTTATTTAGAAAAGCATCTTTCATTATTCCTTAGAACTAGTTTTTTAATAGAAGACCATTTGGGAAACACTAAATTTCAAGAACTCGTGAAAAATAAGAATAGGGGGTAAGAACATGATGATATTCCAGGTTTCCGGTGAAAAGAATACTGATAAATCAGGCTGATTCCCACTCTAATTTTATCTCTGCACCTAACTAATGATTGAAGAAATTATTTAACCTCCCCAAAACTCAATGTCCTCATCTGAAGTAACAAAGTTTAACTCATTGGGTTATTATAACAATTAGTCAAGCACCAAATCCCTACTAGGAGCTCTTCTGCAATGAAGTGTAAATGCCTACTGAGAAATCAGGTTGTGTCCTCCCAGTGGGAAGAACTTCAGACTCTAACTGAGGAGCCACATGGACACACATGACCTCTTTCTTGTCCCAATCCCCACTCAATAATATATCTTCTCCTATAGAATGGTAGGTAAAAATCATTACATTTAACAGCTCTTGGAAGTAGGTAATAAAGCACAGATTTAGGCATTTTTAGATTATCTTGATTCCAAACCATGTCCCAAGGAATTCAGGCTAGTCCTGTGTACTAGTGGAGCATCAGGTCCTACAACACCAGGACCAGGATTATTCCTCCTGCATTCCCTGCAAGTTACAGCAATTTGTGTGTTTTGAAATTACTTTTATGTTATAATAATAACAATATGCATCCTAGTTATTAATCTTATTTATTCTCTGTCTATCTCCTCAAGAATATAAGCTCAGTGAGAGCAAATTATTGTTTTTACTCACTGCTGTAACTCCAGGACTTAGTATCTACTAAATCACAGGGCTTGAATGAATACTTGTTAAATAAATTAATCCAGAGGGTTATCAATGAGAGGATATCAACTGTAAATATCTTAAAGACTGACTAAAACAAAATCTTATGTGTTTTCTATAAAAATGTTTGAGGCTAGAATTATAAAATTGTAAACTGTATTTTAGGAAATCAAAAAAAATATCTTTGAGTTGTATTAATTCCATGAAAATTAAAACTTCTCTTCAGAAGTAATTTCATGGGAAAATATTTATAAATTCCCTTTTTTATCATCAAAATTTTCTGTAGGCAATTCATAAGAACCCTGTCTAGGCTTAATTGAGTAAAAAAGCTAATGTAGAATTTATGGGAAATTTTTCATAATATATGAAAAAGCTAGTAGTGTATGGGTACCATTGAACACTTGGAAAAAATATGATGAATAATAAACGGTTTTGTGACTTTATACATCAAGAAATACATATTAGCCTCAAGAGAGAGGGAATGGGGAGATAAATGAATTTAGATATAAGCACAATTACTAATAACATTTTTTCAATGGCAGTTTCTAAAAGAAACCATGGTATAGTTAAATCAGAATTCACAAAGGACATGAACTATTGCCCAGCCTCACACATCCCATTTGAATTCCATGAGCAGCATCATGTGGAAAAGTTCATGGTGCAATGGTCTTACCCCACATATCAGTTCCCAGCTGCTATATCTCTGTGCAGAATAGTGAAATATATATAAATAGTCCCATCAGTGTGCATGCAGGCAAAGCAGGCAATTTGGCAAGGAATTGCATTCCCTAAATACCACGTGTAAAAATTTTCCAAAACAGTGGAGGTAATATTATCCCCTAATGTATAGTAATATATACTATCTTAATTCTGTATTTTCATTTATTCATTCAACTAAAAATATTGTGAGCACTCAGGTATTATTCTGGTTACTGGAGCTACAGATAGGAATAAAATACATTTATCTGCCAGATGAGACTCTCAATTCAGAAATATGATTATATAACCCAAGAACCGACATTACAGTTGGATAAACACTAGGGCTTTAACAAATTGTTTTTCATTACACATGGACTGAAGCTCAAGACACAAAAATATTACTTCTGTTTTATGTATTTAAACCATCATTATGAAATTCCCTTTTGCAAGATCTGATTAACCCCAGAGGTCACATAAGATATGCATACTAAATACACTTTGTAGCAACAAAATGCTAACTCTTTTATCATTACTATAATTATTATTAGAACAGAAAATATTTTAACTCCATAAGTACATTTAATTTCATATTTAAAACAGTTACATGTTGAAAATCTTCAAAGTCATTTATATTGCTCAAAATAAAACAGAAAGCTGTTCTCCCCAACTCAACAGGAAAAGGCCTGTTTCTGAGAAAGTATTCGAGTACATATTTTATTTGTACAACATAGTTATTCAGGGCTTGTATGTTAGGTAAATCTGTAGACCTTTTGCTGTAAAAAGTTATGCAGGAAATATATACTCCTGATATCCCCTAAGGGAAAGACTTCAAAAGCATTACCTTCAAATAAGGATAGAATTTCCAAAATTCTTCATATCACTGATTTTAAGCTACACATCTGCAGGAAGAGAGAGATTTGAATTTGGGGGGAAATAAGTGAAAACAAATACTGTACTACAGGAATACTGCTGAGTATTCAGATATGCCTGTCAGAAACAAGTCATCTGCAACAGTAAAAATACTTAAAGTTTGCATAGCACTTTCTTCTGAAGAATTCATTTAGCACTAAGTTGGAAAATGGTAAGGGAAGCAATGTTATACTTAAAAAAAGAGACATAAAGAGGAAAACAGATGAGATTGAGTATGTTCAGGGTCATCAAAGAACATGTATAAAGGACCCATAGACAAAGCCAAGGAGGGGTGGGATTGAGGATGGGAGGTGGGGGTTGGTGGGGTGGGGGAGAGCAGTGGATGGAAAATGGAGACAACTATACTTGAACAACAATAAAAGAAAAAAGAGGAAAATAAAACTTGCTGTGTCTACCTAGCGGGACAATAGATAATTTTAAGTTAAGAGTTAAACCAATCAAGCAACAAATGTTATTGATTTAACTCAGGGAATTGACCAGTTGCTTGAGATAAATGAATCAACAAGCTTTTAGTATTATCAACATAGATCATCGGTTATTTCTGAATAAAGATTAAGTAATATCTGAGGACATTTATTGAAAAGTTAAGCATTTTAAAAGATGGAGCTACATCTTTTTGAAGCTGTTATTTTGAAGTAGGAAAAAATAAGAATGCCATTTAACAATAGACTTTCAGATGTTAAAATAAAATTGTTTAGTAACAAAGTGTACCTAACAGTTTAGAGAATAATCACATCAGAAACTAATAGGAGCCATTATTGATAATTTCCAATCAAGATTGTTGAGACTTCATGTTTTATCTTTCTACTCCATTTTTTATTGAGTTTTTTCCCTGTATCACACAAGGCGCTGGGCTCTGGGGGAATTTTATGCTGAACAGCAACACCAAAACCTTTTCTTCCTTTACAGTCTTATTCAGTGAGGAATCTCTTCTTTGTAAAATTTGCTGGTTGAAAATCCTATCATTTTTTCCTTTGAATGTAACATTTAAGGAACAATAATAGTGATAAAATGTTGCATTAGGGTTATTTATTTAATCTCTATGTTTAATTTTCTGAAGCTCTTTAATTTTATATGTATGAAAGTACATTTTATATCTCATTGTTATATAGAGTATATATATAGCTATATATTATAGATGTGAATATTTATATAATATATTACACTATAGTATATTGTATGTATACTACATTATACATACAAAATTACATTGCAATAACCAAAGGCAGTATGAAATGGGCTCAATAAAAGCCTCCGAGAAAAATGCTATTTTGTGAACTTAAGTATTTCACACCAATGGGGCACTCTTTAGCCCAGACTCTCTTGAAAGTAGAGCCTGAGGCAAGTATTAAAATGCTGATCCTTTATTTGAGAATTGCAAACTGAGGGCCATGCTGATGAAAAAGAAAGAGGAAGTGAGGCAAAGGTGCAGAGCACTCCTAGATGATGTTTACTGGACTGTAATGTCAACCAGTGCCATTGCAAAATAGCAGGTGCTTCAGACTGGTGATGGTTTGATGTGCTGAAAGTCACACATTGTCTTGCGGGTTATATAACATCCCCTGGAGAACTTACCAAATGAAGACCTATGTGTATACAAACTTAGGGAGAATGAACAAAATTGAGTTTCTCAGAGCCCTGCTTGGCTTCCTTGATACAAACTAACTGAGTTACTTACTTGGTATCTAGACCTTCCACACATCTATGCTTATTTCCAGGCATCAAAATTATGTGTAGATTCTAGCAAAAAAAGCAATACATATTTTTGTTACTTTGTCGTCAAATCCATTATAGATTTTTTTTTATATTGCACAATTAGAAATATTTCTGTGCTGCATTCAAGTGTTTTATTCACTGATTTTGTTAGTATTGATGTTGCTATCACTCCTACTTTCCTAGCATTTCTTATTCCCTCAAGAAAGGATTTTTCTTCATTCAGTGAATATTCTCTGATTTCTCTAAACACTGAGCAACCTCATATATTTCAACTGGGAAGCCTAATCTCATTTATCACACCTCTAAAATAATTCAGCCTTCAATAAGGCAAATCTTAGGTGGAAGTTCTCACTTTACATCCATTAGAAAGTTATGCTTTTTCTAGTTTTTTCTGAATTTTTAAAAATTGATGAGTTAATTAAATGTTGACAACCCATTCAAGTGAGATAACTGCCTTGTCATTTTATGTTTATTAAAGTTTTTAAAAGCAATTGCAGATACTAATTTAATCTATATTCCAACTTCCATTTTAAAATAATCATAATAATAGGTCATACCCCAAGAGAACACATTTTCAAGAAAAGTAGTAGGGCAGAGAATTTGTAATTGTTTCTAAAACAATTTTCAGCATTTAGAGTTACACACCACAGTTGAATTTGCTAGCAACACATTTGAAATAGAATTGGGACTAAAAATGGTTATTTTGAGCCAATTAAAAAATACTAACTCAATTTTAAAAAATTGCTTTGGATATCATTAGTCATTTCAATAAATGAAAATCAGATATATAATACCTTAAAGAAAGATGTTTAATTTTGTTTCATTTGAATAATAAGAACAAATACTATATATGTGCAGTAAATTTTTAGAAAAATTTTAATTACGCATAAATATTATGAGCAAGACTCAAATAGGAGAAAATTCTAGAAATAAGCAGTGAAACTATAGAATAAGTTCAAAAGACAGGAAATATAAGTTCTTTCTAGTGTTGACTAAGTCCCAAATTTGTAGAACGGCATTTAGTTAAGCAATTATGTCTCCTGATATTAATTTTCTTAATTTATGGACCAAACCAGAGTTGAAATAGATGTTACAAATCCCCACTCTCCTACCCTACACCTAGGGCAGACATTGCAAAAGGATGTTAGCCATCTTCACCACTGTGTCCATTTTATCATGTGCATTCTTACCCTACCACTTCAAGCAATTACCTGTGAGTGATGGATTTTGGCACTAGAGAGAAAATAATTTTAGCATTTTTTGATGAGAGATCCAGAAGCTTCAGCATTTCTTAATTCTAAGTGTCAGTTCTTTGTCCTCACATATTGTAATTAATTGTTCTTTAACAAAAATATAACCAAGTTCTGGCTTTTGGTGAGCCCAATTACACAATACCTTGTGAGCTACTGACATTCAGAAACAAAGAATTATTCCATCTAGCTGGTAAAGCCTAAGGGAGAAATCAAGCAGCTATTTAAATTAATGACATTTAAAAATTAATTCAATTTGAGTGACTTAAGTATCACAGACAAGAATAAATTACAGAGTTAAAAGGTCAAGATATCTGGATTAAAATCCTATCCTCTCATCCTTATCCAGGTTGAGCTATTCATTCAACAAATGTATTTTAACCCAGCAGTCTGCTAGATGGAGGTATAGTGTTAACCAAAACTGACATAATCTCTGATTGTTATAGAAGTCACAGTTGACTGTAGGAGTAGAATATATACATACATGTATAATATATATGTACAAGGTAAGTCATTTTATGAGTAGGAGCTGTCATGAAAGATACTGTAAGAAAGTGATATTCAAGGTAAGAAGAAGGATAAGAAGAAACTAGACTAGAATTACAATTGGTACTCTGAGATGGAAAAAAGTTGACAATCCTTAAACAATTTGTAGGAATATGAAATATGACTTGGCAAAAGATTACATTTAGCAGATAAAGGAGATAAACTTTAGCATCAAATTTGTGGCTTTGTTTCTAGGTGGACAGAGACATCATTGAATGAAATGGGTAATTACGAGGAGGGAAAAATTTGGAGGGAAGCTGAAGAGTTTAACTTTTAGAATTAGAATTTTATAATGTCAATAAAACTTTTAAGATATAATGCCGAGTGGGAACGTGATACCTGGGTCTGGAAATTAGAAAGGGGTCCATGATGGCTATTTAAAGTTGAGAACCATTATGACACTGAAATCCACAGAAGTGGATAAGGTTGCCTAGAGAGAGAATTCTGCATGAAAAGTTATAAAAGCTATCTTTGAGTCTTCAGAATTTTTAGTGACTTTACAATATTTTTTCTCAAAGTGTGGTCTGTGGAATAGAAGCATTAGCATTACTCAAAAACTTTTTAAGAGCCACCCCAGATCTATTGACTTATAACTCACATTTAGGAGATTCACTAATGGTCAGTGTGTTAAACTCTGAAAAGATCTTGAGTAAAAGACAAGGGGTTGGCAAAGGAAACTGAAAAAGAAAAAAAGAAAACCCAAGAGAATGTGGTGTCACACAGGCCACTAGAAGAGAGTGCGTGAAAATGTAAGGAGTACTTAGTAGTGTTGAATGCTATTGGAAGGACATATAAGATGACAGAAAAAGCACCTTAAATTTAACAGCATGGGGGTTGAAAAGTGATATTAGCCAGAGCAGTTTTGATGGAGAAATGCAAATGGAAGCCAAAAATTTAGTTAGTTGGAAAAAGATGAAATGGTGACAACCACCTATAGACAACTCTTTCAAGAAGTTAGCCCTTGAAGGAGAGTGAGGATAGGTCAAGAAGTGAGGGGAATAGAGGATGGTGAAGGGACAGAAGTGATTGATATTCACATACACAGTGATAAATGACAGATGATTTTTGAATATTAATGACAATAATCAATTATAAAGAGAAAATTTGTAAGCTAACAAATGGTAGATGAATTAAAGAAGTGTAGTATTGACAACAGGGAAAAGCAAGGAATTTCAAGCAAATGTCATCAAAATTTCTTTGATGAATGAGGAGTTTTCCTTTATTCTTGAAGAAGAGAAAAAAGAAGATAAGTAAAGATGATCATTGGCTTGGAAATTTAGTAGAGGGATGGTGAAGGAGTGTTACTGGCACATAGTCTGTCCAGAGCACCAGGGAGTGTCCCCCATTGGACAAGAGAGCAGCAGGGTGAGGCTCTTACACTGAACAAGCAGAAAACTAGAAATATCAGTAGATAGGTCCCAAATGCAAAAAGCTAGCAAGATAATTGGATGGGAACATGCCCTCTCCCACTTTCCACATCAGATTGGGGGTGGAACTAGGGGAAGGCAGGCACATGACCCATAGAAGACAAAATGGCTCAGGAAGTTGCTGGACCAAAAAGGTCTGTCATTCCAGCCTGGGGAAATAAGGGATTGGTTGGGAGGTGGACTCACCTGAAGCATGTGAAAATTTGGGAAGTTCATTTGTCATCTTGAAAAAGCACCTGGTCCATCCCACACCCAAGACAATACAATCCCAGGATAACAAAGAGGCTGGCTCTCTGGCTCACGGCTAGCTCTGGCTTGGGACCTGGTCTCACACAGATGATTCACCTGTTCTCTCCATGGGCCACATGGCAAAGGCCCAGGAGTGAGTCTCTCTCACCCACCTGATGATGTCCTGGCCAGTGCACTCACATATTCTCTCACCCAGGAGCATTCAAATACGTGGTCCCAGCAGCCTCATGGCCCATAGCCATGCAGGCTCCACACACAGTCTCCAGGAGAGAGCTTGAAATGAACAGCAAGCAGCTGGGAACAAGCTAAGATACCTGCATGGGGACTGTTACTGTTCATCAGCCTCCAGCAGGCTCCAAATGACTTTACTTCAAAACAGAACAAGCCCTGGTTGGTGTGGCTCAGTGGGCTGAGTGCTGACCTGTGAACCGAAGGGTTGCCAATTCGATTCCTAGTCAGGGCACATGCCTGGGTTGTGGGCCAAGTCCCTGGTGAGGGGTGCATGAGTGGCAACCACACATTGATGTTTTTCTTCTTCCCTTTCTCCCTCCTTTCCCCTCTCTCTAAAAATAAGTAAGTCTTTTTAAAAAACAAATAAATAAATAAAATGGTACAGGAACTCTGTACAATGGTTTTTTTCTTGGTCTTGCTGAAGACTGTTGGACTTTTGCCATGGCAGAAAAAGGAGATGGGTTTTGAGACCAGAGCCTACCATTTTCCCAGACTTCTTTTCTTTTGCATAAGTAACTGCCTCACAAATTTAACTATTGTGGCATCAGGCAGCCAAACCTCTGTCTTTTTGATCATTTATAGGAGGGCTTATCTAAAGGTTTTTAATAGGTGAGAAATTTAAAAATCAACAGTTTCAAATATCTGAGATAAGGGAATATTTTTATTCTTGTTAAATTTATTATTTAATCTTAACCTTTCCATATAAGCCATTTTATTACTCCAATTTTACAAATAATAGATCTCAGGCTTAGTAAATGAAAAAGCTTGCATACAAACCCAGCAAACTTACTTTAGATCCATTATTTGTCCACTACAAAGATGTCTTTTGTGGGTGTGGAGAGAGAATTTATTAGAAAGTTGCCCGAAAGTTTGGTGATGATAAATTTTAATGACAACCATCAACCAGGTAGTACTGTCACCAGTAACATACTGTTGTTACACAAATGATAAATTATATAATTTCACTCTGACTCACTTTTTGTCTTCACATTCAGTAAACTATAATGAACTATTAAAAAGGTATAATAGTAATTAATAAAGCAAGAGCAGTTAATTTTTGTATAATAGATCATCAATTATTTTAACATCCTTTATTTTACTATATGTTAGGCAAAACTAGGTTTACAGTTGTGAGTACACAAAACAGTTTATTCTTGTATTATTATTTATTATTATATAACTTTTCATATGAATAACTGTAAACCTTCTTTTTCCCCACTCTGTGTATTATCCTACACTTTTTAATAATAGAATACATGTTCTTATAAAATGAGTTTTTTAAAAAGATATTTTTGATGTTGTATCAAAAATAAATGTTACTAAGATAGTTTATCTTTCATAGCATTGTTGTATGGTCAAGTTAGATAAAATTTGTGAAAGCACATTATTCAAAGGAAAACTTTAAACTCTATTATTAAAGATGAAAAAGGAAAGATTAAGTTCCACAAATGAATATCGTTACAATTTTAAAAACCTGAGCAGAGTCCTAACTTATTCAATAGATTTTGATGAAAGTTGTTTCATGGTTGATATCAACAATTGCAATAGGGTGTGAGTTGAGAGACCACTACCACAAGCCTGGCTGGGAGTTGGGAGACATGGAGCAGGGCCATTGAGAGTTATTTTGCATATCAATAACAGCAGGCTAGCTTCATACCTATATGCAAAAATAGTTATTTCGCATATCAACAGCAGGCTAGCTAGGGAGATGGGTGTGTTTTTGACCCATGATGTAACTGGGAGTCGGCTCCCCTGGTTATAGCGCCTGAGCAAGAGTTTAGAGATGATTCACTCCATGTTACAAGTCCATGCTTGCCCAGACTAACAATGACAGTTAGAAAGGCAGAAGAAACCAGACTACTGGCAGGTGTAGCCTAGTGTGGGAGGAGTCGGAAATGGGATTGTGGAGGAAGATCTGTGCCAGGATTTAAACCCAGGTGTGGCAGCCATGCTGGAGCTTAACCATGTGGTTTTAGGAGCAGAGAGGGGCCTCCTCTGACCTTTCAGCTTAGGAAGCAAGAAGACAAGATGTAGCAGCTATGGGGTGCTCTCTCAGTAGTTTGAAAGGATGCAGAAGGAGTTTCCGGCTCGCCATGAGGATGCAGTTTGGGATTAAGAATGGGACCCTAGCTGAGCTACAGATTTGTGTTTCTTTTCATGAGATACGGTACCCCTGACTGGCCTTGCTTGGCAAGGGGAGGCAGGACTGTGTGTGTGTTTGTAGGTGTTTTAAAGGGACTTTGAGATTTAAAGGCAACATGCTGCCATTACTCTAAACCTGTATAACTTTTGAATAAATAGTTCCTTTCCTTTTCACCAAACTCTGGCATTGAGAGCCACAATTCCTAAGAGCAGTGGGCAAAGAATCCACACTGACAAAAGACCCTGGGGAAGGGAGCTTGTTTCTGTAACAGTATCTTGGCTCCCCCAAACAGATAGTTTCTGGAACATAATCACTTTTGACCATAAATAATCAGTGAAGTGTAACTGTCCACTGGATATAAGCATACTTTTGAAATAATTGGGATAGCTTGACCCTGATACAATTCTATGAAATAGGAAACTATTCAGTAAACTATAAAAACAGTATGTTCTGAGAAACCTTAGAAAATTTTCTGGGAGATTATGCTATGCAGCCCTTTGTAAATGTTGCCAGGACAGTAGAAGATGTGAGATATACCACCATAGAGTTTGGTAACAACTGAAATACAATTGGGAAAAGATCTGCATGCCAAGTTGTAAGAAGAAATCACAACAGCCAGGAGTGATGACACAAAGGATAAAGGGGTCAGGCACCTAAGAAACAAACAGTGATTGCCAACTCTTAAGAAAAATCCTGAGGGCCTAGGGCAATAAAAATAAATGAATAAAAAAACTATTCATCTTTGTCAGGAGGCCAAACCATATACTCAGTAAAACAGGCTCTGGCCAGATCTACAGACAAGACTATCTCTTGGGATGCTGGATGATTCTGGACAATGAAATATTTTTACAAAATAACAGGAAAAGTAGGAAATGGCTAAAAGTAAAAATGACAAGCATTCAGCAGTATAAAATACATCTGCTTCATCCAAAGAGTTTACCCTCTCAATCTCCTTTTATTTTACACTTTACCTTGGGATAAGCTAATCTTGACATTCAGGTACAGATTTTTAAAAAAATGTCTGGAGATGGCCCTGCTGTTAAATTAATTACAGGGACTTAAAAATAACTATGTTAATGGCGATAATTTATCCAATAAACATAAGAAAAAAATTCAATGGGATTGGGTGTAGAAAGGAAGAAAGGCAAAAGGTCACGTTAATATGTTTGAAGAAGAAATGAATTAAAAAGCAGACCTCTCTGTACTTCCACAGTAATTATTTCCACTGTATCAGTTACCATATCAGTCTTTCTGTTTCTCCAAGTAGTCTGTACATTCCTTGATGAAAAGAACTTCATCTTGATCTCTATCTTCAAGGTCAACGTGGTACCTGGCACAATAAGTGCTAAAAATTTGTTGAATAAGTAATGAATAAGAAATGAAAAGGCTAATGGTGTATTCATTGGGGGAAAAGTGTAGAAAGAACAAAGAAAATCCATTGGAAAATTAAACAATATTTGTGGATGCCCAAAGGAGTATCTTGATCAATTCTTAATTTACTATTGGGGAGTGACTAAAACGCTGCAAAACCAACCCCTTAATTTATTTCTATAAAATATATCCTGTGTCAAATCACAATACTGAATTCCTTGTATAATACTATTTTAGAACCATTTTAGGTCAACACTGACCATGAGTGTAAATTAAAATTAAAAAAAATTAAAGATTCTAAACTTTATAATTTAACTCCTGATCAGTCATTATTTGCAGTAAAATTAGCTCTTGTGTGAACCTGACTGCAATCATTTTACTAGAATTACAATATGAGGAGGACAAAGCACACAGATCTTGATAGGAGGTTTACAGTGGTGTTCAAGATGACACTCCACCACAATGAGATACCACCTAATACTGGTCAGAATGGACATCATAAACAAATCAACAAACAAGTGCTAGTGAGGCTGTGGAGAAAAAGGAATCCCAGTACACTGTTGAGAATGCAGACTGGTGTAGCACTGTGGAAAACAGTATGGAATTTCCTCAAAAAGACTAAAGATGGAACTGCCTTTTGATCCAATGATCCCACTGTTGGGATTATACCCTCAGAACCCTGAAACACCAATTCAAAAGAACCTAAGCACCCCTATGTTCACAGCAGCATTATTTACAATAGCCAAGTACTCGAAACAGCCTAAGTGCCCATCAATAAATGAGTGGGAGGGAGGTGGGGATTGCTGGGCTGATGGGAAGGGGTGAGAGGAAAAGGCAGAAAACTGTACTTGAACAACAATAAAATTCAAAAGTATTTAATAAAAAAAAAAAGAGTGGAGCTCCTTCATTAACTTCAGAAGGAACTTTGAGCTTCCATTAGCCAAAAGAAACAGGAACACAATGAGAAGTGGGTGCTCAGTCCTGTGACCAGCACAGGCCAGCAGGAGAGCTCTGAGGGTAGCACAGATGTTCAAAGGCCATGGGCAGGTTCATACACACAAAAGAACTGTGGTACATTTACACAATAGAATTCTATGCAGCAGAAATAAAGAAGGAACTCCTACCCTTCCTGACAGCATGGATAGAACTGGAGAGCATTATACAAAATGAAATAAGCCAGGTGGTGAAAGACAGATACCATATGATCTCACCTATAAGTGTAACCTAATTAACAAAACAAACAAATGAGCAAAATAGAACCAGAGACTTGGAAATAAAGAACAAACTGACAGTGACCAGAGGGGAGGGGCAGTGGGGAGGGAGACAACAGGGGAAAGAAAGTGAAGAGCAAGCCAAGGAACCCGAATAGAGGACTCATGGGCATGGACAAAGTTGGGGGGATTGACTGGGGGAGTGGGAGGGATGGGGGAGGGGAGAGTAGCGAGGGGGGAAATGGGGACAACTGTAACTGGACAACAATAAAAAAAAAAATTAAAAGACAACATTCCATATTGAAACAGAGGGGAAATGGTTGGCAAATTCCTCAACTTACCAACAGTGAAGGCAGGTGGAAGACCAAAGACAATACAGGAAGTATCACTTCAGTTTATCAACGTCTTCTACAGCTTTACTTCAAGCATGTGGAGCTTCATGTCAGCCTTTCAAAGTCTATTTCTATTACAAGTGCAAAGGTTTTCAAGGCTCCAAAAAAATGATGAATATCAATGATACCATGTAGAAAGCAGGAGGGAGAATAAATTTAGGTAAGAAAAAAAAAATTTTTTCATTTGGGGTCTTTAACAATAAACAAATTTCCTTCTGAACTCTGTTTTGTGGAAAGGAGAGTTGCAGGTTATTTTTTCCATCTTGATAATCACTAACCTAATAGAAACTCAATAAAAAGGAAAAAGGGAAGGCAGAGATAGAAAGAGGAAGGAAGGGGAAAAGAGAGGAAGGAAGAGAGCAGAAGGGAAAATAATTAAGAATAAGAAAGGTGAAACAACTGGGCAAAATCCCAGGGAAGCATATAAGTAGATTATGGGATAGATAATAAGAGAAGGCAACACTAGCCTAACAATCAAGTTCAGCCCTTAGTTCTGACCTTCCTTTTATCTCCTGTATCATATCTGAATAAGTAAAAGAGAAACTCTATGTTACTCAATTCAACTTAACATCTGTTTATAATTCAGGGTCACCTATTTAATGGGGTTTTGTGGCATGGCCATATTTATTTCCAGAGGGTGTTCCCACTCGCCCTACGCCTCTAACTACAGAACATTATTTGTTACTTCAGACTTGATGTTTGCTCTTAGGACTCTGAAGTGAACAATTGCAACTGGTTTCCAAAATTCTATAATACCCTTTATCATGTGTCCCAGAAATGTATACTTAATATCAGCAGTGAATGTTAGTTTCACTGAAAGTACTGCAAATGTTATCATATGTTTAGGACTTTGAATTCAAATCAGTGTAAAAAGGATTAATTGTAGGAAATTTATGTTTAAAAAAATAAATACTTCCAAATGTTTTTCAAAAGGAAAAACATGTCTTAATATAATCTTTGAATATTTCTTTACATAGGAAGAAAACATAGATTCATAAAATGACCTGATAACAAGAAATGACCTGATAACACAAATAACAAGAAAATACTATTTCAGAAATTTTATTAAAAAATCCTAGTGCAAGCTATCCAACTTTTAGAGTAGAAAATATATTTTATAAATATAAATTTCATTCTACCATCCTAAGAAAAATTGATACCATTTCCAGACAAACTCATTATTAGCATTGTTTTGTGATAATTATGGATTTTAAGTTTTCTTTTCAGAAATTAGTAGATATGATAGGAAATAAACACCATTATCTTGAAATAATTTTATATTGCTTATAATAAGCCTGATATACCTTTTATAAATTAAAGTCTTTGAACAAGCAATGTCAAAGCTTCAAGATATTTTTGCCCAATTTCTAGAATTCTTATAAAAGATTCATTAAGGCATCATTCCAGTAAATTTGAGCTGCAACAACCATAATTATGATTATCCCCAAAAGAAGCTTGATGCTGATGGACATTCAAGGAGAAAGAGAGAGAGAGGGAAAGAGAGAAGGTGATGTGCAGGAGGAGAAAGAGGAGAGGAAACAGGGAAAAAGGAAAGGTAACAGAATGAAGCATGTGCTAAATTCAATTCACAACGGAATCAACCTCCTGTCAGAGCACAGGATGCCCTGTTCTTCACACATGATGTTCATCCTTATATGAGTCTTTTTGCTATAGTAATTTATATTTTTTAAGGAAAAACATCTTTTATTTATATTTATTAGGTAAGCATATTTATAAATAAATAGGCATATTTATATGTTTGGAGCTAAACACCTATTCTTTAGTATTAGTTGTTGTATTAACGGATGAATTAGAGATGGTAAAAATATCTATTCATTTTAGAAAGTACATTTTTTTGTGTATCTATTTCATTGGAGAAAATTTTTTTCTTTTATGCTTTTCAGTTTTCATCACTCTTCTTTGAATGCCTTTAAATATGTTTTTCAAACCCCCTTCTGTTGTGCAACTATTATCTGTGGCAGTCCCCTGTCTGCAAAGGTCATTTACTATCAAGTTTACTGTATATGCCTAATTTTATATTGTGCAATAAATCTTCAACAGCCTCTGCATGTGACAAGAATGAAGGTTCAATCAGAGGTTGGATGTATCAATGTTTAATGCATTTCTCAATAAAAAATTAGCACATGTCTTCAAGTAAAATAAATGTTCTTTTTTTATGTGCTCTGTTTTACAAGACTATTAAAATGGTTTTTTTTATGATAGTGTTAGTATTCAGATAGAGATAGTACCCAATTGAACTGCTAGGTTAACAAAGTAAAATGAACTGTGAAACATCACTAGATTAAATATTTAAAAAACCTTAAAAAATACATGTGATTAAGTGGAGACAACATAAAACCAAACATTTTATCTATATTAAATAGTAAAATGTTTCATATTTGAGAAAAATTGTTTATACTCTAAGAATAAAAAGGTTAAACTTGAATTTCTTTTTTTACTTTAGAAGAAAAAATGATTTAAATATTTTATTTGGAAAAGCAAGTATTGTAAGAACAAGGACAACAGCAAACAGTCACTGAGTTATTTTCCAAATTATCAATACCTGAAAATTTAATAGAACTTAATATTAGTAACTTGATATTTCTTCCATTTCAATTGTGGGACAGTGTAAAAGCTGAAGGAAATGAAGTAAATGGTTTAAAGAATTCTAATATGTACAATAAAAAGGATTTTATTCACATTAATGTATATGTGTATATGTCATAATTAAAATTGAAAAGAAATATTTCAGATATATATATCCATAGTTTTCAAAACAAAACAATGTGCAATACAATATCTTGTTAATGCTTCTTATAAATTACTTCAATACAGAAATTTTAGAGGCAAAAACCATGCTACAGATCTTAAATAGAAATCAACACAGCAACACATGTACATTAAAATTGATATAATTTTAAGATTCTCCATGATCATTTAGAAGGAAAATATAAGCCATTTTGCTGATAGAATCAGGGGGCGTTCTTATATTCAGTCATTTAAACCAATGCAATTTCTAATGGTTTTACTTGTGCCATGGTAACTTACTATAAATCCCACCAGTGTGACAGATTCAATCAGTCCATTTGTTGGAATGACAGGTCGTATTTGCAGCAGAATGATCCAGCACCAAATATTTCAAAATCACTAAAGATATTAAAATTGACAAAGAATGCAAAGAGCAAGAAAATAGCAGTCAGTAAAACACACAAAAAATCCATTAGATAACTATGAAATTACCTGTAACTTGATGCTGAAAACAAATTTTTATCAAATCATACATTAAGAATATTATGCTTATTAACTAGCTTTTTACTAAATTTGACAGTATTCTCTTTTGTACAGTTTTTCTGTATAATACTTTTCTTTAGGCAGCAGTGAAGCACTCTGAAAAAAAAAACCCCACACCACTAGGTACTTAGGTGTTCTGCTTCCTAGATCAAGCTGTGACCTTGAACAATTCTTTGAGCTGCTCCTGGCCTTGATTTCCTCAGCTGGAACATGCAGAAAACATTTGCTGTCCTCTCATCTCAAAGCTGGGGGATTAAAAACCCAATTTAAAAAAAACCATCATCATATGAATGGGTCTGAAAATGTTAAACAATAGACACTTGTAAAATAATATTATTTTCATAATTTTTGTGTTAAGATCTGTTTCAATGAAAATTTCTCTGATTAGAAGCTTGTAATTAAAATGTTTGTTTGCAATGAAAAAAAATTCTCTGCTCTTGACAATTACTTTATATTATTACTGAAAATTGCATTACCCTTTCTTCATAAAAAAAATTTCCTTTTTCCAAAGTGATTCTTTTCTTATGTGCTTTTTGCCTACCTGATTATCATATTAATATTTTGATAAGATTTAATAAAAGGTAAAAAATTGCATTATAAGCAAATGTACTGAAGTCAATTTCTAATGTTTTTTGAGTGATAGTGGCAAGATTTATTGAAGTGCCCTTGCAAAGGCTGCCACACTTGACAAGGCACTTCCCTGATGTGTTCAGCAGCAGAAGCTGGCTGACATTGTTGGTTTGCCCCCAGAAAAACCATGCTGATGCCTTATCCACAATCAGGTAGTTCAGCTCCATTTCACTCCAGAAGTCTAGCTCCTGGGGCCACAGGCCTGCATTTGGGCCCACCAGGCCCAGGAAGCCCAGCAAAGCCTAGAATTGCATCAGCCAGGCATGGAAGGCTGACCCTGGGCACTGTTATTTAAATTTTGGGTGCCTCATTCCCTGTCTGCACATCTGCCACAAAGGCTCCATAGTGCCTAGGCCTTAATAGGAGCTGCATGCAGCTGCTAAAGAGACTAAGGCCTTTGCTAAATTTCCTTATATTTCCTTGGGCTTGAGAGAGAGCAGGCTTTCTTTCAGACTATCTAATCTCTTTCCTGGCTTTCCCCAGGTTTTCTTACTTATCCTATCTGATCTTTCCCCCAGGTTTGTCTCCCCTTGATTATGGACACCATTTTGGCTACTACTGTGCATGTGTCTTCTAACTAATTTTTTAAAATAGCACTTTGACTATTAATCAAACTAAGTTCCATAGGGTTATAGAAAATGAAATACAGTTTTAACTAAGATATGAAGAATAGTCATTAACCTCAATCTTTATATGCCTGAAATATTTTCTCTGAAATATTTAGAAGTCTCACTCAGTTAAAATATAAACAGGGTCTCCATCTTCTTCTAGAGGTCAAAGTCTTGCCAATCCATTTACCCTGGCCGGGGCAATTTAATGAAAGTTTTCTAGAGAGAAATAATTTCTAAACTATTGAGCCTAACTTAATAGATGATAGTTGATGATAGGGGATACATAGACAGACAGATAGATTTGCTACTAACCCTAAGGGGTACTCAAATATTTGCTCCATACTTGATTCATATTATACTCAAATAGTATACTGCTAAGTAATGTAGATGATAGATAGATGAATAGATAGATGGATGGGTTATAGAAATAAGAGCTCTATGTTGGAGGGGCTCGGCTGCAGGGCCCTCCCAGCCACAAGGGATGAGAATAAGTCTACCAAGACATGATCTCCTTGTGGAGGAAAAGTGGCCGATCTCTCAAAGGAGAAGGGCCAGGAACATGTTCCTGGATGGGCTTTTACTGGATTTAATTTGCATAGGAATACTGGGCGTACACAAAAAGCTTATCAATCATTGTCAGGCAGAAATGATCAAATAATAGATAACATTCAAAGAACTCAGGGCTTATTCTGAGTCAGGGTCAGATATTTAAAGGGCCGTAAAACTTTGGGGAACAAACTCATTCCATGCTTGGACCCTTATCAGAAAATGGAGGGTATTAGCAAAGTAGGTTTCATAGGATTTTATGTAGTCTTTCTTAGGCCTGATTGCCCTAGGGAACCCACCCTTTCCAGCACAAGGCCACACCCACCTCCTGCATTGTTTCAGGCTTAAGGCATTGTTTCAGGCTTAAATCAGGCAGGGGAAATAGCAAACAAGAGACATCTAGGAGACTTCTTACAGACAGAATGAGGACTCAGGCTATGTCAAAGCAGAAGGGTGAATGTCCATCACCCCCTTTTTCTATAGCCCCCCAAGTCCTTCCCTGAGGGCCTCTTCATGACTCTGCCTGTCTCAGGTCATCTCTCCCTTGAGGAATCTTACCCGTCATTGGCTAACCGGTCATGCACTGGGGGCCAAGCAGGGTGAAGTAAAGTGGGCAGAGGCAGCACCCCTGCCAGGGAGATAGGCTTTGTCACTTTAGTGGTCCCAAGGTCTCTCACTCAGCCTTAGCCATGGGAGTTTACAGCTTCTGAAACCTAGCAGGGCAGTTCCCAACACTCTACCATATACTTTGTATGTTCTTGGGCATATGATTTAATCTTTTTATTTCTTGGAGTTTCTGTTTCCTCCTTTGTAAGAAGAGGATAATAATAATACCTAATTAACAAAGTTGTGAAGATTAAATGAGGTGATGTCTATAAAACCATTGAAATAGTGCCTAACTTACAGTAAGCATCTAGTAAGTGCTGTGTATTTATATGATTATTATTACTGTTATTACAATTATTTTTATTATTACTATTCCATAACTAATTTTATTACCTACCTGTACACTGTAGAGCATCCTCCCATATCAAAACTTACAGGTTCACCTCATTTTAAATGGCTATACATGGCCATTACATAAGCTCATAACACATTTTTCCAAACAGTACCCTATTTTGGGTTATATTTTGTTGCACGTTTTGTCATTTTAAAAAAGTCACTGTAATGAACATAAGTTTGTGCATACTTGTGCAATTGAGAGATAGTTGTTAGAAATTTGTTTCATAATGGCTTATCTTTAATGTAGGATACGTTGCTAATTTAATTAAGTCATTTTAAGATATCACTAAAATCATTAATATTTTGGGCCAATAATGCAATAGCACACCTAATTACTTTGTAATTTGAAACCAATATCTATAGACATGATATTGCCTAGATATAGAATGATTATGTCTAATTATTATCTAAACTGATAACTTTAAATCATTTTTTAAAAGATTGTACTTCTTTATTTTTAGAAGGAGGTGAAAGGAGGGAGAAAGGGAGAGAAACATCAATCCAAAAGATAAACATTGATTGGTTGTCTCTCATACATGCCCCTTTGGGTATCGAGCCAGCAACTCCAGCATGTTCCATCATGGGGGGAACAAAGTTATGACCTCTTGGTTTGCAGAATTAAACCCAACCAACTGAGCCACAGCAGTCAGGGCTAAACTGACAACTTTAGATTCTATTACTTTCTCATATAGTTTTAATTTTAACACTGTGTTACAAGCATTACACCTCATGCACTGTTGGTGGGTATGCAGACTAGTAGAGCCACTGTAAAGAACAGTATGGAGGTTCCTCAAAAACTAAAAATGGAACTGCCTCATGACCCAACAATCCCACTTCTGGATATATATCCAATAAACCCGTAAAACTAATTTGAAAAGATATATGTACCTTTGTGTTCATGGTAGTGTTATTTACAATAATCAATATCTGGAAACAACCCAGGTGCCCATCAGTAGATCAGTGGATTAAAAAGGTGTGGTACACTTACACAATAGAATACTACATGGGTGGACCTGGAAAGCATTATGCTAAGTAAAATAAGCCAGTCAGAGAAAGACAAATACCATATGATCTCACTTATATGTGGAATCAAACAAAATGAAATGTAGAACAAAACAGGAACAGAGGCGTGGATATATGGAATAGACTGACAGCTGCCAAAGGGAGAGAATGGGGGGTTGGATGAAAGAAGGTGAAGGGATTAGCCAAAGAACATGTGTGCATAACCTATAGAAAAGACAGCAGTGTGGTGATGGCCAGAAGGAAGGGGGGCGCTGGGTGGAGGTGGGCACAGGTGGGGAAAACAGGGATAAAGTTAAAAAAAGAATTACAGTTGAGTATTTGGCTGATTCATATTAATAGCAAACATAATTTTAGAACTAATAACTAAGATATTTTGACTTAAGGATTTGGTAATGTTACCCTTTAATCCAAATGTGAGGTCGACATGTATAAAAATTTAAAATATATTTAATGTCTTGCCTGTGCCTTTGTTTTGTTTAACAATAAAAAAGCTTCTTGAATAAGCAGGAAAAATTCTACAGATTTTAGAAAATGATATGCAATTAGATATCTGGTCATCAAGCACATCTTTCACCATATAGGATATTTCCATTTACTGAAAGTTAGAGTTGTCTTACAAACAGTTTTTGTAAGAACTGAGAAGAGATTTGATAGCTTGTCTAAGTTGTTTTTTAAATTTTATGGGCATAAATGGAAATAGAGCATCACAGGAATACCACTAACAAAGAGGGGGAGGTCATGATCAATGGAAGGCAGAGCAGAGCTAGTGTGGAGGTAATTGAGATATGTGGTTGTGGTGACATTTTGTCAAAGAAGGACAAGTGTTAGATTTACATTTTTTTATTTTATTAATTCTTTTATTGAGAAAAGAGAAGGGAGGAGAAAAAGAGAAACATTAGTGTGAGAGAGAAACATCTATTGGTTGCTTCTTGCATGTGTCCTAGAGAGGGAACCAACCAGCAACCCAGGCATGTGCCCCAACCAAGAATCGAACCCATGACCTTTTGATTTGCAGGACAATACCCAACCGAGGGACATCTGTTGGGTCTCAAGTTTTCAATTCAATAAGGCACTGAAGTAAATGTGTATCTAAGCCCTGGGAAACAGACTCTAAACTTCCCATCAGTTTGCTACCATTGGTTAGTATCAACTCTTGTTCATCTGCTACCTAGACTGATCCTGCCCAATATAATAGATTACAGCTCAGGTTTGCTCTCATAGCAAAGCAAAGGTATGTGAAACTTCCAGATCATGCTGCTCATATCTTTTCATTTCACTGATGAGAAAAGGGGCCTGAGCAATTCAGCACGCAGCTGACTAGATAGATGCAAGATTGGGACTGGATCCCAGGTTTCTTCTTCTACGTGACAGAGATTTCACCATGTATCTACAACCTGTACATTTTAAATTCATACAACAAACATTCCAAACTAGCATTTGAACTTGACTTTGGCTTCTTACACACACTGTGTTCCTTAATTTCTATCTCCCAAGATTGACCTTGGCCCCTTTTAGCTACTCTTCAAGCATTGCTCATCTTGGATTATGGAGCTAAAATGATTCCCATGCCATTTAATCCAACCCCATATATCTGCTAATGAGGGAACTGAGACAGGTAAAATTAAGTGAGTTTTGAAAGCTAAATCCAAAATTAAGGGGAAAGGAAGGCTATATTAATGAACTTACTGCCTAACTGTGACCAAAGTGCATGTATATAAAGATATGGTAAACTTAATATAACATATCAGCATTTGCTCAAAATTTCAATGAGTGTTTTGAATTTTTCATTCTTTTTTTACTTTAATTCCAAAGTATCTTAAGTTAAAAAAAAGGATAAGGAAAAATATCTATTTTAATTTAATATGCATATTCTCTAATTTTATTTACATTCTAATATCTAGTTAAAATATACCATTATGAGTTCCTAAAATAAATTTTCCTCTTTATATTAAGTGTTAAATTACTTCCCTCTTTATTCTAAAAGCATATGATGAGAAGATACCTGTTTGCTTTATTCTAAGTTAATATTTATAAAGATAAGGCCTGAAATCATCAACCCTTTCAATTATTCTTTAGAAATTTAATATAAAAATACAATAACTGTACAGAAACATCCTGAGCTTTTAGTTGTAAATTGATGGAAGATAAAGGAAATTATAATGGTAATTATGTAAATGAGCATAGAAAATTAGCTTGCCACTGTACTTGTTGCAGGAATAATTGTAAAAGCAAGAAGCAAACAAAAGAATTAGAGATGAGCCAATTCAAAAACACAGCTGTGTCATTGACATAAAAGGTTTCCATTTATTTGATCATCTGATCATCACAGAGACAATACTAATCTTTATTTTTTTAATTGTTACTGATTTATGTATGTCTTTTTTATTGTATGTTTATTGAGTTAAAATTTAAGTTTCTCCTGAATTACTGGGTTGAGACACAAAACATTTGAAAAGGTTAAATCTCATACATAATGGGAAAGTACCCTACCTACTTAGAATAACTAAATAAAAGTTGAAAAAAAGATTTCTGCAAATGAAATAAAAACTTGATAGTAAATTGAATCTGTTTTCCTATTAAATTTTACTACATGCTATAATTTTTCCAATGTATTATTGTTCATTTTAAATAAATAAATTCTAATTTATATAATGTCATTCATTCAGAATCTCAAAATTCTGAAAACTACACAGGACAAGCACAAGAAATATAAGGGCTTCTATGTTCGAGTATGATATACTCAAGAGAGAGCATGAGTGCAAGTGTGGAGTCTCTTCAGGCACAATCACTCTATGAAAACCAAGTGTAACTGTTCCTTCAGACTTCGATCACTAGCTTCCACATCAATATTAAATGATTGTTTTAAATCTACTTTGAATATGACAATTAGTATTACAGATTTTAAATTCTATATGAATGAAAAAAAATTCTTGTTCTGAAGAGCCTTACAATCTAGGTCAAGTAAATAAAGAAAATATTAACACAGTATGGAAGTTAAAATAATTACCCCAGGTATTAAGAAATGAGAGTGATTATCAATGGAAGACCTAAGGGATGAAACTATGAAGTTTAAGTGTACCCGTGCAGAGTCCTTACACAGGAAACAGTATAGAACACATTGCTAATGCAATCATTTCTAATGTCACATTTTCATTTTGAATGAATAACATTAATTTCATTTACTTTAGAGTTAATATATAAAACAGGATAAAGTTCTTTAGCAGCACCACTAACATGTTATTTGGCATTATGACATTAATCTGGAGACCATCCACATGGGAGTAAGGTGCAACGGGACAGTTTAATATCTTCAGCCCATGTGTCCAGCTCTTCCCTGAGCCATTTCATAATGCATGTCCAGACTCTGAACATTTGATATTACTCTAAAACAGGACCACACAGCATGCCTCAACTTTTGGTGGTGAATGAAACCTCTCTGCCTTTACCAGCATCAGGAGGCTCCTGTATTCCCCCTCTCCCAAATTTCTGTGCCAGCAAATCAAAGTGAGAACAGTGAGGGCTTCATTATTTCAAGGGGAAAGTTGGAGAACTAGAGAGGACAGTTAAATTAACAAGAAACATTGATGCAAAATATATAAAGACCTCATAAGACTGAATACCAGAAAGACAAACAATTCAATTAAAAAATGGGCAAAGGACCTGAACAAACACTTCTCCAAGGATGACATACAGAGGGCACAGAGACATATGAAAGGATGTTCAGCATCACTAGCCATCAGAGAGATGCAAATTAAAACCACAACGAGATATCACCTCACACTGGTCAGAATGGCTATTATTCATAAGTCAACAAAGAAGTGCTAGCAAGAATGTAGAGAAAAGGGAACCCTAGTGCACTGTTAGTGGGAATGCAGACTGGTGCAGCCTCTGTGGGAAATATGAGATTTCCTAAAAAAATTAAAAAGGATGAAGTTTTTAGCCACTGGTTTCTGGAAACTGAGATTCTCTGGCAACAATACTGGTTTACAATTTTAATTATTGATAAGAACCTGAACCACTAAATATTCTGCTGGACACTGTGATGAATATTTGGAATCCCCCAGCCCAGGTTACAGGTTTGGCAACAAAGGACCACAGCTCCAAGAAAATCAAGAAAATCTCCAAAACTATACAATTTTACAGTCTTCATTTTTTTAGTTTTAACTGTAGCTGCAGAGCCACTCTTCTATATTATTTATTTATTCTTGGTATTTAATATTTCTGGGAATAATATATTTGAATAGTTTCAAATAGAAAAATAGTTTGCCTACTTTGTATTTTTTAGATTTAGAGTCTCCTTAGAGAGAGAGAGCATATCTTTAAACTAGTCAGTGTCTAGCCTTGTATATAAATTGGAAAATTGTTTAAATGCATTTAAAATTCCTTACAAACTAATATTTGGAATTAAATGCTTATGAAATGTTTACACATAACATTTAAACATAATAGCATAATATTTATAATAATAAGCTAGGAACTCATTTTAATTTTGAAATATTTAACATTATATCAGAATCTTTTATAAATACATGACCAGGACTCTGAAAAAAAAGTCTAGGGATTAACAGAAAGAAAAAAAAATAGTACTGAAAAATGAGATGATCTTAAGTGGAAAAAAATAGAATGTGTGAAAACATTCTATTTTTAAGTATAAAACATTAAGATGTTTAAGTATAAAACATTAAGAAGTAGATTAAATAAAATTTGCATAGAACTTATAAATATGACAATCATAGAAATGTAGTAAAAAATTTTACATATGTACGTCTTGGCTCTGGTATACTAGTAAACCAGTTCTCTGGAAAAACAATTCTGGCTAATCTCCCTATTGTTAATACTCCTACCATGATTGATTTCAAGCTATCAATATCACTTCTGAACATTGGGGAGAAATGAACAAGCTGGTGTCATGACTGAGTGAGAGGCAACTCCAGCACACCTCTGCTCTTGCTGCTCTGCCATCTACTATGAGAAGTTCCAAAAACACAGACTGAGCTTTCTATCTGTGAATATATGATGTAAATGTGACCTATAAGACAATGAGTATCATATGGGTAAAAGGAAAAGCATGAACTGCCAAGACAATGTTTAATTAAGTAACATTGTAGCATCAACATTTCAGTTCTATCCAGAACCATATTCAGCTCTGACACTAAGTTACTGCTTTTCCCAAGGACAGCAAAAAAAAAGCCCGCCTTACTTGGTTGCATGCATACAATACAAAGGGTCAGAGCAGAGTACACAGCCTGGGGAGTAGACTTGTATTATCAAAGAAAGTGATCCCAAGGGATATAATATTATAAGTAGAAAATTCAGTGTTAAAAATTAAAATTCAACCAAGTAAAGTTGAAGATCTACTTGGCTTATCAAGCAATTCATGAATCAGGCACCATTCCATCCAACAACTAGAAAGGCACCCAGAGGGGTTGTACAAAATGAAAGGTTTTCATAGGAAGATGGGAGAAGGAAGTTAGTATCAAAAGAGAAAAGAGGATTATTTTTGACCAAGATATCTTCTTTTGGGGGAAAGGGAATCTCTTGGGTTCTTATCCAGATTACCTCTTCTATCTATGAGTAGTGGAAAGGGCCCAGGTGACATTACCTCTTGGTGTTGAGCAGAAAATTCCACACTGGTAGTTTGAGATTATATTTCTGAGAGAGTTTCAAACAGCAATAGGTCAGGTATTAAATCTAGATTTGGATCATGGGCTTGACTGCAGGTGACACCATTGGGGCATGTGGTTTTCTCTTTGACTACACTGTTTTGCTGCAGTAACTGGAGTAAGGTAAATACTCAGCTGTACAAATGATTAAATCTGCTACCTAAAATCCGGTTTTTTAAGTGTACGAGTAGAGAGTGAATAATAAGATTTCTGATACAAAAAGCAACATTCTAGTGTAGCAAATTTAGTTCAAGAACAGTACAAGACACACAACAGTTTTAAAAGAGCAAATCAAGCCACAAAAGGTTAGTCTTTGCATTATTACCTAATGAGAAAGTAATATGAAAACTTTATTGAATGCCACTTATTGTTTGTTTTATATAAACTATGGTCGTTAACTGTAAAGTCTACAGCACTCTCATCTGATGATGTGCTTCATCCAGGAAATATTATATCTTAAAACCTGGGAAAAGTAAATCCCACCTAACTCATCAGCATTCTCAAACCAAAATGGACACAGCCAGTCTCCCCAGCATTTCTTGACAAACTTTTACTGAAATATGACTTGTGTTTACTTGTATGAACAAAACATCTCTATGCTGGCACAAAGTCATTTGCTGTCAGAATTTGGTTTTAATTTCAGGCAGGAAAATGCTTTATTTGGGGATAGCAAGAATTAACAACAAGCTGGGTAGTCAGGGACAAGAACCAGTTTGCCAGACAGAAGACATAGGGCATTCAACACAGAGGAAAGGTGTCTGCATATTAAGTGTTACGATTCATTTGGTAAGCACTCATTCATGAGCACTACTGAGATAGATCAGAGAGCAGTAGAATATAAACTGAAAGGTAAATATGAGGCATGCAGGCTTTGTTTCTTCTCTTAAGATTTGTACTTTACCTGGAGGATCAAGTGTTTCAAAACTCCTGTTTAGAACAGCAAAAGTTTTTTTGTGGTAAATTGTACTATTTATTCACAATCTTTCATGTCCTCCTTGCCTTTGCCATGATTTCAGTGTGGGCTGAGTATGCTTCTTTATTCTGTGACATCATAGGCTAATATAATTTCAGCAAACTTTGACATGTACTTGTATTGCTTGACCTGCCTGGAGCTTCTGATGCTTCAAGTAGAAAGTAGGCCACAAGTAGCCATTCATGACAGAAAGAAGGATATGCAGAGGAAACCTGAAGAACCTGCAACAGACCACCTCCACCATTCCAAACACCAATGGGCAAGAAAAGGAAACGTTTGTTATGTACAACACTGGTATTTGAAGACATTCATTAGGTGGCATTAATACAGCAAGCATTGACTAATACTTCTTCTTCTAATATAATTTTAGCCAGGCCTAATAAAAATACACAAAGCAGAACTGATATAGTGATTAGGAATGAGATCAAAGCACAACTTGAGTTAGCTTCTCTCTTACCTATTCCTAGTGGCCACAGTTTGAAAAGCAATTCAATGGCTAGCTGGTAATACGAATGAATTTTAGGTGGAGGACTAATATGATCAGATTTCTGGTTGTACTTGTGTGTGTGTGTGTGTCTGTGTGTGTCTTAAGGCCTGTCTAGTAGCGGGGGGATGACTAGAAGAGCAAGACCAAAGAGAGAAAGACAGAATGCTAAAGTGCAAGAAAGACTGATGCTGAAGACTTGAACCATGTAGTGGGAGAAAAATAAATGGATTTAAGATATTTATCATGATAACTGACATGACGAGAAGATCAACTGGAAAGGTGTCTAAGAAATTAATGGTTTCTCCCCTAGTATTAATACATTTAACACAATAAAGATCTAATTTGTGTTACTATGTGTCTGCTTTGAACAATTGTCAGGCAAAACAATGAAATGACTAACTGAGCTTCTTCTATGTGTCCCAGTGGTAAATGAGCACACACAACACACGACGCATGCGAGAAGTTAAGTGAAATAATGAAAACGTTACAAACTGGCAACATTGATAAATTGTACATCGTTTGGTTTTCCTCTTCTTTAAATTATGATTAGAGTAATAATATGGATGATAATCGTGGTGGTGGTGATGATGATGATGATAAATTTTAAATCATTACTGCTCAAAGAAAAAAACAACAAATTCATTACCCTGACAGATTGAAATGATAAGCTATCACAGATTTTTTTAAAATAAGGAAATTAGGTTTTAATTCTCAGTATGCTAAGAAAAAACATGAGGTCTGGCTTTAAATAAAAAGATACCTAGAGAGAAGATAATATAGAGTTGTATAAACACTTTGTTTTACATGAACTCTCAACAACTACCGTGTGAAACAGTCGGGCTCTGCACACCTGTTGATCCCTTAGGAACCAAGTGAAGTCAAATGACAGTCCTGAGAGGTGGCCTCCATACAGAAACAGGGACAGGTCAAAGAGGAACTGGAGACAAGAGCTCCTGCTCAGGAAGATCTCAGTGGAGGCCAAAGGGTGTAATCACCTGGTTCCCTAATTTATCTTCCCATAACAGCTCCCTTAGATCTTGATGCTGAATCAGAGCACTAAGCATCACTTCAAGAAAGCAATTGCTTAGTTGTGGATCACAGGGCAGGCCTGCTTTGATGATCAGGGTTTGAAGACTGGTGAATTGGAAGCTTGAAGTTTCCACACTGAAGGAAACACCTTTGATATAAGCCTTGGGGCTAAAATATCGAGAAAGGGCTTCTAAGAATCAATTGATGATAAAAGCTCTATCCTGTTCTGTGTTTGTGAAAAGAATGGTAGCAATTATTCTGTTTGCTAGCTAAGCTGGTTGGTTGTTCCTGGTGGCAGGATGCCCATACTTCATAGTAAAGGGAAACTAACCCACAGAGACATGTCAAATTAAACCTTTAACGTAAGGAAAAAATATCAAGAACCTTAGAACCTTCAGAAAATGATTCTACTTCAGTAATATAAGATAGAATAAAAGCATAAATATTCAGCTGCTTTAGTAAATGTGTTCACAATGAGATTAGATGTTCTATTATATTAAATAGCATGAACTAATACAAATAGTTGCAAGCAATGAAAATAAACAAAATAAATCATTCTAGGCTTAAAATTCAGAAGAAAGTGGAAGAATAAGAGGTTGTGAGTAAATCTGAGATTATGCAAAGGTTTGCAGTTATTGGAAATTTAGGGTATAGGGCATCCTCAGTGGAGGAAAAAAAAGTCAAGAAATTAAATGACCATAGTATTGGAATGATCAGCCGTGAACAGGTAATTCACAGAAAAAAAAAAAAAAAGTAAATAGCCATTACACAATTGAAAAGATATTCAATCACATTGAGTATAGAAATGAAAATTAAAACTATAATGAGCAAAAAGAAATACTGTTTTTTACCCACAAGACTGTCAGAACCCACAAAACCACAGTCTTTATTGCCAAGTCATATTCTAATAAACTGTTGCAGAAATTAAAAAAAATTATATTTAAAAAGTGAAATAAAAATTATAAAACTAATAGAGGTCTTTATGAACCAATTATAATGATGTGAAATGAACTGGAAAGAATGATTAACTCAGTAATGCACCTAAAAGATAGGAAAAAATCCTGGGAAATGAAAAGTAATAATTGAATTTAAATATTAAATAACATTTAGCATCAAATTTCCCAAATATACACATATTTTGCTGTGTTCATGTCTTTAACATAAAATACAATATATCACATAAATATTTGTTCATCTATCAAACTTTTTTTAATTTCACACTTCATTCTAAGGATTGAATTTGAATATTATAAATATAAAAATATAAATCAAAAATGCATCTTGCCTTCAAACATCTTACAACCTAGTGAATAGACTGAAACTGAGCACACAGTTTCAATATGGAATTTTACATGATAGAATGATACACATACTGGTAGGAGAAAATTTGGGTCAGATAATTTTTTAATTTGAATGGAACTGTACATCTGCAATTTAGAACCTGACCCTTAACACTTTAGTCACACACACACACACACACACATACACACACACACTGGTGTCCAATAAAAACCTCATGCTTAATAAAACTAAAAGGGAATTTCTGATATAATCTTCCCCAAATATAAGTTCTATCTCCACTTACTTTCTCATGTAACATATATTAGGTTTTCAAGGAACAAGAGTCATTTGATATTTCCAAATGGGAATCCAAATCCTTTGTGGGTCCTCTAATTTACTAATTCTACAGTAACAAAAAATTTTCTCCTAAAATTCAGGAAAATATGGCTAAGAGTTTAAGTAGGCCATTCAAATCCTCAAAGAGCATTATTACATATATTAAAAAGTGTAGGAAACAACAATGTCTCTTTGAATAGGGCTGTTAAACTACTCTCCTAAAACCAAGGGTATGTGCACAGGGTATGAAATTCAAATCTGTGATTCACACATTACTACAATATATGTGAGTTTTGAGGTTTACTCACAAATAACGAGAATGTTAAATCCTATGTACCCATTTGTGCCTACTATTAAATTCTGCATAAAATTTTAACATGGATTATCAACTATAATGTTACCCATGTATGTCTTATAGGAATAGTCAAAGCTTTAATCCATCTCTTACAACATCAATTCACAGAAATCTCTCTCTGAAATTCCAGAACAAGTAATATGTATACTGCTAATATACAAGAGTTGGCAAGTACCTCAAAAAAGTCCTGAGTCCCAGTTCCATTAATTTCATTCTCAAATGAAGGCCTGAATTAAGAGAGATAATTGGTTTAGTTTCATATTTCGACTAACCCTATTACAATAAATATTAATATCAAATAATTAAAATAACTATAAGACCTGAAATCAGACTACCAACCATTAGTGAAATGTTCTAATGTTTAGATACTGAGATGATATAAGCCAACAAATTTCTTTTGATTAGTGGATTATATAATAAAAGTTACATAGTAGTTACATAGCAACAAATTGAGGTATAACAGCCCTCATGCAAACAGTATATAAAAGGTCAAAGTTTGAAAGATAAATTTTTCTCTGAAGGTATTGTCATACATTAGAACTACTTACCACAAGAAATGGAGAGTGACCATTCATAACATAATTTTAAAATAATCGCTCAGGTTAAATCTCTAGAGAAAATATGGGTAAGAGTTTAAGAGTTAATTTTCAAAAATCTTAAGGTGGCCTTGGCTGGTGTTGCTCAGTAGATTGAGTGCCAGCCTGCAAACCAAAGGGTCGCCAGTTTGATTCCCAGTCAGGGCACAAGCCTGGGTTGCAGACTGGGTTTCCTGGTGCAGGGTGCACAAGAGACAACCACACATTGATGCTTCTCTTCTTCTCTTTCTCCCTCCCTTCTTCTCTCTCTAAAAATAAGAGAGTAAAATCTTTAAAAATATATATCTAAATGTTTACTTAAGAGATCTCTTCATTGAGTTTTCTACACACAAAAATATATAGTTAATAGTAAATTTGGTAAAAATTAATTCCCAAAATTTAACTTAAGCAAGATAGTTCTTGAATTGAATATAACAGAATATAAAAAACACTACTCAGGATAAAATGTTAAATATACTCACTGTGCACAAAAATACTCTACAGGGCAACTATAACTGAACAATATTTAGAAAAAATACTCTATAGGACATAGATGTAAGTGGACATTTTTTTTCTCAACAATCCGAGGAAAGAGAAGATCTAATTGAAAACCAATAAATCAAGTACAGTGCAGCAAGTGGTCTCTAGCTAACTTGGCCTATACATCAATAGGTCATTCTCAGTTAATTAAGTGAAGGCATAATCAGCTTAATTTATGTAGTTCAAAGAAGTTAATGATATCATAGTATAGTACCTGACGTGGGACCTGTTCATATAACTTATTTTAGATGTCCCGTTCATTCTACTGTTCCTCAGAAAGGACACTTCATTTCTGTGGCTCACCTGCAGTGCTTGTCTTCCTGCAAAAACTGGAAAATTTAACAGTAAAAATTAATGAAGATAAACAATCACATAACAAAAGTTATTTTTAAAATTACATGTTTTAGTGAATTATTTTGCAACAAGCAGTTTTCTGAAATAAAAACAAACATTAAAATAAAAACAACAAATGCATATAACATGCATGTGTAGGTCTTTAAAAACAAAATTGGTAAAGATTTTTTAAATGTATAATCATAAAACATATAAGCATAAAATTAAAAGAGGTAAGAATTCTTTGATATATTTGTAAGTTGTGTTGTATTTCAACACCAGATTTTATACCTGCTGGCGGACTATCTTCTTTCTCGGGGAGAGAGTTTCTTTCCACTGTCTCTGTAGCTCCTCTTTTTTTTTTCTGAACCTGCAAGTTTACACACAAAGACAAACCGCAATGTCAACCAATTGGATCTCACTTAAGGAACCTAGGAGATCGATTTGTAAAGCAAAGAATGAACAGGACCCTATTTCTGAAGTACGTTGCTCAAACTGCTCTTTCATTAAAAGATGCTCTTTCTTATTGATTTTGGCTTAAGTAATGAGAAAGCTTATCCAAAAATCTTTAGCATTTGGGCTCAAGTTAAGGAAATCAATACAGTCATTTCCCATTTGAACTGCATATGTGAGTTTTATGTACGAGAGACAAGACAAAGCCAAATTCAGATAAATCAATAGTATTGTCAATAGAACATAAAACTGACAAATGGTGTTTCTCAGCAATTAAAGTGAGCTGTAAACATACAAAGACTAATCAATTACAATGTTTTGTCATTAACAGTTTTTAATTGGTACAAAAGTGTGTGAATGTGTCTCCCCAGGAATGAAGGGTAAGGGATTCACTACAGTGTCATGTGGGACCCTCTCACTCATGTTTTGTGAAGTCACAGATAACTTTACATCTGTCAAAGTAAATCAAAACTTTAATTTGACAGATTTATCAGAATATCAAATAATCTATATAAGTCAGTGAGCTATTTTATGAACACAGTAAAGGAACACATACCAATTCTTTCTTTTGGAATATATTATTACAAAAATGTTTTTAAATTTCCAAAGGGATTACAACATATCTGTACCTATTGATTAAACAAAATTAAAATATTTTCTATTTAGGTTGAAGTTAGAATATTATTCCTAAATTTGATAAATGAAAATCTAGTTAAAACATTACATTACTTTCATCATTGTATTCTTCAAAAATAAAAAGAAATTTTAAAAAATTGGCTACGCATAAAGGATGCCAGCATTTATTCAAATGATTTTTATTTTTTTATTAATGACAACCTGTAATAAAATACTGAACCATTATGGTTTGACATTACCTTGATGTATTCAGAAAAATTGCAGTACAGATAGCCAAATATAATTTATAATACACTAAGATAGGCATATCATTAAAATGCAGTAAAACCTTTGTTTTTAATAAAAAATGATATACCAAAAGTAAAAGGTTAATTGAAAAGCAAAATAAACTACCGAATTTAGTAAGTCACATTACCTAGATTAACAGAAATCAATGAAATCATTAAAACAATTAATAACTTAGTGCTCCATTCAGACTAAGATAAACTCTGTGGCTATTAGAATGCGGATGCAAGACTACAGAGACATATGTATTCTGACTGGGTAATTTCCTCTCTGCTGTAACAGTTCAGTAATATATGCAACTGGCATTATACACCACTCATTTCTTCTTGTGAGACAAGAGATCTTTCCTGCTTTTTGCCATCTATGCTACGTGAATCATAAGAACCACAGTCTTCACAGAAGGGAATGTATTTCCCTCCAGTGTTCAAGGATATAAAATGAACCATTAAAGCATCAATAACATTAATCAGCCTGTTCCCTGTGTAGAAACTATGTAGAGTACTACCCATCTTCAGACCATTAACAGGGATGTGTATACAACAAAAACAGGCACAAACATCTTCTCCGTGATGGGGGGGGGTCCACATAAAGCATCATGTACTTCTTTGAAGATAATATTCTGGGAAGAAAATGAAAATAAGATAGCTCTTATAACCTCATGTGTTACATGACTGGAACAAAAGTTATAATTATAAATGCTCTCCTTTTTGCCTGGTGCACTAAAAAAAGCAAAACTAGAAATGGAACAGAAATGTAATGCTATAAAACAGAAAAGGATGCTTGAGTTCTAATCCAATTCTAAAGCTTCCACCTTGATCTAAAGAAAGTTCATATCTTAGTCCTACAAAACTAAAAAATACAGATGATGTTTTAAATCTATTTCAAGGCTTCATTGCTACCTGTCTCAAATGCCAAGAGTCAATGATCACATACTGTTTTTATTTCTTTATTCAGACTAAAACCAAAATTATACTGGTGCTCCCAGATATAACTCTAATGAGTTATGTCCCAATATAACTCTAGAATAACTCATCATTTTGGTAAACATCTGCCCTCATTAAAGAAAAAAATATTTTATGTATTATTTTAATCTCTACCTAAGTAAATGCAAGTTATTAGTAAATGTATAAGAAATAACATACAGCCCTGGCTGGTGTAGCTCAGTGGATTCAGCATGGGCCTGTAAACCAAAGGGCTGCTGGTTCAATTCCCAGTCAGGGCACATGCCTGGGTTGCAGGCCAAGTCCCTAGTATGGGGGTGTGTGAGAGGCAACCACACATTGATGTTTCTCTCCCTCTCTTTTTCCCTCCCTTCCCCCTCTCTAAAAATAAATAAATAAATCTTTTAAAAAAAGAAATAACATACAAGCAACCAAAAACTGAAATCTTAATTTTTGAAAAGGATTCTGATGAATGCTGCTACAGAAGAATGCTATATATAAATATCTAAGAAAGTCCATGAACTGTTTATAAAATATCAATAAACTGAATAGAAAATAATATGTATTTTAAGACAAAAAATAATTTTTAATCATATTTTAAGGAAAGGATATCCCAGTTTAATGAAGTAGCATGATTTACCAAGAAGTGTACATTAGACAAAATCTTACAAAAAAACAGATGCAAATTTAATGAATAATTATACTAAAATTGAATTGCAGTGGATTCTGGAAACAAATCTTGGTTTGACTCTACGGCTTTGCCATGTGCCAGTTGTGGTGATTTGAGGCCTATTTTTATTTTTCTCTGCGGGTGTCTTTATTTGTAATGAGTAGAGAAAGTAACAGAGCATTATCATGGTGTTATTGTCACCATTAGACCAGATGATACAGGTCACACTTAGCACAGCACCTCATACAATGGTTCATGACCAAATGGATTAATTAGATTATTAATTAATAAACATGTGTCTTATTGTAAGGCAGAATTTGAATAAAATACTGAAATTTCAAAATATATTGTTAGTCCAGTCATTTGTATGTAAATTTAATTAAGAAAAATTTTTATTGTATCTGTATAAAAGCTTTGTGGAATAATTCCAACTGGATTATTTAACCCTACATTTTTAAATGACATTTTATATATAACTGAGAAGTATGAAGCAATTACCATAGTCAAATGGCAAGGTAACATTTTGCCAAGCACTGTTACCCTTGAAGCAAAGTTGGGTGACATCTCTTTCAGGTTTCTCGATTTTTGCCCTGTCTTCCAGGTAATTAGAAGCTGAATACAAGAAAAATCAAGGCTCACTTTTCACTTCCATCAATAGGTATGTCACAAAAAGCAAATCTGTAAAATCAAATTTAGTGTCTTCATGTAAATGCAGAAAACAATACCTGCCTTTCTCTCGTCTCAGCATTTTGGGTGAGAATTCAAGAGTTATAATATGTAAATCCTATAACTCTAAAGAACTATGCCAATATATGTTGTTGCTCTTATTAGATTCAACAGAAAATATAAACAGCATTCCATGTTTTTATTCCCCAGCTATACTGAGTACTTTACAGATTTCTGAAGAAAATCAATGTTTTCTCTCATCAGTATCTGGATTGCTGCTGTTCCCTCCATCTGCTTTCTATACCTACTCAGGCTTTGAGTCTTAGCTCATACAGGTATTCTGTGTAGAATTCTAAGAAAAAGAAGATTAAAAATATGAACAGTAAAATGACAACAAACTCACAAGCATCAACAAATGAACCTAAAAAAAAAGAAAAACAAAAACTAAGCAAACAACTAGAACAGGAACAGAAGAGAATGGACATCATGTGGAGGGTTTTCAGTGAGGAGGGGGAAGAGAAGAATAGAGGGGAACTGGTTCAGGGAAGAAGAAGCACAATTGGTAGGCTTAAAATAGACAGGGAGAGGTCAAAAACAGTATAGGAAACAGAGAACTCAAAGAACTTATATGTACAACACATGGACATGAACTAAGGAGGGGAATGCTGGAGGGTTGGAGGGTGCAGGGTAAAGAAGGGATAAGGGGGAACAATTGAAAAAACTGTAATGGCATAATCAATAAAATATACTTAAAAGTTTTTAAAAAATACTTCTTATATATTTTTAACCCACTTACTATTGATTCAAGGTCCATTTCTGTATACTCCTAAAATTCCCTGTTTCTCTCTGTCAGAGTACTTCTACTGTTTGCTTATTGTCATTGTATTTGCCCCTAACATTACTCCATTGGAAGTTCCTGGGATAGGAACCATATCTTACTTGTTTTTTGTATATCTGACTTGACAAGTACTTCAGTAAATGTTGGTTGGATTAATAAATTAATTGATATTATGTTTGAGAGCAATTTTTAAGACTTACTATGTGCTATATACTATGAAAAGCATTTTATATAAATTATCTGATTTTATTTTCAAAATGAATACTCTAAGGTAAGTATGATACTATTCCAATATTACTGATGCAGAAACATATGAAGCATTAGGTAACAGCCAAAATTTCAAAGATGATAAATGGTGAATCTGAAATCCAGGTTCTCGCAATCATTATATTAATTGCCTTAGTTTAGCCAACTTCTAATTTTTTCAGGGTTGGAAACTGTTTTATCAATTTTTGAAGAGATTTGAGTCCTGGTTGATGGATGCAATGTAACTAATCATAAGAAAGTAAGGCCTGTGACAGAATACTAATTTATTAATTTGTAATAGAGTATACAAAGGCTAAGTAGGCCAAAATATTATTTTCTGTGTCTGATGATCTCACCTTCAAAAGGCTACATAAGATATCAAATTTGTTCTTTCTTTCAACAGATATTATTGGCCACTCACTATATAATAGGTGTTGTATATAAAGCAATAAACTAGCTGGGGAAAATCCACACTTTTATGGAGTTTATAGTCTAGTTAATTCATATTTGGTATTCACTACATGTCAGGCACTAAACACTTTATTTTAATGAATTTACATTATCTTCATAATAACTCTGTGAAGTTGTTACTATTATTACTCCAATTTTACAGATATGGAAACCAAGGCAAAGAGAGTTTGAATAAGTAGCTCAAGTTTGAGGTTTTTCAGAGCTGCACTCACAGTTGGAACTAGGCTTCTGCACATCAGCTTACAGTTCAGACAAGGTAGCTAGGAGTTAGTGGGTGACACCCCTCAGCCTGATGGGATGCTTGGGTCTAGGCTTCAGAGCCCTGGCTGCCCGAGCACCTGAAGCACTGGTTCCTATCCTCAGGGTCTCTTGTTCCCTGAGTAATGCTGCAGAGGCACTGACACAGACCTGCTTTCCAGTCCTCCTTTATATTCATTCATCAAATGCATCCTGACCTCGTGCTTCATGGGAGTAATATTGTACAATTAAGTCAGTTACATTCCCTTCCTATGAATTGCCAGTGGAAGTTAATAAACAGCCCAGCTGTGCACATTTCCCAGAGTAGAAGCTCTACTTTATGCTTCGTTTTAAAAATTTAGATTTTGCTCAATTTTATTCTTTAAAGGTATAGGAGCTCCTGGCCTTTGCAGCTATTGCAAAAACTGGAACTGGAAATAACCTTTTATGTTATCAAATTATTCCTGCTTCTGGAGATCCACAGCATATTCAAAGAACATAGTATGAGCAAAGACATAGAAATATTTTCTTCATAGACTTGAGTAATTTTAAATATAATAGATATTATAAGAATTTTACATAGTTATTTATATTATTTATAATGTATTTTAATATAATTTTACCAGGTATGTGCATGCTGCATTCCACAATAAAATAATAGCATCTTATTTTTCAGCCTTCCTCCAACATATACCACCTACATAGTAACAGTGGCATTGTATCCAAGTTGAAAGTTTAAATCTAAATTTCAGTAGCATTTAAAATTGAGTGGAGGTGGAATAGGGTATGGGGGGATAAATGGTAATGAAAAATATAATTGAACATAATGTAAAAAATAAAATAAATAATAATTAAAAAAACAAAATTGGCTATGAGCAAAAGTTGATTAAAAATTTCTACTTTGAGAAGGGATTAAGAAGTACAGATTGAGAGAACCAAGATGGAGGCAGAGGTTGACACACTGTGCCTCCTCGTACAACCAGAACTGGCAGAAAATCAAAGGGCAAGGAAATTTGACACCAAGGACATAAAAAATAAACATTCATCCAGACCTGTAGGACGGGCGGACACAGGCAGCCGGGGTGGGGGGGGGAGAGGACTTGCGTTGCCCTGGCAGACCGAGACTGGCAACTGAGACTGGCGGAGTGTGGGATGAACGGGGCAGGCAGTCTGACCACTAGCAGACCCTGAGGTCCCACATTCGCGCACAGATAAACCTGGAAAAACGGTGGGGGAGTGAAGCAGACCTTGCAACCCAGGGCTCCAGCGTGGGGGAAATAAAGCCTCAAACCTCTGATTGAAAACACCCGTGGGGGTTGGGGCGGCAGCAGGAGAAACTCCCAGCCTCACAGCAGAGGTCCTTGGAGAGACCCACAGGGGCCTAGAGCGTGCACAAGTCCACCCACTCGGGAACCAGCACCAGAGGGGCCCAATTTGATTGTGGGTAACAGAGGGAGTGACTAAAATCCAGTGGAGAGTGGAGAAAGTGCCATTGCTCCCTCTGGGCCCCTCCGTCACATACAGCGTCACAGTGTAGCAACCAGCGTTAACCTAAAGCTCTGCCCCTTTAAGTAACAGAAGTACCAACACAAAAAAAACCCGAGCAAAATGACAGAACACTTTAAAGCTCAAGAAAAAATACAACTAAGCGAGGAAGAGATAGCCAACCTATCAGATGCACAGTTCAAAACACTGGTTATTAAGACACTCACAGAATTGGTTGAATTTGTTTGAAAACTAGATGAAAAAATGAAGCCTATGCTAAGACAAACAAAGGAAAATGTACAGGGAACCAATAGTGATGTGAAGGAAACTGGGACTCAAATCAATGGTGTGCACCAGAAGGAAGAAAGAAACATCCAACCAGAAAAGGATGAAGAAACAAGAATTCAGAAAAATGAGGAGAGGCTTAGGAACCTCCAGGACATCTTGAAACATTCCTACATCTGAATTATAGGGGTGCCCAAAGAAGAAGAGGAAAAACAAAAAATTGAAAACTTATTTGAACAAATAATGGAGAACTTCCCCAGTCTGGCAAAGGAAATAGATTTCCAGGAAGCCCAGGAAGCTCAGAGAGTCCCAAAGAAGCTGGACCCAAGAAGGAACACACCAAGACACATCATCATTACATTACCCAAAATTAAAGAAAAGGAGAGAATCTTAGAAGCAGCAAGAGAAAAGAACACAGTTACCTACAAGGGAGTTCCCATAAGACTGTCAGCTGATTTCTCAAAAGAGACCTTAGAGGCAAGCAGGGGCTGGCAACAAGTATTCCAAGTCATGAAAGGCAAGGACTTACATCCAAGATTACTGTATCCAGCAAAGCTTTCATTTAGAATGGAAGGGCAGATAAAGTGCTTCTCAGAGAAGGTCAAGTCAAAGTAATTCATCATCACCAAGCCCTTATTATATGAAATGTTAAAGGGACTTACCTAAGAAAAAGAAGATAAAAAATATGAACAGTAAAAATGACAGCAAACTCACAGTTTTTAACAACCGCACCTAAAACAGAAACAAAAACAAACTAAGCAAACAACTAGAACAGGAACAGAACCACAGAAATGGAGATCACATGGAGGGTTATCAATAGGAGAGCAGGAGGGGGAGAGAGGGGGGAAAGGTACAGAGAATAAGTAGCATAAATGATAGGTGGAAAATAGACAGGGGGAGGGTAAGAGTAGTGTAGGAAATGTAGAAGCCAAATAACTTATATGTATGACCCATGGACATGAACTATAGGGGGGGAATGTGGGAGGGAGGGGGTGGGCAGGATGGAGTGGAGTGAGGGGGGGAAATGGGACAACTGTAATAGCATAATCAATAAATATATTAAAAAAAGAAGTACAGATTGATAGTTACAAGATAGTCACAGGATGTAAAGTACAGCATGGGGAATATAGTCAATAATACTGTGATAACTATGTATGGCTCCAGGTGGGTACTAGAAATATCAGGGGAAACACATTTTAAAATATATGATTGTCTAACCAGTATGCTGTATACCTGGTACAAACTAATACAAAATAATATTGAATGTTAAGTGTGATTGAAAAAAATTTAAAAATTACAAAAAAATAAAAATTTAGTTTAAAAAAATTTTACTTTGAAAAATTCTTTAAATAGGTGCTTATATTTCTTTTCTGGTTGCTCCTTGTGTCTCTTTTCTCTCTCTCTCTTTTTTTTTTCTTTCTTAACATATGTTAGTCCCACTCAATTTCCTTCTCAGGACTCCACTAACGCTCCTTTCAATTCTAACTTAATCTCCTATCTTCTTTCCCATTAACCTTTAATACACACACTTGCTATCTCCTCTTACTTCGTATCTGGCCCATTCATCTGTCATTTCTTTCCTAATATAATAGGTGTGAGAAAGGAAACTCAACACTCTATAAAACAAATACAGAAATTAAGGTCTCCAAAATTAGAAGATAGGGTAACTCATTTGTACCACTTGAATACAAACATATTTACATAACTTTTACATAATGTCTTTTTCTCAGATTTGTTTTCATCTTGCTTTTCTAAAACCAATATTTTAAGGGGAAACATGGCACACTGATTTTTAATCTATCTGCTCCATCATTGATTATTTCTCTAACCTGCATTTGAAACAACTTGTTGAAAGGATTAAGTGCACCTGGTATCTATTGTGTATTTCTGTTACTTCTGGAGTGGCTGCCACAGAGTAGGACTCAATGTGGGTTTGATGAACAGAACTGAAATAAGTAGGCTTAATACTTGATGGAAAAATAAATAGGTAAATTAAAGGAGAAAGTGTTCTTCACCAGTAGTTGCGGTGAGGACCACGGAGTTTGGACTCTTTCAGAGGCTCCTTTCAGAAGGTTGGTTTTCCATGTTGTTCCCCACATTTTAACCAGTTATTGTTGACTTCAGTGAGCATTTTTGTGTAGAGAAAGGAATCTTTTGCCATCTATAATTGGTTCATTATATTTTGAACCAATCAACCTAACCTAATTCTATCATCTAAAAATAAATAGAATCAGAACTAGAAAAGTTAATAACTGACATGTGTAAAAATGAGCTGGTGGCAGAATGAGGATTTAAACCATTAAAATTACCGTTGAGGTCTTATACCTGACAGGAATCTTTTTCCTCTGGTTTACTATATTTGGGAGTTTATAATGGTTGATAGAAAAAATATCTTGTGCTACAGAAAGAACAATTGCTGTGCTATTAAGTTTTGCCGTATTCAGAGTGAATCTCATCCTGAAATTTAATTCAACTAATTCCGCAATTGATATATAGAGAAAAAGAAGAAAAATGTGTAAGATAATAATGTTTTACTTAGGTAACAAGTGAAATGATTTCATACTAGAGAATGGGAACCTGTATGTGGTACATGGAGGACCCACTGCAGGAGCAGACAATACTTCAAAAGTACCAAACTAAGATTGACATAGGTAAATGACAAAGTCTCTGATGAGAGTCAGGAATTAACACAGGTTTAGGCAGGAAGCTTAACTCTTAGAAGTTAACTATGGTCAAGTTTGAATACATTGGAGCATTCAATTGGGAAATACTTACAGAGACAGTCTTGCACTTGTCCACCAATAAAAAGAGAGTTCTGAGAACAAGAATATGTGTAGTGTAGATAGACCCTTGAGCAATGCAGGATTTATAGGTTGTCTAGAAGTCTTACACCTTCAATCTAATTGTATTTACACCTAAGTCATCTCACCTGACAGTTTTAAAGGGGTGTTGTTTGCCCTGGCAGGCGGGAGTGTCATTTCGTAACAGAAAGGTTTCAGGTTCAATTTCTGGCCAGGATACATGACTAGTTTAAGGGTTTGGACCTGGGTAAGGGAGTGGGCAATACCCAGTCTGGGCATGTACAGGAGGCAACCAATTGATGCTTCTCTCTCTCATTGATGTTTCTCTCTCCCGTCCTCTTTCTCTAAAAAGCATGTCCTCAGAGAATAAAAAAATAAATAAATAAAAGGGTCCTTTTTATTAGTCACTGTGACCAATCATCTTGATTCCTTTCAGATTCTCCATATGTGAAAAACATTTCATTGCCCAGGTTTCACCATTATTTACATGACAACACAGTCCTCATATTTAGTAGAATTTGAAGATGAAGGTCAGAATTTAATCAATCAAATATAAGAAACATGTGTTGTTTCTATTTCTTCTTGTTTGTTTGGGTTTGTTTGTTGTTGTTTTGCTATTCTATTTCTCTCCCCAGAGTAATTTACATTTCTTCAGGACCAATACTTTCACACATTAATTATATATTTTTAAAAATTTCAAAATTCAGTGTATGGGACTTCCATTTTATTCTAAGAGTCACTCAATTCAATATTCTACAAAACATGAGTAATAAAGCTGTGTGGGTTGGATTGCAGAGTTTAGCTATATTGGAGAAGGTTATCACTAATTTCTCAAGGAGTTTATCCAGTACAATAAGTCATGTATAAATATTGTAGCAGGCTCTAAACAATTCTCATTACAGAGTGAAGATTCAGTTATTCTCAGTATGTTTGTTGTATTTATAAAGTTAAAAAATAAAGAACACACTTGGGATATTCTTTAAGATAGCTACCTGGACAAAGTCTGATTTTGATGCTCAGAAAGAAAATCAAGTGAAAGATATGAAACAGCATGTTTATAAGGAAAAGTTGAATAGTTCAGTAATAGGACAGCATAAGGTGAATGATAAAAAAGTAGAAAAATTTCATCTGTTCATTTTAAATCCTAATGGACTCAATTATCAGAATCTTCCCAATTCCCAATTTTACCAATTCTCTGTTTTTAAGATCTCTATCCATCCCAGGAAAATATTTCCATATTATCAAATTATTTTTTTTCTACACTCCTTTCCAAATGAAAGCTACAGCTTATGTTTATATTTTTCTGTCTTATGTTTTTTTTTTCAATTCTTCCTCCTAATCCCAACAGATCAATAAAATATGCCTTAAAGGAAAAATTCCAAGTAAAACTAAAAAATAATAGCCAGAAATTTCAAAACTATACTTATTAATTGTGAAACTCCAATAAGTTCCTTTTCTTACTTCTTCTAGCTCACTAAAAGGGAGGTAGGGACTCCAGAACTATTAAAGCAGACAATAATTGGTCAGATGTAAAATCTAAAGAAGGAACTGTTTCAGATGATTCTCAGATGTCTGCCTTAATTGGATAAAAGTAATTTCTATCATAAATAAAGACCAATGACATTCTGATTGGACTTCCATTCTGGAAAAGTCAAAGCTTTAGGGACATACAACAGGTTGGTAGTTGCTAGGGTTTAGGAGTGAGGAAGAGGATTAACACAAAGAGCAGCATGAGAAAATTTTTAGAAACTATGGTGTTTACATGTTTCAACACAATGGTCAAAACTCATAAAATTGCATGTCAAAACAGTGAATTTTAACATAGGTAGAATAGAACATAAAAGGAATTTGTGCTTGAAAGAACCAGCCAAGATGGAGGTGTAGGTAGAAACCCTTCGCTTCCTCCCACAATCAAAAGGAGGATAACAACCAATCTAAAATCAATAAACAACCAGAAGTACCAGAAAATTAAACTGCTAGGAACTCCAACAACCAAGGAATTAAAGAAACAGTCAACCAGACCAACCAAACCGGTAAGGCAGTGGATGGACAGAACCCATGGCAAGGCAGCAGACCATCTGGGTGGGGCTGACTGAATAGGAAACTGAGACTCAAAGATGACTGTGGACTATGGTGGTTGCCACAGTGGGAGAAACTTCCAGTCTCACAGGAGAGTCCTTTGGAAAGTGAGGCTAGAGACGAGCAGGGGAGCTGCATTATTCTCTCTCTGGCCCCTCCCCCACAGGCAGCTCAGTAGCACAGCAAGGAGGGTTGCCCTACCCTGGTGAATACCTAAGGCCCTGCACCCTTACAATTTAACAGGTGCACCAAGACAAAGAAATAAGGCCCAAATGAAAGAACAGAGCAAAACTCCAGAAAGAGAGCTAAGCAATGAGGAGATAGCCATCCTATCTAATGGAAAATTTAAAGCCCTGGTAATCAAAATGCTCACAGAACTGATTGAGTTTGGTCAAAAAAATGAAAGAACAAATTAAAGATACCCAAAATGATATAAAGCAAAATATTAAGGGAACCAACAGCAACAGGGAGGAAACCAGGACTCAAATCAATTATTTGGAACAAAAGGAAAAAATAAACATCCAACCAGAACAGAATGAAGAAACAAGAATTCAAAAAAAATGAAGAGAGACATAGGAACCTTTGGGACAACTTGAAATATTCCAATATCTGAATTATATGGGTGCCAGGAGGAGAAGAACAATAGCAAGATATTGAAAACTTAATTGAACAAATAATGAAGGAAAACTTCTCCAATATGGTGAAGAAAATAGACTTCCAGGAAGTACAGGAAGCTCAGAGAGTCCCAAAGGAGTTGGACTCAAAGAGGAACACACCAAGGTACATCATTATTAAGTTGTCCAAGATTAAAAATAAAGAGAGAATCTTAAAAGCAGCAAGAGGAAAAGAGAGAGACATTCACCTACAAAGGAATGTCCATAAGACTATCACCTGATTTCTCAAAAGAAACCTTGCAGGCAAGAAAGGGCTGGAAAGAAGTATTTAAAGTCATGAAAAGCAAGGACCCACATCCAACATTACTCTATCCAGCAAACCTATCATTTAGAATGGAAGGGCAGATGAAGTGCTTCCCAGATAAGGTCAAGTTGAAGGAGTTCATCATCACCAAGCCCTTATTATATGAAATGTTAAAGGAACTTATCTAAGAAAAAGATCAAAAATATGAACAGCAAAATGACAACAAACTCATAACTATCAACAAATGAACCCAAAGAAAACAAAAACTGAGCAAACAACTAGAACAAGAACAGAATCAGAGAAATTGATATCACATGAAAGGTTTTCAGTGGGGAGAGGGAAGGGATGGATAGGGGAAAAGGTACAGGGAACAAGAAACATAATTGGTAGGCATAAAATAGACAGGGAGAGGTCAAAAATGGTATAGGAAACAGAGGAATCAAAGAAGTTATATGTACAATCCATGGACATGAACTAAGGAGGGGGGAATGCTGGAGGATTGGGTTGTGCAGGGCAGAGGGGGGATAAACAGGGAACAACTGGGAAAACTGTAATGGCACAATCAATAAAATATATTTAAAAAAATAATTTGTGCTTGATAATGAATCATTTTAAATGAGGGTGTATCTTAAGAATTAGAAATATGTCAGAATGATTACAGGGAAACGCAAGTGAAAAATTAGTAGAACACTAAATTATACATTAGACTAGAGCAGGAAAATAAGATTGTTACACAATAGAAAGAAGTAACAATATTAAATTAAAAGTTAGAGACAAAAGGTAAGATTGACACCAGTCAGCAATTCCCTGGTGTCTTGTGTTGAAAATTACTTCTGAATTTCTACTTTAAATCCTCTCAAAAGTAATTTTCCATTTGAATTTTGCTCTACATATCTGGTTAGCAGAATTCTTACTGTTGAATAGAGAAAGAGATGGACAAGAAATGTAACCTAAAGCCCTAAGGCCTATGGCTCAAACTAATTTAATGGGTTAGTTTAATTTTATAGGCTATAGTTTTGACAAAAGGAGTAACATTGACCACAGTCTGGTCCTCAGCTTAAAAACAAAAACAAAAACAAACAAACAAACAAAAAAACAGTTCCCATCTCCTGTTTGGATGAGCCTTGCTGAATTCAGTTTGTCAAAGCACCTGAACTCATGAAAATCAAATCAAGAGTGAGAATGTAGTCTTGGAATAAATTCCCTCTGCATTATCACTAATTCTCTGTTTGAATTAACCCATTGGCCTGCCTCTCCTTTTAGGACTCAAATCTCTATCAGCAGGGGTCAATGGAGTGACCTCAGTGCTTGTCCTCCCCCTCACCACTCCAAGATACACTGCTCCCCACTCACATTCTTCTCTTCCATCAGCAGCCATGGCCTCACTATCACTGATGTTGGGACGCCAGGATTAATAGCATCATGCCCGTTTGGATATCTGCTACTTTAGGACAAATATCCATTCAGCTGTGGCCTCTGCCTCTATGATCTGATCTCATCCCTTAGTCCTATCCATCTCCTAAATTTTAGCACTCTGAACCTCAGGGTCAATAATCAGTCAATAACTTTTAAAGTTTATACACACTAATTTCATGGAAGTTCCCATCTCCTTTTGTCTTAACTGAAATTTGGTCCCCACTATGGCACTGCTTCTAAGAAGCTATTCAAGTGACTTGTTATTTTTCCTCACTTCCTCTGCCTCAGTACCTAGAAATGAAGATATCTTTTTAGCTCCTCATTGCTACTTCCAGACCCCTATCCCTACATTTTATAGTCATCTAACAATCCCCAGTGAACTCTCCCTCTTTCTTTGAAAAATTTAGCTTTTGGCTCACTGATGTTATCTTCTTGGGTCTTTCAAGATCCACATAGAAGTCAATACCCTCATCTCTTAAATCCTTGACTTCATTTATCCAATGATCTTGTTCTGCACACTATAGCGGTAATTCAATACCAAGGTCATTACCCTTCACCTTGACATTTCCCATAACAATAAACTCTTCATCTCAATTTAACACATTCTTATTTCTACTACCATTTTTATCTTGCTCACTCCTTCTGACATCTATCTCTAACAATCTTTGGACTTTATCAGAACTCTCAATCCATTCATTATACCTTACTTCCCCTCATGTTCCTTCTCTACTATTTATCCAGCTTAAATTTATGGTTAATTATTATAATTCACCTTCTCTTAACTCCTGCCAATTGCTTAACAAAAACCTTGGTTAAAGCCAACTTTCCACCAACTCTACCCCAGTACCCCTGATGCTTAACCAAACTGGAAAAAGTATATAATAGTGCTGATACATTGTGAAGACAAAACTTAAGTGGTCTCTGAATCCTGCTTATGAATAATACTGTATCTAACCTATTTCCTCACTAATTGTCTAGGATAATTGTCCTCCTTACTCCCCCAAAACCTGTTTCAATTTATTCATGCACACCTCATGACTTTGCTTCCTACTTCAGTAGGAAAATAGAATAGTAAAAACAGAACTTCAATGAACTGCCTACCCTACATCTAACTCCCTGCCTGCATCTGTACTGATAACACTGCATTCTTAACTGGTACTGTGTATGAACTCAGAACACTCATAAATAAGTCAGTCCTTTCACTTATATACCAGTAATTGACTATAGAAATGTTCTATTCTTTCTTTAATGTTCTCAGGTTTTCCCTTTCTAATGAATCACCCCTTCAGGATGCAACAAGCTATCATTTCAACCATACTGAAAAAAATTTAAAAACTACCTAGACCCAATTTCTTCATCTAGATCACCCATATCTTACCTCCAATTTTATAACAAAACTCTTTGAAAGAATTTATGCATAGTCACCTTCTGTTTACCCTTTCCTGGTTTTGCTTGAACCCATTAAATTAGGTTCCATTATCAGTGAAAGAAACCATTACCAACATCAGCAGTGACCTTCATTTTGCCACATCTAATAGCCATTCTTCAGACTTCATCCTATTTCATCCATATTCAATACAGATAACTGTTCTTTCCTTTAAATTCTCTTTCTCTCTGTCTTTTTAAATGTAATTTCTAAAATATTATCTTCATGTAGATTTTCTCCTACTGTTTTGGCCACTCTTCCTCAAAGACTTCTGCTGGTTTTGTTTTTTTTTTTTAATCTCTGTTTTCTAAATGTGGGAATGGTCCTTGCCTTGATCCCAAAATCTATCTTTTTTTTTTTTAAGATTGTATTTGTTTATTTTTAGACAGAGGGGAAGGGAGGGAGAAAGAGACAGAGAGAAACATCAATGTATGGTTGCATCTCGTACGTCCCACATGGGAAACTGGCCTGCAACCCAGGCATGTGACCTGACTGGGAATTGAACCACCAACCCTTTGCTTCACAGGTCAGTGCTCAATCCACTGAGCTACACCAGCCAGGGACTGAAATCAATCTTTTATTCAGTCATAACAATGATGGTGCCCTCCAGTTGATGGCTTAGGATACCATATATTTGTGATGAAACTCCCAAATTTATATTTTCTATCTGGACTCCCCATGGATTATAGACCTATATTTTCAAGAGCCTTGGAATCTCTACTGGATTATTTAATTGGCACCTTTAATTAACATCCCAAACTGCTCTATGATATTTACCTAAAACTGTTCTTCCTTAATGCATTCTCCTAGTCATTCAAGTTCATGCTGTCCTTCTTGAATCAATTTTTTCCTAACCTATGATCTGATAATACATCCTATGGTCTCTAACTCAAAAACATTTTCAGAATTTTATTAGCCCTCCATTCCATTACTGTTACCAACTTAGTTGAAACTACCAGCCTCTCTCATCTGGATTATTTCTATTAGCCTTCTCCAGGTCTTCCTATTCCAGTGCTGTCATTCTTCAGCATATGCTCAACACAATGCCAGAATGATCTTATTTAAAACTAATTCATATCACATCACTCCTCTGATCAAAACCCTCCAATGGCCCTCCTTCTCAGAGTAAAAAGTGAAAGTCCTTACAGTGATTTTTCAAGTCCCTAGTGGTCCAGGTCTCCACTACTTCTTTGAATATGTCAATTCTTGCTCACTTCTCATGTCCCACCCCCCCATCCCACTGCTCTAGTAGTATGGGATCCTTGCCATTCATCCTATAGTCCAAGGATAGCTCCACATGCACCTATGCAACTTCCTCTGACTACAGCTTTTTCTTCAGTTGTCCACAGCCCATTTCCCACACTTCCTGTAGATCCTTATGCAAGAAGTACTTTCTCTGAAAGAGCTAAGATGGCAGAGAGATAGGTGGGAGTGGAGTCCACTTACCCCTGCACTGGGATAGAACACCTAGCCAATCTTCTGAAGAACAGAGTGAACAGCCAACGGTATCTCAGCATATATGAAGGTTGGAGACCAAAACTTTAGAGGACATTGAAAAATCAGACTTTAAGAAGATTGTTTTGGGACCATAAGGTCCCTGGGACCAGCGCCAGGACCAGGGCAGCTGTAGCCCTTGGCCCAGCACTTGCTGGTCCTGTTGCAGGATTCTTGGAAGAGAGCCAGGTCAATGGCCAAACAGGGAGGTTTGAGCAGCACCAGGATGGACCTGGATGCTTGAAGTCACTCGGGGAAATAAGGGAAAAGTGGCAAACACACAGGGGCGGTGTGCCCCTGCTGAGACTGTGGACACCGGCTGGGAAGAGTTGTGCCGTGACAGACCTCGACCCAGATAGTCTCCTGTCTGGCTCAAGAGTTGGGCTGTGTGAGAGGCCAGGGGCTTGTTTAGAGCAATAGGATTGAATAGGAGGAATTTTTCAAAAAAAAAAAAAAAAAAGGCACTTGGTGGCTGTTTAGGGAATTCTCCCACAGCAGCCACCCCTGCCTCCCCTGGATGCACCTATGCAGCCTCCACAGCCTCGGTGTGGGCCTCTGCCACCAGGACCACAGATGTGCCCCTACCCTACCCCAAGCTGCAACAACAGAGGTTGCCCATCCATGCCTGCGACCCCAATGGTGTGCAACCGACCCAGCCACTGCACCCCCCCACCCACAGCTGCACCCCCTGCCTCCGCAGTAGCAGAGGCCAGTGTGCAATGGACACTGCCACCCTGTGACTATACTCCCATTGCAGCAGCAGAGGCCATGTGCTCACACCTGAAGCCCCAGAGTTGTGAGCTCACGTCCACAGCCTCAGCCATGGTGGCACCCCTGCCCTGCAGGGCCAACTGGCTCACTAAGAAGAAAGTGAAGGTGCCCCCCCACAGAGGAGACCAGCAGGGTTCAGGGAGTCAGCAATCCCCAGAGATACTTAACTCAGTGGGGGAGCTGAACTACCTGAAGAGACTCTGAGAGTCCCTAGCAAAGAGTGAGAAGGTGGTGTGAGTTTCCCCTAATTGGTGCACCCCAAAGACAACACATCTGGTGGACTGAAGGCATAGGCCTGGTGCAGAAGGGCAAGGGGGCAGGGGCCTGGCAAAAAACTGAGGAACTGGGCTGGAGGCTGGGCAACTGTTAACAGTGTGGCTCAGATGTGCCCCCATCCACACAAAACCACAGGAAAGGAGAAAAGTGAAAGCCATCCCCCATCAGACTGCTCCAGCCAGGAAGACCAGCAGAACTGGCTTGGCTGGTTGAAAGCCAACAGGAGGCTTTTTTTTTTTTTCTTCCTTCTCCCACCCTCCCTGGCAAAAGTAAGACAATAAAACAGAGCCATGAAAGGGCCAGAGTCAGTCCCAAAGAGGGGACATCCCAACAATTGAGACAGTGAGACAAATTTCACTTTGCTATTCCAGAGAACTTGCAAGTTACTGTTTATTTGCATTGTTATTATTTTTCACTATTTTTACTTCTTTCATTTTATTAGCATTTTTTATTTCCCTTCTTTCTGTTTAGTTTTCTTCATTTTGTTTGTTTAATTGCATTGTTTGACTGGTTTTCCTTGTTCTCTCTTTCATAGTGTATTTTTAATTTTCCATCTTTCACTTCACTTGTGTCCCAATAGCACACTACTCTAGGTCATGTACTTCCTATTTTTGTTATCCAGATCACATAGATTCTGTCATATGATTATTGCTCCATTACTATTGTAAATAATTATTGTTCCATACAATTGTAAATACTACACAGCAACCCTCCCAGACCTTAGGTCACTTCACTGTTTCTGGAACTTTATTATTAATGTGGTTTACTCTATTCTCTCAAATACTACACCTATTTTCTATCCTTTACTCTCACTATATCTCATAATCTGACCTCCTACAAGCTCACAGTTTTCTGGATCCAGCTCACAATGCTTCCTACTCTTACAAGAGTCTTATCTTTTTTCCACACTGACTTAAAAGTGACTAGTTGTATGAAATATTATGGTTAACACTATACCTATTCAAAGGATCTCTTAACTCTTTTTCTATAGGTTGGTAATTTAAGTCCATAGAATACACTCCCACTGTTTTAATTTATTTTGCCTTTCCCCCCTCAACTGATCACATAAAAAAGTAGGTGGGAGCTGTGAACACTAGTGTACCTGCTGGAAGAGAGAACCCACCAACAAAGAAGCCACCAACAGATAAAAATGGAAGAAGGTGAAGTAATGAGTAGAAGCCACATTAACCTCCACCCAGGGCCAATTTGCAATTACAACTAAAGAGTGAAAAATTACCCAGAACAGACAACTGAACAATAGTGAGAGAAGCCTCAAACTCGGACAGAGAGAAGGACCAGCTTCAACACAACTTGTCCACATCTGCACAACAGAATACAAGACATGGTGCGTGGAGCATTTAACCCTCAGTTAACCAGCTGGAGGGAAGGACACACTGAAGACCCAACAATAATCAAAACCCAAAGACATCCAGAGAACAAACATAAATGACAGCCCAAGACCAACAAGCTCAGAACATCAAGGAGACTGCACTACTGAATCTCAGATCTCCTACCATTGAAGTTCACGCCATAAAGCCAGGGAGTCACAATAGAACATTAAGAAGCACAGGCTAACAAGAAGAGTCTCACAAACAATGGGAAGACAAAGAAATAATCCTCAAATAAAAGGAAAAGAGGAAGTCTCAGAAAGAATGCTAACTGAAATAGAACCAAGTCAACTATCAGATACTGACTTCAAAGCAATGGTTAAAAAGAAGGTCAATGAGCTCACAGAGATTACCAAAAACTACAGGGGAACTACAATTAACTCACTGCAAATTATATCAACAAGAAAAAGGAAATATAAATTATCGACAAGGGCCAAGAGAAAATGAGGAACACAATTTCTGAACTGAAGAACACAGTAGAAGGAATAAAAAGCAGGCTAGCTGAAGCAGAGGATCGGATCAGTGAACTGGAGGACAAGGTAGAAAGAAACACCCAGGAGGAGCAAGAAAAAGAAAAGAGGCTCAGAAAGAATGAAGAGGGGTTAAGGGAACTGCAGGACAACATGAAATGTAATAATACCCATACAATAGGAATACCAGAAGGAGAAAAATGAGAGCACAAGACAGAAAACCTGTTTGAAAAACTAATGCTAGAAAACTTCCCTAATTTAATAAGAGAAAAAATCACACAAAGCCAGGAAATACAAAGTGTCCCAATCCAGAGGAATGCAAAGAGGTCCACTTCAAGATACATCATAATTAAAATGGCAAAATTCCAAAACAAACAGAAAACCTTAAGGCAGCAAGGGAGAAACAGGAAGTAACATACAAGGGAGCCCTGATAAGACTAGCAGCTGACTTCTCAATAGAAAGGCTCCAAGCCAGAAGCGAATGGCAAGCAATATTCCAAGCAATGAAAAACAAAGACTTACAACCAATACTACTTTATCCAGCAAGACTCTCAATTAAAATGGAAGGCAAAATAAGCAGTTTCTCACACAAAACAAGCCTCAAAGAATATACCTCCTCCAAACCAGCAATGCAAGAGATGCTAAAGAGTCTGCTTTAAGAACCGGGAAAAAAAAAACTGACAGAGAGAGGAACACACATATGAAAGAATGGGAATGAATAAGTACCTATCAATAATAACCTTAAACATAAATGTATTAAATGCACCAATCAACAGACATAGAATAGCTGAATGGATAAAAATTCATGATCACACATATGCGGCCTACAAGAGACCCACCTCAGAACAAAAGACCTACACAGACTGAAAGTGAAGGGCTAGAAAGAAATATTCAAGGCAAATGGTCAGGGAAAAAAGCCGGGGTAGCAATATTCATGTCAGACAAAATTGACTTCAAAAAAGAGCCATAAAAAGAGACCCAGAGGGTCACTTCATAACACTCAAAAGAAGAATCCACCAAGAAGACAACATTGTAAATATATATACACCCAACATAGGAGCACCCAAATACATAAAGAAAATCTTGGAGGACTTCGAGAATGATATTGACATCAACATAATTATAGTAGGGGATTTTAACACCCCTCTGTCAAAGATGGATACATCTTCCAAACAAAATATCAACAATGATATTGTGTCACTGAACAATACCCTAGATGAAATGGACTTAACTGATATATATAGAGCTTTTCACCCCAAAGAAGAAAAATACACATTCTTTTCAGGTGTACATGGAACATTTTAAAAGATAGACCACACAATAGGACACAAAGCAAGCCTCAACAACTTCAAGAAAATTGAAATCATATCATGCATTTTCTGTGACCACAAGGGACTGAAACGACAAACCAATCACAAAGGAAAAAACCCAAGACACTCATTAAATAATGAATGGGTCAAGAATGAGATTAGCAGAGAAATAAAAAACTTTCTGGAAACAAATGAAAACGAACTCACACAACCCAAAACCTATGGGACACAGCAAAGGCAGTCCTGAGAGGGAAGTTCATAGCAATACACACCTACCTTAAAAAGATAGAAACATTTCAAACAAACAACCTAACCCTATGCCTACAAGAAATTGAGGAACAACAACAAAGACAGCCCAGAGCAAGTAGAAGGAACAAAATAACCAGGATCAGAGCAGAATTAAATGACATAGAGACTAAAAGCACAATTCTAAGGATCAATGAATCCAGGAGCTGTTTCTTTAAAAAGATAAACAAAATCGACAAGCCTTTAAGTAGGCTCATCCAGAAAAAAACAAAAGAGAGTACACAAATAAACACCATCAGAAATGAAAGAGGAGAGATTACAACTGATACCACAAAAATACAAAGAATTCTAAGAAATTACTATGAAGAAATGTATACCAAGAAATTTGAAGACCTAGGTGAAGTGGACAAGTTCCTAGAAATATATAATCTTCCAAAATTGATTGAAGAAGCAGAAAGCCTGAACAGACCAATAACAACTGACGAAATTGAAGCAGCAATCAAAAAACTCCTGACACACAGAAGCCCTGGACCAGATGGTTTCACAGGAGAATTCTACAAGGCATTTAAGGAAGAGCTAACCCCCATCCTTCACAGATCATTCAAAAAATTCCAGAAAATGGAAGACTCCAAAACTTTTTTTATGAAACTAACATCATCCTAATCTCAAAACCAGATAAAGGCATAGCAAAGAAAAAATTTCAGGCCAGTATAGCTGATGAACAGAGGTGCTAAAATCCTCAACAAAATATTGGCAAACCACATCCAGCAATATGTTAAAAAGATCATATACCATGATCAAGTGGGATTCATCCCAGGGATGCAAGGATAGTACATTATTTGCAAATTGATAAATATAATACATTACATAAATAAAACAAAACAAAAAATCACATGATAATATTAATAGATGTGGAAAAAGCATTTGATAAGATACAGCACCCATTTATGACTAAAACATTCAGCAAAGTGGGAATAGAGGGAGCATTCCTCAACATAGTAAAGGCCATATATGAGAGACCTACAGCCAACATCATACTCAATGCGCAAAAACTAAAAACTTTCCCACTAAGATCAGAAAGAAGAAAAGGTTGTCCACTTTCACCACTTCTATTCAATATAGTACTGGAAGTCCCAGCCACAGAAATCAGATAAGAAAAAGAAATAAAAGACATCCAAATTGGAAAGGAGGAAGCAAAATTGTCATTGTTTGCTGATGACATGATAGTGTACATAGAAAACCCTGTAGACTCCACCAAACAACTGCTTGACCTAATAAGTGAATTTGGCAAAACATCTGGATACAAAGTCAATACTCAGAAATCAAAGGCATTCCTGTATACCAATAACGAAACTGCAGAAACAGAAATCAGGAAAAAAATTCCCATTTGATATAGTAACATGAAAATAAAGTACCAAGAATGAACCTAACCAAGGAGGTAAAAGACCTGTACTCAGAAAACTACACAACACTGAAGAAAGAATTAAAGGGAGACACAAACAAATAGAAGCATGTACCATGCTCATGGATTGGAAGAATTAACATCATCAAGATGGCCATACTATACAAAGCAATTCATAGATTCAATGCAATCCCTATTAGAGTACCCATGACATATTTCACAGATATAGAACAAACACTTCAGAAATTCATTTGGAACCATAAACGACCCCGAATAGCTGCAGCAACTTAAAGAAGAACAAAGCAGGAGGAATCACAATACCTGATATCAAACTGTATTACAAGGTCAAAGTAATCAAAATAGCCTGGTACTGGCATAAAAACAGGCACATAGACCAATGGAACAGAACAGAGAGCCCAGAAATAAACCCAAGTCTCTATGGTCAATTAATATTTGACAAAGGGGGCAGTAGCATAAAATGGAGTAAAAATAGCCTCTTCAACAGATGGTGTTGGGAGATATGGACAGCTACATGCAAAAAAATGAAACTTGATCACCAACTTACACCACACACAAAAATAAATTCAAGGTTGATAAAAGACTTTAATATAAGTCACGACACCATAAGAATCCTAGAGGAAAATATCAGCTGGAAAATCTCAGACATTCCACACAGCAATATCTTCATCGATATGTCCCTGAGAACAAGGGACATAAAGGAAAGAATAAACAAATGGGAATTCATCAAATTAAAAAGGTTCTGCATGGCTAAAGAAAACATTAGAAAAATTAAAAGGGAACCAATCGTATAGGAAAACATATTTGCCAATGATACCTCAGACATGTGTCTGATCTCCAAAATACATAAAGAACTCACATGACTCCACTTCAGAAAGAAAAACAACCCAATTAAAGATGTGCAAAAGGCTTGAACAGACACTTCTCCAAGGAGGACATACAGAGGGTCCAGAGACCAATGAAAAGATGCTCAGCATCACTAGCCAACAGAGAAATGCAAATTAAAACCACAAGGAGATATCACTTCACACCAGTGAGAATGGCCATCATAAGCAAATCAACAAACAAATGTTGGAGAGGTTGTGAAGAAAAAGGAACCCTAGTGCACTGTTGTTGGGATTGCAAACTGGTGCAGCCACTATGGAAATAGTATTGAATTTCCTCAGAAAACTAAAAATGGCACTGCCTTTTGACCTGGCAATTCCACTGCCCTGATTATACCCTAAGAATCCTGAAACACCAATCCAAAAAACCTATGCACCCAAGTGTTAATAGCAGCACAATTTACAATAATCAAGTGCTGGAAGCAATCTAAGTGCCCATCAGCAAACAAGTGGATCCAAAAACTGTGGTATATTTACACAATGGAATACTATGCAGCAAATTGAAAGAGGGAACTCCTACCATTTGTGACAGCATGGATGAAACTGGAAAGCATTATGTTAAGTGAAATCAGCTAGGTGTTGAGGGACAAATACCATAAGACCTCACCTTTAACTGGAACTTAATCAACAACAAAAAAAGCAAGCAAAATATAACCAGAGACATTAAAATTAAGAACTTTGAAATTAAGAATCTGACAGTAACCAGAGGGGAAGTGGGAGGGGATAATGCAGAAGAGAGGGGAAGGTTTTCAGAAACTACTATAAAGGACACATGGACTAAACCAAGGAGGGTTTGAAGCAAGGGAGGGGGGAGGGTTTGCTGGGGTGGGTGGAGTGTTGGGGAGTAAACACAGGCAACTATAATTGAACAACAATAAAATAGTTAAAAAAAATTATTTCTCACTCATTCTAAAATTTAACCCAACAATCTTGTCTCACCACCATTCTCTGCATTATTTTTTTCTCTTTAGCCTATATATTTGACATAATTGTATTATTTATTGTATATCTCTAAGAACAGAATTTAAGATTCATTAGGACAGTTTTTTTAATTGTTTTCATTCATTGCTATATTATTAGGACCCAAGAGAATCAATGCCTCACACATGTAGACCATCAGTAAATAATTTGCTGAATTAATAAATAAATGTATGAATGAGCTATATATATGTACAGGTATATATACATATACATATACATGTATATATTAATCTTTATTGTATTTTCTTCCATTACCATTTAGTCCCCTTATACTCCCCTTCTCCCAGAAATCACCATACTGTTGTCCATGTCCATGAATCCTTTTTCCTGTTTACTGAATCCCGTCACCCCCTAAAGTCCCCCACATTTAGCTGTCATTCTCTCTCTACCTATGAGTCTATCTCTATTCTCCTTGTCAGTTCGGTTTGTTCATTAGATTCCAAATATGAATGAAGTCAAATGGTGTATATACATGTATGTATATATACATATATATATACACACACACATACACAAGATAAAATAGATAAGAATAGCATTCATTCTAATAGTTATTTTAAACAAATTTTCCAAAATAATGATTCATTTGGTTCACAGGCTGGCATGCAATCCACTGAGCCATACCAGTCAGGGCCCATTTTAAATTTTTTGAGGTATCTCCATACTGCTTTCTACAGTGGTTGCACTAGTCCGCATTCCCACGGACAGTGCAAAAGGATTCCCCTTTCTCTACATCCTCACCAGCACTTGTTATTTTTTGATTTATTGGTGATAGCCATTCTGACAGGTGTGAGATGGTATCTCATTGTGGTTTTTATTTGCATTTCTCTGATGATTAGTGACATTGAGCATCTTTTTATATGTCTATTGGCCATCTGTATGTCCTCTTTGGAGAAGTGTCTATTCAGGCCCTTTGCCATTTTTTAATTGGGTTCTTTGAAGGCCCCACATAGCAACAGCAATCCTGGGAAAGAACAGAGTTGGAGGAATCACATTACCTACTATCAAACTACACTACAAGGCCATAGTAATCAAAACAGCCTGGTACTGGCATAAAAACAGACACAAAGACCAATGGAACAGAATAAAGAGCCCAGAAATAAACCCACCCCTTTATAGTCTATTAATATTTGAGGAAGTAATCACATACAATGAGCAAAAGATAATATATTCAATAAATGATGTTGGGAAAATTAGACAGATATATGCAGAAAAAATGAAACTAGACCATCTTCTTATGCCAAACACAAGAATAAATTCAAATGGATCAAAGACTTTAATGTTAGACATGAAACCATAAAAACCCTAGAAGAAAATGTGAGCAGCAAAATCTCAGACATTTCTCGTAGAAATTTTTATTGGGTATACCTCCCCAGGCAAGGGAAACAAAAAAAAAATGGGACTTTATCAAACTAAAAAGTTTGTGTACAGCAAAGGAAATCATCAACAAAATAAAAAAAAAAAAACCCACAGAATGGGAGAATATATTTGCCAATACATCTGATAAGAGGTTAATATCCAAAATTTATAAAGTACTTACAAAACTCAACACCAAAGAAGCTGAAATTTTCAACAATCAATGCTGCAATGAATGAAGAGCTCTCACAGATCACACCAGAAATTTCCCTGTCAGTCTCACTTCTAACATGATTTGATGGCATGTCAGAATAATAGATTTATAGAAAGTGTTCCATGTAATTGAAAAATTCAGACAAAAAAGGAGATTTATATATTTTTTGAATTAATGTTTTGGGGGCCTTTGGATATATTCCCAGAAGTGGGATCACTGGGTCAAAGGGCAGTTCTATATTTAATTTTTTGAGGTATCTCCATACAGCTTTCACAGTGATGCACAAATCTACATTCCCAACAACAGGACAAGAGTATTCCCCATTCTCCACATCCTCACCAGCACTTGTTGTTTGCTGATTTATTGATGATAGCCATTCTGACAAATGTGAGATGACATCTCATTGTGGTTTTAATTTCCATATCTCTGATGATTAGTGATATTGAGCATCTTTTCATATGTCTATTGGTCATCTGTATATCCTCTTTGGAGAAATGTCTGTTCAGGTCCTTTGTCCATTTTTTTTAAATAAAGTTGTTTTGGGTTTTGGTGTTGAGTTTTTTAAGTTCTTTATGAAGAACTTTCAGATATTAACCTCTTATCAGATATATTGGCAAATATACTCTCCCATTCTGTGGGCTGTTTTTTAACTTTGTTGATGATTTCATTTGCTGTACACAAACTTTTTAGTTTGATGAAGTCCCATTTGTTTATTTTTTCTTTTGTTTCCCTTGCCTGGGGAGGTATACCCAATAAAAAATTTCTACGAGAAATGTCTGAGATTTGGTACTTATGTTTTCTTTTATGATACTTATGGTTTCAGGTCTAACATTAAAGTCTTTAATCCATTTAAAATTTATTCTTTTTTCAAATTTTCATAAAATCCTTTTTATTATATTCAAGTATTACAAAACATTCATGCAAGTGAAGAGTTTTAGTATAGTTGTTTCTTAGAATAACAGCATGAAAATACCAATGTTTATTTATTACTATGGCATTTAAAATAATGTGATTTTAAAATTGAGTACAATCAAATAAAATTAAATAAGTAAATTGCTCTTTAAATAAACATATCTGTATTCAAGTTGACAATGAAAGTAAAACAAATAAACAAAAAGGCCCACTTTTACCAGCACCAGGGCCCAGGGAGGGTCATCTAAAATCTCAGATCTACAAGACAACTGCCTTAGTTATTAAACTAATCACTAATATATCCTCTAGCTGAGCTCAACAGCCTATATTAAATGCCACAGGGTGGGGCAGTGTAATTCCTGTGAGTGGGGCTATTGCTTCCCCTCAGCTGATGCCACTCGGAGGGTAGTACACTGCCTGAGAAAGATGACACCTGCAGTATTGTGGATGACTCAGCACCCAGATCCTGGTGACTGTTCTTTCTGTTGTCTCCCCAGAGCCACCAGCCCCAGGCTGTCCTCACACTTCTGTACTCCAATCTGCCTTCCCTCTGCAGGAGCTCAAGGTAAGTGGCTGAAAACAAAATTTTGTATGTTGGCCTGTTAAGAGGCCCTCTGCATGACCATTCATCTCTCCCTGGTAGATAGAAACCAAGTGGCTTTTCACAGCTGGGTGTTATCTGGGTTCCTTTCCCAGATCTGGTACTGTAGGCAGAGGAGCCCAGCTTGGAGTTCAGACCCCACACTTTTCAGAAGGAATCCCCCTGACCACTAAAATATCCATTCAGAACTTCAGCCACCACCTGTGGGAGCCCAGCTAGCCCACTCTCAGTTCCTCTGCATTCCCTACCAGTCTCATTGTAGTAAAGTGGTTTCTTCTGTCTGTCCTTGGTTTTAAGGCCAGTGTTCAGTTGATTGTTCAGGATAATTTCTCCACAATTTAATTGTAATCCAGATTGTTGTTGGAGGTGGTTAGTGTAGCTTCCACTTTCTCCTCTGCTATCTTGGGTCTCTGTCCTCTCCTGTTACTACTTTCTTTATACTTATATTTACCTCTATATTTTCCTCATACTATCATCATTAAAAAAAATTGTTATTGTTCATCTATTTTCATTTGGAAATAATGGGAGAAATTACATCCATGGTTTCTAATAATCAAAGAGATTTAATAGATTCTAATCTAAATTTTAATAAGGAAAGAAAACACACCTGGTTATATCAAGAACAACAGAGACCAGATATATTTATTAGAGAAAAAAACAAAGGAAAAGTTGACCTATATGATTTCTGATTACTTGAATGAAACCATATTTAATTCATTGTTTCATTAAAGTCAGGAGAGTTTAGCCCTGGCTGGTATAGCTCAATGGATTGAGTGCAGGCTGTGAACCAAAGGGTTGCTGGTTCAATTCCCAGTCAGGGTACATGCCTAGGTAGGCCAGGTCCCCAGTGGGGGCCACATTAGAGGCAACCAAACATTAATGTTTATTTACCTCTCTTTCTCCCTCTCTTCCCATCTGTCAAAAATAAATAAATAAGATCTTTAAAAAAAATCAGGAGAGCTTCAAAGTGTTCTATAATGTTGGTATGAGAGAAAATGGAAGATTTGATAAAGTAGAGAAAAAAACTTCCAGCTCCCCCAGCTACAAATAGTTATCTTCATGCTTTTGGTTCTCTTTTTTTTTTTTGAAAGATTTTTTTAAATTTTTTTAATTTTAATTTTGTATTGTTATTCAATTACAGTTGTGTGCCTTTTCTCCCCATCCCTCCACCCCACCTCAGCCCAACCCCCCTCCCTCCCCCATCTCCACCCTCCCCCTTGATTTTGTCCATGTGTCCTTTATAGCAGTTCCTGTAATCCCCTCTCCTCACTGTCCCCTCCCCACTCCCCCCTGTTGGTTCTCTTTTAAGAACATTTTTAGAAGTCCAACTGACCTAGAATCATTCTAACCACCTTGGAAATTATCAAGTAGATGTCAATTTGCCCAGACCATGTAACAGTCTGAGGTACTCTGGAAGCTGTATTTGATCATGGTAAAAATGCATTAGGGAGCAACTTGGACCAGGATAACTATCACACAAGCCACACATAATGAAGAGAGGGTTGGTTCAGAAAATTTTGAAAAGTATTACATATTCCTTCCATTTAGTCTTTTTATGATCTCTGAGCTCTCCTTTACCCAAATACCTTTCTTGAGGATCTAATAAATGAAACAATCTGTCAAATGCTGGAAGAAGCAAAGACAAAGGATATATATAGATATATCCTAAAAAGGTCTAAGTTTGAAAAAAAGGGGGACTTCCATCCTATATATTCATATATTTATTGATTAAATATCTAGTTGCTTGATATTTAAAAATGAAGGAAAATGCATTGAAAGTTCCCAACCATGAGAAAATTGTAAAGATAGAGAAGTGTGCTGGGGCTGATAGTGCACAGAGACAAAATTTCTGTCTAGTGGGAGGAGCATGATCAATTAAGGTCCCAATTTAGTAAAGAATAGATAAACATGTATTTTTCACACATCTTCCAAAACCCTAATAAAATATATAAAAGAAATAAATGCACATGGATTTAAAAAATAAATGGAAACAGGTTCCTGTCACACTCTAAAGGGCTTAATTAAAGGTTATTTATAGGGACTATTTATACCTGTGAAGAAAGTGTTAAGGAGATTTGAAAGGATGCTGGATACCTAGGGACTAGTAATGATGGAGCATCAGTACTAGCCCTAGACCTGAAGGACAAGAAGAACAGTTGGTGTTTCAGAAGCTAGGAAAGAACTGAGATATAAAAGAAGAGCCACCACAGAATCAAGTCCCTGCAGGACTCACACCCATACCTGGGGAGAGTGAAATACTTCCCAACCTTTTCCATTGCTTGCTAATTCCTCACTCCAGCACTTTCCTTTGGCCAAATCCCAACCAGAAGTCAGAGTGTGAGACAGTCTGTGTGATGCACTCAATAGATATATGTTAACCTCCTGTGTTGTAGACAAAGACAGAAAGGTAAAAAAATTGGTTAGGGAATGGAGAAAATGAGGAATATTAACAGTACATGAGAAATAGGAGTTCCAACTTTAGCTTTCTTTAATCCGGTATGGTTGGTATGTCATATGCCAGCTTGGCTAAGCTGAACTATATTTCTCAGAATTCCCTTTCTTGCATGTTTCCAGTTGATGGGCTGTTTAAGACATTCGGGTAGAGAAATATCCGGAACAGAGTTGAAGCAGCAGCCTTTGTGTAACAACCCCCACCCTACATTTTCACTTATCTACTGGCCACCTCCTAGCATGTCAATGGCCAGGCCTGCAGCTGGTTCATATTCCTCTGGATTTTCCTTTAGTTTCTCTCATTCCTGGGCCAGTTCTAGGTGTTTAAAAGGGCCTTGGTTTCTGTGGGACATACACACTATTAAGATCATGGATAAAAAGAATGGACAGTGTGTTGACCTGTCCATATAAGAACCAGTTCATTTTATGCCTTCCAACATGTTCTTTCTCTGTCACTCTTTTCAATCTTATTTACTTCCTGACAGCCTGACAGAAGGACTTCAAGTTTAAGCATGAGATGCAAAAAAGAAGAATATTTGCAGAGTAACACAAACTGACTAAGGCTTTGGTCCTTTCTCATGGACTCCAACTCATTATTATAGATTCTAGCTTTTTTTTTTCCTCTCTGGCTCACTGTGAATTCATTTTTCCCTTAATAACTTTTTTTTTTTCCTGTGGACTTAAAACTACAGCATCAAATGCAAGAACAAGAACACTGGAGATACTGCTTAACTAGTTCTCACAATAATGGAAGGTCAAATTCCTGGAACAAATTCTTTAAAATATCTAACATATATAACCTCCCTGTTATTCTAATTCTCTGACTGAACTCTGAGTGTTATATCTTTTGTGAGTTTCCAGTAAAGTGAAAAGATAACAAAATGCAAGCTAATCACAAGATTCTAGAAAGAATTCATGAGTTAGAGGCATCAGGCACCTTGAAAGTACATGTAATAGTTTGGTTGAAAATGGAAAGATTATGTGAACAACTTCAAATTTATGTAGCAGTACAAAAACATTTCTCAAACATGAAGGGGGAAAGAATACTAACTGTAGAAATTGAGTGAGAGTTTTGTATTGGGGGATACCAGGTTTAGCTGAGAGGGAGAAATGAGAGAGTACACTTGATCAAAAATGGGAACATGATGTAAAATAATGCTTAAAATGGGAGTTCTGGCCAAGATGGAGGCATAGGTAGACACACTGTGCCTCCTCACACAACCAAAAGAAGGACAACAACAATTTAAAAACAAAAAACAACCAGAACTGACAGAAAATCTAACTGCATGGAAGTCTGACAACCTGTAGGAGGGGTGGAGATGGGCAGCCGGGGAGGAGAGGACTCATAGCAACGCAGCAGGTCCCAGAGACATGGTGGATTGTGGAAGGAATGGGACAGGCAGTGCGGCCACTAGCAGACCCCGCGACCTCACATTCACACATAGATAAACCAGGAGGAATGCGGGGAGCAAAACAGACCACACAACCCAGGGCTCCAGCTCGGGGAAATAAAGCCTCAAACCTCTGACTGAAAACACCTGTGGGGGTTGAGGCAGCAGCAAGAGAAACTCTAAGGCTCATAGGAGAGTTTGTTGGAGAGACTCACAGGGGCCTAGAGCATGCACAAGCCCACCCACTCTGGAATCAGCACCAGAGAGGCCCAGTTTGATTGTAGGTAGCAGAAATGAATGACTGCAATCTGGACGAGAGTGGAGTCAGAGCCATTGCTCCCTCTTGGCCCCTCCCCCACATATAGCATCACAGCACAGCTACCAGCATTACCCCGCCCCCGGGGAACACCTAAGGCTCTGCCCCTTTACATAACAGGCACGCGAAGACAAAAAAAAAAAAAAAAAGGCCCAAATGAGAGAACAGATCAAAGCTCTGGAAATAATACAGCTAAGCAATGAACAGATAGCCAACCTATCAGATGCACAGTTGAAAACACTGGTAATTAGGATGCTCACAGAATTGGTTGAATTTGGTTGCAAATTAGATGAAAAAATGAAGCCTATGCTAAGAGAAACAAAGGAAAATGTACAGGGAACCAATAGTGATGTGAAGAAAACTGGGACTCAAATCAATGGTGTGGACCAGAAGGAAGAAAGAAACATCCAACTAGAAAAGAATGAAGTGACAAGAATTCAGAAAAATGAGGAGAGGCTTAGGAACCTCCAGGACATCTTGAAACATTCCTACATCCGAATTATAAGGGTGCCAGAAGGAGAAGAGGAAGAACAAAAAATTGAAAACTTATTTGAATAAATAATGAAGGAGAACTTCCCTAATCTGGCAAAGGAAATAGACTTCCAGGAAGTCCAGGAAGCTCAGAGAGTCCCAAAGAAGCTAGACCCAAGGAGGAACACGCCAAGGTACATCATAATTACATTACCTAAGATTAAAGAGAAGGAGAGAATCTTAGAAGCAGCAAGAGAAAAGGACACAGTCACCTACCAAGGAGTTCCCATAAGACTGTCAGCTGATTTCTCAAAAGAGACCTTAGAGGCAAGCAGGGGCTGGCAACAAGTATTCCAAGTCATGAAAGGCAAGGACCTATGTCCAAGATTGCTGTATCCAGCAAAACTATCATTTAGAATGGAAGGGCAGATAAAATGCTTCTCAGAGAAGGTCAAGTTAAAGGAGTTCATCATCACCAAGCCCTTATTATATGAAATGTTAAAGGGACTTATCTAAGAAAAAGAAGATAAAAAATATGAACAGTAAAAATGACAGAAAACTCACAGTTATTAACAACCACACGTAAAACAAAAACAAACTAAGTAAACAACTAGACCAGAACAGAACCACAGAAATGGAGATCACATGAAGGGTTATTAGTAGGGGAGTGGGAGGTGGAGAGAGGGGGGAAAGGTACAGAGAATAAGTAGCATCAATGGTAGGTAGAAAATAGACAGGGGGAGGGTAAGAGTAGTGTAGGAAATGTAGAAGCCAAAGAACTTATAAGTATGACCATGGACATGAACTATGGGGGGAGGGGAGGTAGGGGATGTGGGAAGGAGGGGGTGGGCAGCATGGAGTGGAGTGAAGGGGAGGAAATGGGACAACTTTAATAGCATAATCAATAAATATATTTTTAAAAATAATGCTTAAAGTTAACTATCCTCCTCCCAGCCCCATTATTTCACACTCCTAAAATGCTGATTGCCAAGTGTCTTAACTGATACCCCATGTAGTAGCAAGCAAATGATTTAAGACTCCTCTTTGAGTGAAATTATCTACTTGATTGAAAGTGCAACTACTGACATTTGGTTGCCCCAAAGTAAGAGCACTTAGCTTTATAGTACTTCACCCTTAAATATAGATACTCGAGGATCACCAGACTCTGAAAAGAATCCTCTCATAGGACATATTTTAGTTAGGAAAAAGGTTTAGCTGCATGTGATGGAAACAAACAACAACAACAACAAACACCTCATATTGATGCACACGGAGGGAAGTAATTACTCTCTCACATAAAAGTCAGAACTTATATAACTTTTTCAGGAAAAATTGACAAGTTCTCAAGCTCCTTACATCTAGTACCCTGCGGTCCATACAGTGTTGTCAACATCTGCTTTGCATAATATGACATCCCATCTCACCTGTACTCAGTCAATGGAACGCATGAGGAAGAAAAAGCAAAGATCATGAATCTTCCCTTAAAAAAATTGTACACATGAAAGTTGGTCATATGGCCAAACGTAGCTGCAAGGGAAGCTGGTGAATTAATTTTTTCATTCCTAGTGGCCATGCACCCTCTTAAAACCTGAGAATTCTAATATTAAAAATAAGTGGAAAAGACATATTGGAGATAGAGTTGGAAACCTGCCAGTTTTCTCTTTTGGGTATTCATTACCTGTGCAAACTCGCTTCCCACAAGGAGCAACTCCTAAATTCAATCATAATGATGCCTTGAGAATAAAGTCCAGAACACTGTGTGATACATAGCCCTCCCCTTTAAGTCTAGATATGGCTCCTCATGGGCCAGTGTCCCCCAAAATAATACAAGTCATCGATCTGTGTGTCCATTATTCAGGATAAACTACAAATAAGTTTGCATAAACTAAACATCCCATTGGGAGAGTGGGAGAATAAGGTATCCACAGCATTTTCAAGTCCTGCTAAACAGAAATCACATAAGTACCATTCTTGTCAGTCTAGAAAGTTCCTTGATGAGTCTATGGAGCAGCAACTTCACAGCAACAACAGGTAGTTGACATTGCAGTGTCTTTCTGCTTGTGGAATTTGGGCTCTGGAGGTTGTTATAGAGGTGAGCTTCTGTAAATGAAGCTTGTGGTTTCTCTGGAAATTTAATTGCCTCAAAAACAATAGGTATTCAGCCACTTTGCTTCTGATCAATTCTATATTGGAGTAAACAAAGACCATTTTCCCTCTGGATGTAGCTTAGAGATCTGATGACTCAGATCTTTTTATTGGCCTATGAGTTCTACCCTTTGCCTTCTTTTGGGAAACAATAGTAAGAAGTCAGCCCCACTGATATGATTTTTGAGCTATGTTGACACATATTTCTGGCTGAGAAATATGTTTGCTATATTCAATAAAACAGAATCAATTATTTTTTCCCTTTTTACTATTTGAGATCCCAAACTACCCAACTTTCAGTCAACTTACAAGCTGCATGCAGAAAAAGCTTTTTAAATAGGCTTACCTATATTTCTTATGTAGAAATATTAAGAAAATATAACATTATCAAGATCTCTTTGATCTTATGTAGCCCATTGTCTATCTGCCTTTCAATATGCCCCATGCAATGGTTTTATTAAATATTATTTCCTAGCACAACAAGGATGACAGCTTTCCAGCCTCTAATATTTGTGATCTCACTACTCCACTATAGCTAATAAACCACAGCTGTATATTTTCAGTTTTCTCCCACACAACAGCTCTCCTCTGATTTTGGATATATGAAGGAAAATACCCCAAAAAACAGCTAAAAGAATTTGACATTATCTTTTAGAAGTGGAACTCAAAAACATAAAAATATATTTGACTTTTTTAATTTTAAACAAAATATTGTATAAAATAATACAATTCTCATATACATTTAGCCTGACCTGGCCCCAAAGATCAAATTTAAATGCATCCCAAATATAAACTTTGCCAAAAATATGTGTAAGCCTAGAGATAGTAGAAGGTAGTAGTAATGTCTAGGACAGTGGTTCTCAACTGGTCCAATTTTGCCCACTCCCCACAATGACCCCAGGGTCATTTGGCATTGTCTATAGACATTTCTGTTAGTCCAACAGGGAGTGAGGTTGTATTGCTGGCATCTGAGTAAAAGTGACTGCCAAACATCCCATCATGCATAGGAAAGTTCATTTTCCCCCATTCTTGACACCTGAAAAAAAGTATTATCCAGTTCAAAATATCAATAGCACTGAGCACGAGAAACTCTGGTCTCTGCTATTGGGTAAAACAGACTATTCCTATAGGTACAGTTACAAACCAATAAACATGGTACCCCTAACCTCTACATTGAACAGAAAGATGACTGACATCTTAGGAAAGCAGAGCACACAAATAGAAAATGTGATTCTATATAGTTCTTATCACGGGGGTAGAGAGAAGCACAGACCCTTCTCTAGTGTTTGAAGGGATTCACTTTGATGCTTACTGAAAAGCCTTCTGCACATAATTGACACTGGCCCTGGAATCTACCAAAGTTTCCCTCAATATTAATATAGTAATTGGATTGATTAGGTGGGGAGCACTGCTTTTGCTAACACTACATAAATTTACTGTAAAAAAATAAAACAGTTCAAGTATATGTTCAGCTGTTATAGCAGGTCAGTTACTTACTAGAGACTGATTGCTAAAGTAATAAAGAGAAAAAAACCCAATCATTTTGATGGATTGATTAACTCCAGAGTGTATATACTAATTTAGTTAGTTAATTTTCATTCCAATTATGGAAACTAGAATTTAATACTATGCATATTTCTTTGGGGAGTTTCATTTTTAATTAGATATGACTTGAGCTCACTTTTTCTACTGCTGAAATAATGTACAAACTTGGTATGTGTGTGCATCATATACATGTAGCTCCCTGTGGTTGTATAAATAACTTCTGTTTCTTCACTCATACTCCCAGATGAGTCTGCAGTGAAACATGATTAAATAATACAAAAGGCCATAAAAAATTATTACACATGAATTTTGGGTTCAATTTTGTTTTCAATGATTTTAAGTTTTTTACATCAAAATTAAAATTAATTTCAAGTTAGATTTTTAAGAAACAATATACAGGTGATAATCCTACATATACTCTATTTTTCCTAAAGTACTTTTTCAATGACAAAGATGAGTCTCTTAAAAGGGCAATTTGTGCATTGTAACAGAATCCTAGAGTGATGGGAAAGTGGCCAACAAAATTTTTCCTACTATAATGAGATTAGGCATTTTCAGATTTAATTATAGTTTCTAAGATTTTAAGGTCTAAAAAATGAAAATTTAAGAGAAATAGGATATTATCATTAAATTTCAAAAATATAATTTGATTTACTAAAATAAGTTTCAGGGTTTTATATAATTAGATATCATTCATGCAGCCTTCATTCAAAATATCATGATAAAACACATAAAAAGGAAACCCATATGTTTTGTGTATACAGGACATCAATGGGTAAGAAAACAGATACAATTTACAATACACATTGAGTAAAATTCCAGAATATAATTTTCTGAAATAAAGAAAAAATTGATTCTGCACTGTGGGTTGGAGCAAGTCCAGGAAAAAGTAACAGAATAATCTGACCAGGGTATATCTACTTGAAGTCACTATTTTTCAAAAATAAAGACTCATCTATGCATCTAGACAGTAGGAAGAAGCCATCAGAGGGAAAAATGAATTGGGTGCCAGATGCCTCCACAGCAGCATTCAGGGAGTGCCACAAGGTAGAAGAGCAATGTCTATGACATCTGAGAGCATGCACACCCCTGGGGTAAGGTGCACTAAGAATTGTATGCTTTACTTCATGCCCCTCACCCTGGCCGGGTGGCTAAGTTGGTTAGAGGGGTGTCCTTACACTAAAAGTTTGCAGGTTCAATCCCTGGTCAGGGCACATACCTAGGCTTCGGGTTCAATCCATGGTTGGGGTGCCGTAGGAGGCAACCAATCAACATTTCTCTCTCACATTGTTGTTTCTCTCTCTCTTTCTCTCTCTCTCTATCCCCCTTCCTCTTCCTCTAAAATCAATTCTTTAAAAAAAGAATTGTGTGCCTTACTTAGTGACCCCTTATCTGTGGAGGATACATTCCAAGATCCCCAGTGGATGCCTGAAACTGCAGAGAATACTGAGCTCTGTAATATACTATGTGTTTTCCTATACATATACACTTATGATATGGCTTGATTTATGTATAAATTAGGCACAGTAAGAGATTAGCAACAATAACTAATAATAAAATAGAACAATTATAACAATACACTATAATAAAAGTTATATGAATGTGATCTCTCTCTCTGTCTGTCTTTCTCTCTGTCTCTGCCTCTCTCTCTCTCTCTCTGTCAAAAGATCTTATTGTACTATACCAGCAATTTTGAACTGATGTGCCACAAGAATTTTTAAAACATGAAATACCTGACTGTTTAGTCAGGGGCACTGACCCCTTTTCCTTTACAGTGTGAAATAACATAATGACAACAGCCAACACAACAATAGTTGCCTAGTGTGAATGAATCAAAATTGTACCTATGTTTTGTTGGATCACCAAAAACAAGTCTACAAAATTTTAGTAATTAGTATATGTGCCGTGAGAGGAAATAGTCTGAAAATTGCTATACTAAACTCATCTTTCTGCTTAAAGGAAGCACTTTATGGCTTCTCTTCAACATACCTAAATTGCCAGCATTACTACTCTTGTGCTTTAGGTCAATTATTAAGTAAAATAAGGGTGACTTGAACATAAGCACTGCGATACCAGAACCATCAATCTTATCACCCAGCAACAGTGACCAACAGTTGATAGAATCTACAGCAAGGAGATGATGGACAATGGGATGAGTCATGTCCCAGGTGGGACATTGCAAGATTCTTTCATGCTACTCAGAACAGCATAGAATTTAAGTTTTTTGAATGGTTTATTTCTAGAATTTTAGATTTAATTTTTTCAGACCATTGTTGATCATGGGTAACTGAAATGGAGGAAAACAAAATGGCAGTTAAGAGGGACTACTGTACTAAGTTGTGCTTCAAGTCTGAAGGCAAAGAATGGATAGATAGTCTGAAATAGAAAGTAACCTGAAGCACCATGAGTGGAGCACACATAAATGGGGGGAAAATAGCTAGCGGATGATAAACATTTTCCAACAAAAGTATAAATCAAAAATTTATATATTCTAAAGTTGATAAATCATAGTGAAAAGAGTATGTATTGAATATGGAATCTGATTAAATAGAAATCTAAGACTAAATAATGGTGAGTGTTATGGTTATGCAACAAAATAAATGCCTTATAAACCCTGACCTTATAAAATTAAACTCTTTATAAGGAATGATCTTTTTTTGCATATATTGACTTCTTCTTATTAAAAATGTGGAAAATTAATACATTTCCCTGTCCTTGCTTTATCTGCCTCTTAAATACCATCCACTTATTCATGTATTAAGCACCATACACACATACACACACTTCTGAAAATAAACCATGACCTTTAGAGTTACTGTAACCACATTATGGAAGAGAGATATAGTCCTACACACATTATCATCTGCTCAGATTCCCTTGCCCAAATTATAGGCAGTGCTTTACACTATTTTTGAAAATTGTTTCAGTTTCTCCTGCTTGTACATGAGTAATGCAGCTCATAACAATTTTGCCAAATAATAGAACCCTTTGCCTCACTGGCTTTCTTTAGTGTCATAGAAGAGAAACTAGGAAGACCTGGCAGGTTAAAAGTTCTTTCTTTACTTTGTGTTAAGTAACGCTTCAATCACTGACCTTTATAATCTGAAGGGAGACATTTGTTGTTCTTCTTTCTACAACAAAATTAAAGTACAGCTTTGTTCTTCCAACTACATATGTAATGGTATTTCATATTCTTGTTATAACTTATTTTAAGGTATTAATTTTCCCCATGTACTGCCCCACAGGTTGTGATAGGTTATTTCCATAGACTCAATTCTGCAAATGACCCAGAAATTTGGTCAAACTGATTAACCATTTGCATGCCTTCTACTTAGATGCAATAAATTACAACTGGAGTTTCATTTTGCATGTACAATATATGAGTTTAATTAACTTTGTTGCATTACAAGCAAAAGGTCATATCTTCAAAGAAAGTTAGAAAAAAAACCTTTGAAGAAAAAATGAAGAAACATAAATGCTGTTATTCATAGACCTTTGTGACCTCAAAATGAATCTTAGAGGTTTCCTACTACAGACCATAATATTTTCATAAGAGATTTAGACTGTGTGATTTAATTTTTCTAATGTTACTCAGTTACTCAACACCCATGTTTGATCTGGTGATATAACACAAGCTGCTTAATATCTGTTTTCTTGTTTGCAAAACACAGTACATTGTTATCAAATTGATAGCAATTGATGATGTTAATTTTATTGTTTATTTATAAATAACTTTATATTATCATGCTGTTTTCCTCTCTCCAGTCTGGCATCATTTTCATTTGTATCTTCAAGTAGACATCTTCAGAAAGGAGAAAAACACCAAAGAAAAATTTCCCTTCAGATTAAAAATACATTTATGATAAATTAACCAATTGAGAATGCCAAATATTCTCAGGCAGTATGCAGCAGTTTCATGGATCACCTTACGTTTGTTTTCTCAACTAATAAATCAGGTGAAGCATTTTTAAAAGAATGGGTTTGTGGCACGTATGTTTATGGCATAACCAACATTCTTGTTAAGCATATTTACCTTTAAAAATAAAATGTTTATTTTCAACATATACTCAACTCAATAAAATGACAGCAAATTGTATATTTTTTCTATGAATACATTGAGAATACAGACTCAATTATTACTGTTACATTTCTTTCAATCTATTTTTCACAAAGAAGAGCATTTTGCAGCCCAAACACTTAATTGCCACCTCCTTCCTCACACTGGCATCATTCTGCCCCCAAAATGTGCACAAGCATGCACATAACATCCCTTGCCTGCTTCATATGGGAGAATAACCTTTCCCCCGATTGAGTATGTGAAAAAACAAGGCAGACTACAGAAAATGAGAAATTTCCTGATTCCTCTCGCACAGGAAAGATTTATTATTTCATTCAAACAGAATTTCCTAAACTCACTGCCTGTATTTCTTGGTCTTTGTCAGTCATATTCCAAAACCCAAATTTCATGAAGCATTATTTATTAAAATAAATTCAGAATGTGTCATAGCCAATATTTAGTTATGTAAGGGAAGAATAGTTTTAAAACAATCATTTCATTAAAGCTAGGGCATTTCAACTCCAAAAATAGAAAGATAATTTCAGATTAAAATTAGGAATGGTTTATAATTTTACAACATGTTTAAAACATGATATTTAATTTTACTCCACTTCAGATACTTGAAAGTTCATCTCAGGTGAAATCTACCCATAGGATCTACACAGCATTTACCTCATATTGCCTTGTGTGTGTATTTTTCTTAATTATTATATTTATCATTTTTAATCTGCTTGCACTACCCACAAAACCTTGTTAAATGATTCAGTCATAGTATGCAGACAGTATGTGTTTATAAGATGAATGATTAAAACAGTGTATGTTATAACAGTGTGTATATATATATATATATATATATGTATATATACACACACACATACATATATACATTGCCTTCAGTATAGTGGTGGTTCTCCTACCTTGATATTTGGACTTCTATAGGCATTATTTTAGTTTCATTTATTTTATTTTTTTTTATTGTTATTAAATTACAGTTGTCTGAATTTTCTCCCCAAACCTTCACCCCTACCAAGCCAAACCATCCTCCTTCCCACACCTCCACCCTCCCCCTTGATTTTGTCCATGTGTCCTTTATAGTATGTTCCTGTAAACCGCTCTCCCAACTATAAACTCCCCACTCCCCTCTGCTTATTGTTAGATTGCTTTTAACTTCAATGTATCTGGTTATATTTTGCTTGCTTGTTTGTTTCTTATTTGTTTTGTTGATTAGGTTCCACTTACAGGTGAGATCATATGGTTTTGTCCGTCACTGCCTGGCTTATTTCATTTAACATAATGCTCTCCAGTTCGATCCATGCTGTTGCAAAGGGTAGAAGCTCCTTCTTTCTCTCTGCTGTATAGAATTCCATTGAATAAATATACCATTGTTTTCTGATCCACTCATTTGCTGATGGGCACTTACGTTGCTTCCAGTACTTGGCTATTATAAACTGTGCTGCTATGAACATTGGGGTGCACAGGTTCTTTTGGATTGGTGTTTCGGGGTTCTTAGGGTATAATCCCAGCAGCGGAATTGCTGGGTCAAAAGGCAGTTCCATTTTTAGTTTTCTGAGGAAATTCCATACTGTTTTCCACAGTGGACTCACCAGTCTGCATTCCCACCAACAGTGCACTAGGGTTCACTTTTCTCCGCATCCTATCCAACATTTGTTTGTTGATTTGCTTATGTTGGCCACTCTGACAGATGTGAGATGGTACCTCATTGTGGTTTTAATTTGCATCTCTCTGATGGCTAGTAATGATGAGCATCTTTGTATATGTCTCTGGGTCCTCTGTAGGTCTTTCTTGGAGAAGTGTCTGTTCAAGTCCACTGCCCATTTTTTAATTGGGTTGTTTGTCTTCCTGGAGTGGAGTCGTGTGAGTTCTTTATATATTTTGGAGATCAGGCCCTTGTCTGAGGTATCCTTGGCAAATATGTTTTCCCATACAGTTGGTTCTCTTTTCATTTTAATTCTGTTTTCGTTAGCCATGCAGAAGCTTTTCATTTTGATGTGGGCCCATTTGTTTATTCTTTCCTTTATGTCCCTTGCTTTAGGGGACATGTATGTGAGGATGGTACTGCATGAAATGTCTGAGATTTTCCTGCCAATGTTTTCCTCAAGGACTTTTATGGTGTTATGACTTATATTTAAATCTTTTATACACCTTGAGTTTATTTTTATGTATGGTCTAAGTTGGTGATCGAGTTTCATTTTTTTGTACGAAGTTGCCCACATCTCCCAATACCAACTGTTGAAGAGACTGTTTTTGCTGCATTTTATGCTCTTGCCTCGTGTGTCAAATATTAATTGACCATAAAGAGTTGAGTTTATTTCTGGGCTCTCTGTTCTGTTCCATTAGTCTATGTGCCTATTTTTATGCCAGTACCAGGCTGTTTTGATTACAGTGGCCTTGTAATACAGTTTGATATCAGGTATTGTGATCCCTCCTGCTTTGTTCTTCTTTCTCAAAATTGCTGCAGCTATTCGGGGTCATTTATAGTTCCAAATGAATTTCTGAAATGTTTGCTCTATATCTGTAAAATATGTCATGGGTACTTTAATAGGGATTGCATTGAATCTATAAATTGCTTTGTGTAGTATGGCCATCTTGATGATGTTAATTCTTCCAATCCATGAGCATGGTACATGCTTTCATTTGTTTGTGTCTTCCTTAATTTCTTTCTTCAGTGTTGTGTAGTTTTCTGAGTACAGGTCTTTTACCTCCTTGGTTAGGTTTATTCCTAGGTACTTTATTTTTCTTGTTGCTATATCAAATGGGATTTTTTTCCTGATTTCTGTTTCTGCTGTTTCATTGTTGGCATACAGGAATGCCTTTGATTTCTGAAGTATTGACTTTGTATCCAGCTGTTTTGCCAAATTCATTTATTAGATCAAGTAGTTTTTGGGTTGATTCTATAGGATTTTCCATGTACACTATCATGTCATCTGCAAACAGTGACAGTTTCATTTCCTCCTTTCCATTTTGGATGCCTTTTATTTCTTTTTCTTGTCTAATTGCTGTAGCTAGGATTTCTAATACTATGTTGAGTAGGAGTGGTGAGAGAGGGCATCCTTGTCTTGTTCCTGATCTTAGTGGGAAAGCTCTAAGTTTTTGTCCATTGAGTATGATGTTGGCTGTAGGTCTCTCATATATGGCCTTTATTATGTTGAGGAATGTTCCCTCTATTGCCAGTTTGCTGAGTGTTTTTATCAGAAATGGGTGCTGTATCTTATCAAATGCTTTTTCCACATCTATTGATATGATAATGTGCTTTTTGTCTTTGCTGTTGTTTATGTGGTGTATTATGCTTATTGATTTGTGAATATTGTTCCATCCCTGTATCCCTGGGATGAATCCCACTTGATCATGTTGTATGATCTTTTTAATGTATTACTGTATGAGGTTTGCCAATATGTTTTTCAGGATTTTAGCGTCTATGTTCATCAATGGTATTGGCCTGAAGTTTTCTTTCTTTGTTATGTCTTTATCTGGTTTTGGGATTAGTATGATGCTGGCTTCATAAAACGAGTTTGGGAGTCTTCCATCTTCTTGAATTTTTTGAAATAATCTGTGGAGGATGGGTGTTAGCTCTCCATTATGTGCTCTGTAGAATTCTCCTGAGAAACCATCTGGTGGAGGGCTTTTTTTGTGCGAGAAGCTTTTTGTTTACTGTTTCAGTTTTTATCAGGTGTTATTGGTCTGTTTGGGTTTTCTGCTTCTTCATTGAGTTTTGGAAGGTTATATTTTTCTAGAAATTTGTCCATTTCATCTAGGTTTTCACATTTCTTGGCATATAGTTCTTCGTAGTAATTTCTTACAATCTTTTTTGTTTCTGTGGTATCAGTTGTAGTCTCTTTTCTTTCATTTCTGACTGTGTTTATTTGGGTCCTCTCTCTTTTTTTCTTGATGAGCCTGCTTAAGGGCTTGTCGATTTTGTTTATCTTTTCAAAGAACCAGCTCCTGGATTCATTGATCCTTGCAGTTGTGATTTTAGTCTCTATATTGTTTAACTTTGCTCTGATCTTGGTTATTTCCTTCTTTCTACTTACTCTGGGTGGTCTTTGTTCTTGTTACTCGAGTTCTTGTAGGTGTAGGATTAGGTTGTTTATTTGAAATGTTTCTATTCTTTTTATGTAGGCTTGTATCACTATGAACTTCCCTCTCAGGACTGCCTTTGCTGTGGCCTATAGGTTTTGGATTGTTGTGAGTTCATTTTCATTTGTTTCCAGAAAGTTATTGATTTCTTCCCTAATCTTGTTCTTGACCCATTCATTGTTTAATAGCATGCTATTCAGTCTCCATGATTTTGAGTGTTTTGGGTTTTATCCTTTGGGGTTGGTTTCTAGTTTCAGTCCCTTGTGGTCAGAGAAAATGCTTGATATGATTTCAATTTTCTTGAAGTTGTTGAGGCTTGCTTTGTGTCCTATCTTGTGGTCTGTCTTTGAAAATGTTCCATGTACACTTGAAAAGAATGTGTATTTTGCTTCTTTGGGATGAAAGGCTCTACATACATCAGTTAAGTCCTTTTCATCTGGGGTATTGTTAAGTGAAACAATATCTTTTTGATACTTTGTTTCGAAGATCTGACCATCTTTGACAGTGGGGTGTTAATGTCCCCTACTATAATTGTGTTGCTGTCAATATCTTTCTTGACGTCCTCCATGATTTTCTTTATGTATTTGGGTGCTCCTATGTTGGTTGCATATATATTTACAATGCTTATGTGTTCTTGTTGGATTCTTCCTTTGAGTATTATGCAGCGACCTTCTGGGTCTCTCTTTATGGCCCTTCTTTGGAAGTCTATTTTTTCTGATATGAGTATTGCTACCCTGCTTTTTTTTTCCTGTCCATATGCTTGAAAAATTTGTTTCCAGCCTTTAACTTTCAGTCTGTGTAGGTCTTCTGTCCTGAGTTCATTCTCTTGTAGGCAGCGTATGTGTGGGTCATGCTTTCTTATCCATTCAGCTATTCTATGTCTTTTGATGGAATATTTAATCCATTTACATTTAAGGTTATTACTAATAGGTACTTATTCATTGCCAATATTTTGTACCTATATTCTTCTCTTTCTCTCTCTTTTCCCTCCTTTCCTTAAAGCAGTCCTTTTAGCATCTCTTGCAGAGCTGGTTTGGTGGAGGTATATTCTTTTAGACTTCATTTGTCTGGGAAACTCCTTACTTTGCCTTCTATGTGGATTGAGAGGCTTGCTGGGTAAAGTAGTCTTGATTGCAATCTTCTGGTTCTCATTAATTGGAATATTTTTTGCCATTCTCTTCTGGCTTGGAGCTTTTCCACTGAGAAGTCAGTTGCTAACTTATCGGGGCTCCCTTATATGTTACTTCCTGTTTCTTCCTTGCTGCCTTTGAGATTCTTTCTTTATCTTGGAATTTTTCCATTTTAGTCATGATGTGTCTTGAAGTGTGCCTCTTTGGGTTCCTCTCTATTGGGTCTCTCTGTGTTTCCTGGATTTGTTTGACTTTTTCTCTCATCAAATTAAAGAAGTTTTCAATCTAACAATGGATAGGGGCGAGTGGGGAGGGGACAGTGAGGAGAGGGGGTTACAGGAACTACTATAAAGGACACACGGACAAAATCAAGGGGGAGGGTGGAGGTTGGGGAGGGAGGGTGGTGTGTATAGGGTAGGGTGGAGAGATAGGGAGAAAAGGCACACAACTGTAATTGAATAACAATAATTTTTTAAAAAAAAAATTAAGGAAGTTTTCCATCATTACTTTTTCAAACAGGTTTTCTATCCCATGATCTTCTCCTCCTTCTGGTATCCCTATTATATGGATCTTATTTCGTTTCATCTTGTCCTATATTTCCCTTAATCCCTCTTCATTCTTCCTGAGCCTCTTTTCCTGTTCTTGCTCACTTTGGGTTTTTTCTTTTCCTACCTTATCCTCCAGTTTGCTCATCCAATCCTCTGCTTCATCAATCCTGCTTTTGATTACTTCTACTGTGTTCTTCAGTTCAGACATTGTATTCTTCATTTCCTCTTGGCCCTTGTTGATAGTTTCTGTTTCCTTTTTTGTGTTGATATACTTTGCAGTGAGTTCATTATAGTTTCCCTGTAGTTTTTGGTAATTCTGTGTGACCTCATTAAGCTTCCTTATAACCAATTTTTTGAACTCAATATCTGATAGTTGACTTGTTTCTTTTTCATTTAGCATTGTTTCTGAGATTCCTCCTTTCCTTTCATTTGGGGCTTGTTTCTTTGTCTTCCCATTATTGGTGAGACTTTTGCTGTTGGCCTCTACTTCTTAAGTTGCTCTGTTCTGTCCCCCTGGGTTTATGGTGTGAACTTCTGTGGTAGAATACCTGTGAGATTCATTGGTACAGTCTCCTTGATTTTCCGATGTTACTGATCTTGGGCTGTGGTTTATCTTGGCTCTGTGTATGTCTTTGGTTTTTGGTTCTTGTTGAGACTTTCTTTCGTGGGTCTTTCTCACCATCTGGTTATCTGAGGGTCAGACTGTCCCCCACCTCTTGTTTTCTTTTGTGCAGGTGTGGGCAGGTTGTGTTGGAGCTCATTCTTCCATATGTACAGGTTTTGAGGCTTTTCTCTTGCTCTTGTTCATTTGTTTGTCCTTAGTAATTTCTTCATTATTTAGTTGCATTTCCAGATAGGTCCTGTGTTGAGTTAGTGTGACTTCCACTCCCTCCTTCACCTTCTTCTGTTCTTATCTGTTGGTGTTTCCTTTGTTGGTGGGTTTCCTCTTCCAGGAGGTATCCTGGTGTTCACGGCTTCTACCTACTCTTTAGTAGGTTGTAGGGGGAAGGTGAAATGGTTTAAGACAGCAGGAGTGTATTATATGATATTTAAAGTACCAGCCCTTAGAGAAGAGATAGGAGATCCTTTGGATATATATATATATATATATATATATATATATATATATATATATATATATATATATATATATAGTGTTAACCATGATATTTCATCCACCTAGCTACTTTTTAAAAGGGGTGGAAAGAAGATAAGATTCTTGTTGTGGGGGGGAGGATTCTGAGTTGGATCTAGAAAGCTGTGAACTTGTAGGAGGTCAGATTATGAGGTAAAGTGAGAGTAAAGGGTAGAAAATAGGTGCAATGTGTGAAAGAATAGATTTAAGCACACCAGTAATAAAGTTCAGGAAACAGTGAAGTGGGCTGAGATCTGGGAGAAGTTCTGTATAGTATTTACAGATGTATGGAACAGCTATTATTTACAACAGTAATGGAGCAACAATCATATGATGGAATCTATGTGATCTGGATAACTAGAATAGGGAGTATAGGTCCTAGAGTAGTGTGCTAATGGAACCCAAGTGAAGTGAAAGACAGTTAATTAACAATACACTGTGAAAGAGAGAACAAGGGGAAACCAGTCAAACAATGCAAATTAACCAGTCAAGTGAAGAAGACCAAACAGAAAGAAGAGAGATACAAAAATATTAATAAAATGAATGATATAAGGTTAATGAAAAAAATAATAATACAAATATACAATATCTTTCAAGTTCTCTGGAATAGCAAAGTAAAATTTGTTTCACTGTCTGAGCTGTTGGGATGTCCCCTCTTTGGGTCCAAGTCTGGTCTTTTCAGAGTTCCAGGTTTTATTGTCTCACCTCCTCCGAGCTGTGTGTGTGTGTGCATGGGGCCTTCCTTGATTTGCACTCTCCCCGGTGTCTGGTCTGATGTCTCTCTGAGTTGCACTCACCCCAGTTGGTACCTGTGGTCTTGGTGTGGTGTGCACTCTCCCCCCAGTGTTTAGGATTTGGGCTTGATATCCCCCACAGCCCTGCAGGAGCACTGGGCAGCCAGGTGGAGAGGAGACTGGAGCTGCTGCTTCAGGAGAGTTCCCCACAGTGCCCCTGAGGGTCTTTTTCTTTTTGAGAAAATCCTCCTGTTCAATCCTGCCACGCCATAAAAGGAGGGTCAATTATAGTTTACATTCATATTTGTCTGTATTAGTTTCAGGTGTATAGTACAATGGTAGACAATCACATATTCACTATTTTAAGTGAATACTTAGTAGGGATCCATAGAAACTATAGCATGATATAAGTTCTATAAATGTAATAATATGACTTGAATAAACTATTACAAATAATGATGTAACAAAAGTGAAGAGAAGTAGATAATGATGCTCAAATTTTTGTAAAACAAATATAGGCAATTACTTTTTTCAATATTACAATTTATTGTCACCTAAAGTGGTACTTTATAACATTTTTATGGTTTGAAGTCAGCCATTTTGGAGTTTATTAAATCTCCTTAATATGAATCCTACTGACTTTAAGAAAGTTATGTATAGAACTCAAAAGTTGGTTAGATTGGCTTTCAATATTCTTTTCATTGATATTAGGATACAGTACTGATAGAAGTTCAGCTTTTTCACTAAGTTCTTCTCAGTACTTTTTGTTTACTTCCAAAAGTACATTTTCTATGAAAACTAAGATTGTTTACTTTCAGAAAGTTTGAACACTGCTTTAAATTTATATAGTTCTCCACAAAAATGAGATTAGCAGCTTCAAGATTGCAATGTAGCAATATTATAAAAATTATTACAGAAATCAATAATGCTTGCATCTCAGAACTAATCCGATGGTAAAATCTTGTTTCTATAGATATTAAACAAATGCATTATTCACATTTTGTAATGATTTTCTAGAGAGAAAAAGACTTTTAATTATCATATGGAAGTAGTATAATAAATGAGTATAATTTTTATTAACAGAAAGTTAATTTACATAAAACAAATGCTCATTGAATTATTGAATGTAATAATATCTACATGCCTATTCTTGTTTGTCATATTTTGTGCCTTTTGGCAACATCAGAATTATAACAATCTGATTTATGCATTAAATTTAATGCATAAATGACAATATACAGATATGTATGCCTTATAATGTATAATTTAAATATGATTGCTATATATTTCTCCCTTTCTTTCATGGCATTACCAATTTTCTCATGAAGCCAGAAATCATGATTAAAATGCAGGTTGCCAGATATGAATGTCTATTTGAATTAATGAATATTTTCATAAAAATCCTCCAATCTGAATGTTTTAAAAACCTTGTCATAACATTCACCAAACTTACACATGACAGCAAGCATGTGTTACTGCATTTTCATCTTAAATATTTGATGATTGCCTCTTTAAATCCAAGATTCATAACCCAAAGGCTTTCATTTTCTTACACCATGTGTAATTCAAGAGACATTTATTAGTACAGTTGTCTTTTTATGCATCAACAAAGTATATCTGAAAAAAAGCAATATATGAACTTCCCAGAATTTTGGACATATTTGAGGTATTACTTATGCATCACAATTTTTATAAGATGTATACACTAAACTCTTTCTCTCCAGCCCAATGGAGTAAAGATAGGATTTACAATAAAGATGACTTTGGTTAAACATTAAAAACTACAATACAACTGGAATCTCTTTCAAGTTACATTAAAAAAGTGTAAATATTTCCTAACCCATTCACATTTTCAGGAAATGATTATGGTGCACAGCTGCAATTTATAAGTTTCTGAAAAACACCAATGCTCTTCTAATAATTTCTTAACTATAATGCTGGCTTTAACATTACAAATTTAACATAAGTAAATAATGGTAACAGATCCAGTACAGTCATTTTTATTATTTGAAAAGGAAATCAACTAACAGAGTAATTCCATACTAGGTTACAACTAAAGGTTGCCCATTGATGGTCACTCACTTTACCTTGGGTATGCAGAAAGGTGGTTCACCATGGTAACCTTGGTTTTGATGCTTTCCATACAATAAATCATTTCAGTCTTTTCATGTAATTCTTTTATTGGCTGTGCCATTGAAATATCATGCTTCATGAAAAAAGAAGCAAGTAATTTCTTATGAGTGATTAAGCCACCTTTGTAATGCATGAGCCGGGATAAAGTTGTATGTAACTATGTTAAAACATATTTAATTCATCATAATTTTTTCTGTTGTGTGGTTTAAATATTTTGGTTTATAAACATATTTTACCTTAACATATTTTCATAATTTTTGAATACTTACAGTCTGAAAATATACTATCAAATATCTGATATAATGGTGTTTCTACCTACAGAAAGAATGTGAATGTGAGTGTATTTATATTTATATATAAAACAAAGCTCTGTAAATAATACTGAAATTTCCAAAGGCAGGCAACTTTTAAAAGGACATTTTAGGCCCTAAGCCAAAACTGACATTCCACCTTTAATTATGTGAAAATCAAAAGAATGTATTTTAATGACAAATTATGAGAAAAATCATGAAAACCATACTTTCTTTCAAAAGCAAGTCACAATATTGCTTTTTCCTTTATGAACTGTTCGTGTCGATATCTCCAGACAATCATTCCCTTATGCTTTTATAATAAAACTCTGCTTTTTTGAAGCTCATTCCATTCTACTATATTACTCGCACAATCACATCTGTCAAGATCCCAACTCTCACATTTGTTGAAATCTTTGCACTTAGCTCACAATTTCTCTATTCATAACAATTTCTGCCATCAACATGGGAGATTTTAAAAGCCACATGCACAACTCATTCCAAACCTTGGGCTCTCAATTTGGTAAGTCTTCACCACCAATGACCTTCTCTTTAGTCATCCACCATCCCAGTTGAACACTGGACCTTGTCATCTCTGAACTCTCCCAACCTTAATATTGGTATTTTAAGAATTCCCTCTGACCACTATGGGTTTTTCTTTTATTACCTTTATTATTATTAACTACACTAACTACAATGTTAAAACTCATTGCAACTGAAAACTTGAATTTGTTGATCCATCTAGTATCTCTCTATAGTTAATTTCACCTTCCTCCCTACCAAGTTAAGAACTCATGGAACATGATTCTAAACACTGGATTTGTAAGACCTAACTCCCCTTTTCCTCTGTCTTTGCATTTTAACCAATTAAAAGACCCCAAATTTAAAGGGTCCAAATAGTCTTTCTTCAGCCCTGACCTCAGGTATCTGAGCCCTAATAAAGAAAACCAACAGCAGGGAATATTGACACCTTTATATATATTAATAAATCACAAACCTTAACAGAACACTCAAAATTTCTTGGTAATTGTACTGTATTCATTGGCCAAGCCACTTTCCTGTTCTCCACACAAAGACTTCCATCACTGCATAGGCCTCAACTCCCCAGCTCTCTTGGGGAAAACTCCATCTCAGCAGATAGCTTCGCCTTGTATTTCACAGAGTAAATAGGTGTAAGAAAGGGAAAACTGCCTGCCATCAAGCCCATGAACTTATCTGCATATGTCCCAGTCTCTTAGTATTGCTTTGTTTAAATGGGTGGATTCTTTCTACTAATACTAGATTAATTTTCCTCCCACTCTCTCAGACACTGCAGCATTAATCATCTCTTCTTTAACTTTGGCAAGTTCTTCTAGAACACTCCTCCCACCCCTAAACTGATGAACTCTTATAATCCTTTGGATATCATTTTAAATGTTTCTTCTTTTTAAAAAAATATTTTTATTTATTTTTTGACAAAGAGGAAAGGAGGGAGAAAGAGAGAGGAAGAGAAACATCAATGCGTGGTTGCCTTTCATGCGCCCCTTACTGGGGACCTGGCCTGCAAGCCAGGCATGTGCCCTGATCTGGGAATCAAACTGGTGACCCTTTGGCTTGCAGGCCAGTGCTCAGTCCACTGAGCTACACCAGCCAGGGCTTAAATGTTTCTTCTTCACTGAAGACTTTCCAGTCCCTCCAAAATAAATCAGATTTCCCTGCCTTTCAGTCTTACTTTATATCAACTGTATTTCTTACTTACCTGTACTTTAGTTGATATATTTAACACAACTTGAAATTCTATTTATTTGATTATTTAATTAATATTGGCCCTTCAATACTGTTAGCATGGCCACCATTACGACACATACTAAGAGCTCAGTAAATCTTTGATAATGAGTCCTTGGTGGATAGCTTCATTGATTGGAGTGTTGTCCTGTACATGAAAAGGTTGCATGTTCAATCTCTGATCAGGGCACTTACCTAGGTTGCAGGTTCAATCCCCAGTCAAAGTGCATATGGGAAACAATCAATGTTTCTCTCTCATATTAATGTCTGTCTGTCTCTCTCTCTCTGTCAAATCAGTAAACATATCCTCAGATTAGGATTTAAAAAATTTTGATAATGAATATGAAACAATGGAAGAAAACACTTAGATGGCATATACTACATGCCAATGTCAAGCACTATATTTATCAACTCATTTAATGCAGCAATCTTATCTTCATTTTATAGATGAGAAACCTCAGGCACAGGGAGGACCTGACAGATAGACTTGGAAAAGTTTGGCTCCAGAGTTTATGGTCTATCAACTAGACTCATTTGGGAATAAATGGATAGAGTATAATAATTACAGTATGTCCACCCAAGAAGGAAGAAATATTAGAGTATAACTGTGATGAGATATTTTTCATAGTTTTATGATACACAGTATAACCCTGAAGTGACAAAGTTGAAGTATATCAAAAGTTTGGGATTTCTTCACTCTTTGACATTTGAATTGAAATGTGGGTACACATGTTTCTATACTCATCTTGTATGCTTTAATTGCATTTTACTTTTTCTTAGTAGATGAACAACATTCTAAGGTCAGGTTAATATCAATGGTGAAAAAGAAGGAATAAAATGAAAGCAGAAGTCTAGAATATATGAATATAGGACCCTGGTCTGTTTGGGAATTACAGCAAATTACCTTTGGTCTATGTGAGTCTTTTGGTTTAGAGCAAGTGGGTGTGCTCAAGGGAGACATAGGGATGGTGAGGGCTGACTCTGGCTATCCAAATATAAAGAAAATGCTGGAAAAGAAAAGCATTATAATGGAGGAGGCAGGGAGGTGGAGGGAGCAGTTACAGAGAAAGAGAAAAGTCAGTTAAATAATATCCCTTTTCCAATCCTTGCTTCACCCCACTAAATTCTTTAGAGCTGAATCTACATAGCCTTCAAAATATAGAAAAGAATCACACTCATTTTATTTCATTTTTCACCAACATTCTATAAAGTACTGAAAACTGAATATAATGTCTGATTCAATAATCAAGAGAGGAAGCAATTTTCAACAAAGCCATCCTCCAAGGGAAAAGAAACACACTTGAGAGAAGATAAGCAGGCTTTCAACTCAGTGGGAAGGGGCTGTGAAAGCTCTACATTGAAGCTCATTGTAGCTTGTGCACAGTTTGCCTGCCAAGAAATGTTTGTTCAATGTAAGGAAATACATTCCCATTCACTAATAAACACAGCCAAATGCAAAGTTACTTTACAAAGTCAAAGTCTATAAATATCTCATAAGAGGTTTATGACTTAATGTAGTTCCCCCAAATTATATTTTATCACCCATCCTCTGCAGTCATTCTTTTCTTTAACTTCAATTGTTCATGGCACAATCCCATGTTCCTTAAATTATTTATATTTCCATGGGAGATTATAATTCTCCATTGACTAAGATTGTGCAGTGTGGGGATTTAATTTTGCAGGTTTTGTACATATGGATAAACAGGAAGCAAGGTACTAGTAATGTTAACCATTAGCTTCCAATGCCCCTGTCAGCCGAAGGCTCAAGTGTCATCTCTTGACCTGAACATTGACCCAAGAGTCAGGAAAATAGCTCAGGGCTTGTATTTTCCAATAATGTACCAGAGATCTATGACAAGCTCACAGCCAAGTAAAGCACTTCTTAACTAACAGGACCATCAAATAGAATTAAGTGCTTTGAAATTCATGGATAACAGGTGCTCCAAAGACTGAAGAGCTCGCCAGGTCGCCCCCTTTCCTCAGGTCACTCACCTCCTTGCTCCTCATGTTAGGAGAATATTGATGACAGTTGTGACAGAAGATGCCCATGGGGGCAAAAAAATAATGCAAGGGAAGCCTATCAATTTCTCATACACAAAATTGATGCTAGGACACTAAAAATTCTATAATTATCTTTAAAAACATTAATGCTAAAGTTGTAATTTGCTGAAGTTTTCAAAATCCGTAGAAGATTCTCATCAAATGATAAAACTTGGTTTTACAGACAGTTGCTTTCATATTAAAATTGCTCTTAATAACCTGTTATTACCCAATTTTAGGAAAAAAATTTAAAAACAGTAATCACCCAATAAGGTAACAGTATATCCAAATAAGGATTTAAAAATATCAATGATGATCCAAAAGTAGTATCTCAATGCAAAAAAAAATCAATTTGGAACTCAGCAAATGGTACAGTATTAGTTAATAGAAGTTCACTGATTTACAAAACTCAATTATTTGAAAATCCATAAAAAGTTATTATAAAATAATCTAAATGTTAATTTTAAAACACTATCAAATATTTCCTTGAAATAAAACATGGTAGTAAAATATAACTAGATTTGAAAATATTACTTCAGTAAGTTTAAAACTTTATACTTGTAAAGTGTAAAACAAGGTCTGCCTGCACGGTAGTGTATTCATCTCTCTAGGTGTACAGTCTACTAAACCACTGGCTTTCAAAATGTACTTTTTAACCCTTAAAATTCTTTTACAATAAATGAGATTCCTCCTCTTTCTCCCTGGCAATCTGAATTGGTTTCTAAATCTCATTTGCAAGACCTCTGCAATGTAGGATGACTCCATTGGGCTGTCCACCCACTGAATGACTTGGGTTTTGGTGAAATAGTGCTTCATTGGACATTCATTTTCTTCATTGACTTAAAAGAATAGAAAAAAAAAAAGGTGATACATTGAAAGAGTTTTGTATTGTTAGCTTATTTAAAAAAAACAAGTAAAAATAATATGGAATAGTAAAATAGTTTGCTCTTTGTTGAAATTTTTAAACATGTGGAAAAGGCATAGCAAACTTTTACCCCCCCAAAAAGCATCGACCTTTTCATCTAATTTAAAATTAATTCTGTAGTGATTGTAAGAAGGAAAATACAAGGGCGAAAATCACCTGAGAAAAATATCTAAATGTGAGAATAAATGTCTCTGAATGTTAGCTAAACTAATTTACATTTCTCTAAATTTGGCTGAAAGGGAAAGTACATAATTCCAATTTGACCTTGAAGCACAGATACAGTGTGCAATGGGCAGCAAAAACAACTGAGAAATTCTTACCTAAATAGAATAGGAAGGCTGTACCACATACCCAGTGTGATGCAGAATGCTGTACTGAACTGCCCAGTAAAGGTGGCACAAATCTGCATTTTGTGTACATTGCCTCTCTCTGGATAACTTATGGATGCCCAGCCCCCAAAATGGGTCAAACACTGTCATTATCTTCCACTTCTAAGTTAAAGGAAGAAAGAGGAAGGAAGGGAGGGAGAAAGAGAAGGAGGGAAGGGAAAAAGGAGAAAGCTCGGATTTATTTTGCTTTTCCACCAAATCCCTGTTTACAGTAATGATAATTAAAAAGTTTCAGAGACAGAGTTTATGGAAAAAATAATATTTTTATTGCATCAAATAAGTGATAAAATATGAAGGGCTTTGGTGAGCTAATATACAGCTGTGGAAATCAATATATGTGCAATGGGCAGTAAGAATACATTGAGAATTTAGTGCCAAGTAAACAAAAAGACAAAAAAAAATGCTTAACACTATAGAACTGCCCCCTAAAATGGTTATTTTCTGGGAATATTTTTAGTAGTCTCCTGTCTCCTGCAATGTTACATTATGTATACAACAAAATAAGATGATATTCACTAAAAATTTAATATTTTGTGGATTTTATTTAAAAGGTAGCCCATCACAACATTTGATCTGAATTTATCTTCAAAGAAATATAGTATTATGTACCCCAAAATGGTTCAAATGAAATATTATATATTTGGAATATTTGTGACCTGATGTTATTTATATTTGTAACTGTTATTACTGTCTGTGCAAGAATTAAAAAATATATGAAAAAGTGACTCCAAATACCATAGTACAAAATATTTAAGTGTTGAGTGATATTTATTTAAACCTTATTAACAAACTGAACACAATGAAAAACAATGCTTATGGTCCATATGTTGGGACAAAAATAACAAAATTAGCCAGCATTTACTACCAACCTACTATTTGCTCAAATTATATCAGCTTTCATCCTCTTAACACCTCCTACAAGAGGTGTTATTGTATTGCATAGGTATAACTATTATCATCCCTATTTATAGATAAAGCTACTTTATCTTTAGTGGTTAAATAACCTGCCCAAAGTTAGAAAACTAGTAAGAGGTGAGATTCAAATGCATAGATCCTGAATGCAGATCCAGTTCCCTTAACCCAATGCTGAAGTTATAACCCTACCCTGCATGTACTTTGAATTCTATGGCCACATCTGAAGACCTCAGGATGAGAAGATGGTTCAGTCTCTAATCCACTATCTAATTTTGAAGAAAAGCAGTCATGTTAACTACCTACATTAATGTCTGTGGCTGCTGGAACAAATTACCACAAACTTGGTGACTCCACATCTCCTTCTACTCCACTGTGTCAAATCTCCCTCTGCATTGTCTTACAAAAGCACTTGAGAACACACTCAGGACCCAGGGAATACTTCAGGACATATACCCCATCTCAAGATATTTTCTAAATAGCATAGTGTTGAGAGGTTTCAGGGATTAGCACTTGATATATTTGGGGCCATTATTTAGCCTTGCTACTACCCATCTGTAAATGTAATGCCACCTGTGTGAGACATGTGGCTAAAAGACAAAATATCAAGAAATTTTAACAAGTATGTAGAAAGTTTGAGTCAGTGAGATGTTTGTAAAGTCAGTGCTCCTTCAGCTGTTTGCCCCATGCTGTTTAATCTGCATGTAGGCCTCCTATAACTAGACCTGAAGCAAATAGAAATAACTGATTCTCATTTGGATGACCAAATCATCACTGAGAGATTAATACACAGTAATTATTTTTTGCATGATGCTATGTAAGTAAAGAGTAAGACTTCTAGGTAAAATTGTAACATAAAAATGGAATTTCCTCAGAAAACTAAAAATGGAACTGCCTTTTCACCCAGCAATTCTACTGCTGGGATTATACCCTAAGGATCCTGAAACACCAATTCAAAATGACCTATGCACCCCAATGTTCACAGCAGTGTTATTCACAATAGCCAAGTGCTGGAAGCAACCTAAGTGTCCATCAGTAAATGAGTGGATAAAAAAGCTATGGTACATTTACAGAATGGAATACTACACAGCAGAGAGAAAGAAGGAGCTCCTACCCTTTGCGACAGCATGGATGGAACTGGAGAGCATCATAATAAGTGAAATAAGCCAGGTGGTGAAAGACAGATACCATATGATCTCACATATAAGTAGAATCTAATCAACAAAACAATCAAGCAAGCAAAATATAACCAGAGACATGGAAATAAACTGATATAGTAAACAAACTGACAGTAACCAGAGGGAGAGGGATAATGGGGGAAAATAGGGGAAGGGCTGTCAAGGAACATGTATAAAGAACACATGGACAAAGAAAAAGGGGGCAAATTCCAGGGTGGGAGTTAGGGAGGCGAGTTGGGGGAGGGGGAAATAGAGACAATTATACTTGAACAACAATAAAATAAATAAATAAAAGGCATTTGTTTAAAAAACTGAAAAAATAAAATAAAATTATTTACAATTAAAAAAAACAGGTCAATTACTGCCATTTGTGACAACATGAATGGACCTTGAGGGCATCATGCTAAGTGAAATAATTCAGACAAAGACAAATACCATATGATCTCATGACATATGAAATCTAGAGGAAAAACACATTATTCACAGATGCAGAGAACAGATGGATGATTACCAGAGGTAGGGGGGTGAGGGATGGGCCAAATGGGTACAGGGAGTCTAAGGGTACAAATTTCTAGTTATAGGATAAACAATTCTTGGGGATATAATGGAAACATGGTGACTCTAGTTAACAATACTGTGTTGCATATTTAAAAGTTGTTAAGAGAAGATCTTAAAAGTTCTCACCACAAGAAAAAAATTCTGTAACTATGTATGATGACAGATGCTAACTAGACTTACTGTGGTGATCTCACAATATATACAAATATCAAAAGACTATATTCATTTTTTCCTTAAACAACAGATATTTATATTTTTATAGTTCTGGTGCCTAGAAGTCCATAAAGCTGTGAGCAGGTTTGGTTTCACCTGTGGCCTCTAGCCTTGGCTGGCAGAGAGCCACCTTCTCCCTGTGACCTCACATGGTCTTTCTTCTGTGTGCGTATCTCTAGTGTTGCTTGTCCAACACCCTAAGGTCTTCATGAAATGAGACATTTAAATTATGTTTTTATGTTTTTGGGGGGTGTTAGTGATAGATTTTATTCTATTTTTTCCATTACATTTTAGTCCTCTTATACCCTGTCCCCCCAGCAAACACCACACTGTTGTCCATGTCCATGAGTCCTTTTCTTTTTTGCTCAATCCTTCCACCCCCTAACCTCCCCCCTGGCTAGTTGTCATCCTGCTTTCCATCTATGAGTCTGTCCTCATTGTCAAATTTCTCTGGTGGTCTGGCAGTTGGGATTTAGCACTCCCAAATGACTACTGTACAATTGAAACAAATATAAGTTGTATGTATGTCAATTATACCTCAATATTTTAAAATTAAAAAAAAAAACATTCAAAGTATGAGCAATAGACATGTCAATACATTTAGCTTAAATAAAACCCAGGTCTGACCCTGTTAGTATAATAATTTTGGCCTACAGCTATAGTGACCACATGGTGATAGGGAAGAAAACTTAAGATCTTGGAAGATAGGAAGTTGGGGTATATTAAGTCTATACTTTGAGCTTACCACATTCCCACTGAAGAAAAAAATCTAGAAAAAAAATTTTCTAATAACACAGGAGGTAACTAAGAAACATGATCCTAGTAAATGTAATCACAGGCTTGTACCTCAAATGACCTTGGGATCTAAAGTCATATAAATGTAATATCAATGTTATGGCATGGTAATGGCCATCTAGGCTACTGATACTTCTGGGACATGTGACAGGAATAAAACAAGCCCATACTATAGAACATACCCTCAGGATAGCAACACACACACACACACACACACACACACTGACTCCCTCAAGATATGCAAGCTAAAATAACAAAACACAACAGGAGACACTTAATAATGAAAAATAATTATCAGATGCAGTGGACAGTACAATTAGACTATAGGAATGGCAAAAAATAAAACAGTATGATAGAGACTGCATAAAATAAAAAATCATTAAAGTGATTAAAGCAAAAGAGGAAACATTACATGATTTCATATAAAAAAACAAACATTTGAGAGGGAATAAAATAGAAGTGTTCTGTTTTTGTAACACTGAAATATGAAGTTATTTCAATAAAAAATTAGGTCAATTGGTTAAACACACTGTTAGAAGTAGCTAAAGTGAAAGTTAATTAACTGAAAAATAAATCTGACAAAATTACATGGTATGTACAAAGATAGCAATACAAATAATTTTTTGAAAGAGACAGACTAGTGAAGTTAAGAGGCATAGAAACTATAATGATGAATTATAACATATCTTTAATAGGAGTTACAGTGTAAAAGAATAGAAAAAATGAAAAAAGATATATTAGAGTAATAAAGATGGAAAAATTCCTAGAACAGTTGAAAGAAAAGCACAATGTTTCCTTTGAGAAAATAAAAATAAATCCACATCTGGACATGGTAATAAATCTATAAAAACAAAAACTAAGGGGGAAATATCTCAAAAGAAACTATAGAGATAATACATATTACCTATGAAAGAATTACAAGACTCCCAGAAAGCATCCATAAAAAACATGCATAAGGTTATATATTCAATGTACAAAAATTACATAAGTGTCAACCCAAATTTCAATACCCAGTCAAACTATCATTCAAAGGTGATGATAAAACACATGCTTTTTAACCAAGGAGGTAAAAGACCTGTACTCAGAAAACTACACAACACTGAAGAAAGAAATTAAGGAAGACACAAACAAATGGAAGCATGTACCATGCTCATGGATTGGAAGAATTAACATCATCAAAATGGCCATACTACACAAAGCAATTTATAGATTCAATGCAATCCCTATTAGAGTACCCATGACATATTTCACAGATATAGAACAAACACTTCAGAAATTCTTATGGAACCATAAACGACCCCAAATAGCTGCAGCAATTTTGAGAAAGAAGAACAAAGCAGGAGGGATCACAATACCTGATATCAAACTGTATTACAAAGTCAAAGTAATCAAAACAGCCTGGTACTGGCATAAAAACAGGCACATAGACCAATGGAACAGAACAGAGAGCCCAGAAATAAACCCAAGTCTCTATGGTCAATTAATATTTGACAAAGGGGGCAGCAGCATAAAATGGAGTAAAAATAGCTTCTTCAACAAAAGCTGTTGGGAGATATGGACAGCTACATACAAAAAAATGAAACTCAATCACCAACTTACGCCATACACAAAAATAAATTCAAGATGGATAAAAGACTTAAATATAAGTCGTAACACCATAAAAGTCCCAGAGGAAAACATTGGCAGGAAAATCTGAGACATTCCACGCAGCAACATCCTCACAGACATGTCCCCTAAAGCAAGGGACATAAAGGAAAGAATAAACAAATGGGGCCTCATCAAAATAAAAAGCTTCCACATGGCTAAAGAAAACAGAACCAAATTACAAAGAGAACCAACAGTATGGGAAAACATATTTGCTAATGATACCTCAGACAAGGGCCTGATCTCCAAAATATATAAAGAACTCACATGACTGCACTCCAGAAAGACAACCCAATTAAAAAATGGGCAAAGGACTTAAACAGACACTTCTCCAAGGAAGACATACAGAGGGCCCAGAGACATGTGAAAAGATGCTCAGCATCACTAGCCATCAGTGAGATGCAAATTAAAACCACAATGAGGTACCATCTCATACCAGTCAGAGTGGCCAACATAAACAAATCAACAAACAAATGTTGGAGAGGTTGCACAGAACAGGGAACCCTAGTACATTGTTGGTGGGAATGCAGACTGGTGTGGCCACTGTGGAAAACAGTGTGGAATTTCCTCAGAAAACCAAAAATGGAACTGCCTTTTGACCCAGCAATTCCACTGCTGGGATTGTACCCTAAGAGCTCTAAAACACCAATCCAAAAGAACCTGTGCACCCCAATGTTCATAGCAGCACAATTTACAGTAGCCAAGTACTGGAAGCAACCTAAGTGCCCATCAGCAAACGAGTGGATCCAAAAACTGTGGTATATTTACACAATGGAATTCTACGCAGCAGAGAGAAAGAAGGAACTTATACCCTTTGCAACAGCTTGGATGGAACTGGAGAGCATTCTGCTAAGTGAAATAAGCCAGAAGGTGAGGGACAAATACCATATGATCTCACCTTTAACTGGAACATAATAAATACAAGAAAAAAAGCAAACAAAATATAACCAGAGACATTGAAGTTAAGAACAATCTAACAATGGGCAGGGGGCAGTGGGGAGGGGACAGTGAGGAGAGGGGATTACAGGAACTACTATAAAGGATACATTGACAAAATCAAGGGGGAGGGTGGAGGTGGGGTGGAGGGATGAGGAGAAAAGGCACACAACTGTAATTGAATAACAATAAAAAAACACATGCTTTTTCAGAAAAATAAAGATAATAAATTATATTATTAACAGACTTGTTATGTATTTGTATTAAAATCTAGTAAATAATCACAACAGCATGTTTAAACTTCAAGTCACTCAACAGATAATAAAGAAAAAAGAAATTTTATCAATTAAGGAGAAGAAAAAGTAATAAAATTATAACCTCAGAAATAAAATGCAATTAATAAAACAATTATGAGAAAAGAGAAAATCCACATTGTGGTGGGAAATGTTAAGAAAATTCTCTCAATAATTGAAAACAAGAAGACAAAAAATTAGTAAAGATAAGAAAACTTTTAGTTAAGACAATTAATAAGTACATTCACACACCTAAATAGTACTTGACACCTGACAATGATCATATCTTTTCTTGCACATACACATGACAATCTCTTAGTATTGATCATGTGCTACACCAAGGGGCCTAGCCATAGAATTCCATAGAAAAAATGTGATACCATGTCTGTGTATATAATATTAAATTAAAATAAAATATTTTAAAAAACATAAAAGCAAACTTGTACATTTTAAAAGATATTTCTAGATATCACATGATATAACAAATAAAGCATAATAAACATTTATAAATATATAACATCAAATATGAAAATATTACTTTTCAATCTTTTGGGGGGAAAGTTGAAGTGTTATTTAGAAGAAAATGCAGACAACTGCACTTGAACAACAATAAATTTTTTTAAAAAACAAGAAGATATACAATCTTAAACAATAATTTTAGAAAAGACATATATAAATGGAAAAAGACTAAACATTAACAACTTAAATGTTCACAGATTGAAATTTAGAAAAAGTAAGTCAAAGAGGATTAAAGAAATAAAAACATGACAAAAACAAGTATCAATGAAATGAAAAAAAGGGGAAGGGGGAAATGAAATCAATGGCCAGTTCTTTCAGGGAAAAAATGTTCAATCTACTAAGAAAAGGTATTCGAAAATCATGAAAATAACAATAGCTTAGCATCTGAAATATATTCTGAACAACCTGCATCAATTAGTAAACTCAGTTTGCAATGCATTGGGCCAGCTACAAATGGGAAGAAAAGAATTGGAGGCATAGTAATGCCTTTCTTGAAAAGCTTAGATGACCCAGGAAGATAACAGCTGAAGTTGGATACCTGCTCAAAGTACGTTGATTTATCAATTTTTTTCATGTGACTGTTTTATTGTGGTTGAACTGTGAGCTTGCTATTAAGCTGAGAAGCAGCCATAAAAGAGGGAAAAGTCCTTAAAGTAAGAGAGAAAATAAATGATACAGCAATGCTCTAGAGGCAGCAATCAATTGCACAAATATAAAGTTTAGCCCTGAGCAAAAGAGTAACAAGAATTCCTTAATTTTTAAGCTAATGTGTATAGGAGGACACTGGGCATGTGTGACTTTGAGAATATTCAGAAATATAAGAGAAAAAAGAAAGAGTCAGGATGTCTAACATTTTTTGAAGGAGAAATTATTTGGATGTGACATTGTGGAGATCTAAGCAAATATCAGCCTACACCCACACTTTATTCATATAAAAATATGTTATACAAAACTAAATTAACAAAGGCCATCATGCCCGTAAGGAGCTAACAGTCTACTAGGAAAAGTGAGACCTGTTCACACATAACCAATGTAACAAAAAAAAAAACCATTAATTCCTTCTTTCTCCACATACACATACTATTTTGTTCTTTTTTTGCTTTTGTTTTATAAGATCATATAGCATTCTTTGTTCCTCTGTCTTCCCAGCTCTAGAAAAGGATACATGAAAGTGGGAATATTTACCAACATGAAGCTCAGGCTCCCTTCCACATCTTATCACTGTGGCCCCTGTAGTTGCTTGTCAAGGGCTGTGGGATGATGTGCAAGTGCATGAAAGAGATGAGGAGGAGGAGAAATCATTAACATCATTTCATTTCTTCTCCTTCAGTATCCAAACACACTCCACCTTTAGGGCAAACAGCACCCCACTCCCTAATGTGAAACTGACACAACCAAAACATATGAAAGACGGGAGAAATCAACCACATTGACCATTTTACAAATCCTGTCTTTGAATATATAACATCACAAGTTATGGTTCAAGAAAGTAACACTTGTATTTTTCAACTCCATTTAAAATTATTTTCATGCTTATTAAAACTTTCATTTTTTAGATTTATTGGAAAATATTCTACCAAACAATAGAAGACAGTAAACATTTATTCTAAATACAATTTATATCAGCCTTTGGTTTTCAGCAATAATTCTAGAGACCAATGAAATTATTACCAAGTATGATGAGAATAATATGTATATTTCTAAGACAGCAATGTTTTTCCATTCAGTTGCTAAAAGATGCCAATTTTTCACACATTATATGTCTTTTATTTTAGTTTCTCAGAATTAAAATCATTTGCCCACACTCCAAAGAAATTGTAATACATCTAAGGTTAATTAAAACTTTCTTTTCTATAATTATGTTTTCTTCTACAGGATAAGCATCATTCATCATTTAACTTAATTTTATGGTTGGCATGTTACATAGAATCACCAAAGCAGGAGGAAACATTTAAAGGTAGAAAACACAGAGCACACATTCTTTAGTCATGCCAAGTCATTTGCTCCATTTTACTTTTTAAAAATATTTTCAATATTTTATTAATATTCTTCTTTTTAAGCTCCATAAGAAATATTGTATATGTCTAATACACTGACTATTTCTAGACAATGCCACAACAAACTGTATAAATTCATTTGGCTGCTCAGAGTGATGACTTGAATTTCCTTAATAGTTATTTTCTCTGAAATTAAACAATTAATAAGCCAGCAGCTATGTGAATCATAAATTATTCATACTCACTTTGCCAATGAACGTTAATCAATTATAAAGAGATACAGAAATTAAGACCAAAAGAAAGAATCAGCCATGGCTTTTAATATTGAGACTCTGCTAACCCAGCCTCTTTAAACATATTTGATTTGTATAATAACATCAACATGCACAGCCATGCTTACTGCTCAAGTTTCAAACAAAATAACCAATTTACGAGTATACATATGCTGTCAACCGGTAACAAGAAATACTCATCACAATTCTGTAGTCTTTGACTAAAAGGGCTTATTAGAGTCCATTCAAATGATTGTACCTCATCAAATATTTAATATTAACTCTTTTAGCTTCCTACAGCATTAGAAGAATACTGAAAAACATATTTAGAATTCTTTCATAGTCTGAATACCAATAACTTTATACCAAAACATATAAAATTATAATGATCACAAAAGTAAAATATCCACCTGGACAATAGCCCAAGGCAGTCAGTTGTGACACACTACATCCTTAACAGACACAGGCTCAGCAATAAATTCATGATTTATCTAATAATGAATGGTTATCTAATGAGAAGTTTCAACGTGCTTATTCCCAATATATATGATTTCTAGATTCGGCCACTACCCATTCTGATTAATTTATTTAAAATCAGTTGAGGACAGAACTACAGTGCCTAGTCTGTATTTTTACCAAAAATATAAAACCATAAAATAAAGAGTATGGGGATGGAAAATAGAGACTTAAAAGGTGGAAATGGAACTAATCTGAGAAAAAAACTTAGGTAGCTATTTTGTTACAGCTGTCAGTCAAACATTAGTGTCAATAAGCTTGAAACTGTTCTTCCGTTGATGCTCTGCAGAAATAACATGTTTTCATCTCCAGAACAGGAAGGGCCATAAACAGGAATCACTGGTTCCTTGGAATCTAGAGGAAATGGAGAAACTAACTGGGTTGTAACATGAGAAATTAAAAATATCTGAGTTTTCAGCTACAATTATTTGCTTTTCTGTGCTTTGAATATTATACAGATATGGTATCTTTTCCTGGACCTAATGTGGTGTATGGTCAGCTCAATCACAGCCAAAGAAGTATTCCAAAACTCCTCAGTAGGGATGTGGAATATATTGCTGTTTGGGGTGGGGGAAGGACAGCTTCGCTTTTTTTAAAAAGATTTTAATTAATTTATTTTTAAAGAGAGGGAAAGAAACATCAATGTGTGGTTGCCTCTCATGTGCCCCCTACTGTGGAAATGGCCAGCAACCCAGCATGTGCCCTGACTGGGGATCAAACTGGCGACTCTTTGATTCACAGGCTGGCACTCAATCCACTAAGCTGCACCAGCCAGGGCAGGACAACCTTTCTATAAGCTACTCAGAAAAGGTCACTGCCAGTCGCTCTCATTCAGCAGGCATAACACTGCAAACTCCTAAAAAGTCACATGCTCTGCTTGAAAAATCACAAACTGCATGTTGATACTTTCTTACAAAACCAATCAACAGATATATACAGAGTTCCCGATACACAGTAGCATCGTGTCAAAAGCTGTGAGGAAACAAACAAAAAATCAGATGTAATTACTATGATATACAGAAGCCTGTATTTTAGTTAAGGAATTAATTTTTATTAATACAAATAATAACTCTACCAAAGGATAACTTACATGCAATGAGAGATGCTGTCAATCAAAGCTGCTCAAGTACAGACAAGGTAAACCCCTTCAGTGAAACCAGCATAGTCACTGGTTAGAAATGCAGACACTCAGACTCCAATCCACACCTGCTGGATCAGAATCTGCATTTCAGCAGGTAGCAGATCTTGTGGCTTATAAGCACATCACAGTTTGAGAACCTTATCTTGGATGTTTCCATTAGAAAAATAGTACTCAAATCAGTTATTAAACTAACAAGTTGACCACGAAAAGTGAAGAAAAACAGACCAGGAAATTTCAGGCGAGTAGTCAGAAGGGAACAAAAACATATCATCAGAGGGCTTGAGATGTTTTCCAGGAAGACTTCAGTTTGCCAGTTTAGCTAGGACAAAGGATTTTATTCAGAGATGGCAAAGATTAGTCTTGAAATGTAGAATGGGTCTATATATGAGATGGACTGAAAGTTAGGTTGAAAAAACCCCTGAGTATGTTTAAACAGACAAGTGCTTCTGTGATAAATGTGACTCACTACTCAGATTTCAGATTTCACCCTTCAACGTAGAACTCATTCCCTTAGCTGCCTGGAGTGTTGGCTGCTGGTGCCTCAAGGTTGAAACCTTCCTTGAGAGTTGTCTTCAGCCAAGGGGAGCTGCTTCCCCCCAAGGCCCCACCCTTATCCTGTCCTGCAGGCAGCTCACATCCAGTTTGGTTGATGCAGGTACAAAGGCCTCAAGTGGATAGATTTTTGAAGGATTCTCTCTCCGACTGTCAGGGACCCTGGGGGTTGAGATGGGTTATCTGGTAAAAATGCATCTCATTTTGATCTCTCCCTCTTCTCAGTCCTACATCCACCTTCCCGTACTGGTGTTGTTCCCAAGAGAGGTTCTAAATAAATTCCCCACACAAAATTCTTCATGTTAGAATCTGTTTGAAAAAAAACAGACCTCATATGACTTTTCTCAAAAATTTACATCATCTCTAAAAAAGGTATATTTATCTCATCTATATAATTTTATTCTGGTATTATCTTTTGGTTACTTTATTAACATGCTTCAAGTACCCAGCTATAATGTACATTTCTTAAAGGCAGGAAATGTGTTGCATTCTTTAAAAAATAATAATTCCACTCAGCTAAATACAGATTTGGTTATATAATAAACATTTAATTCTCATTTTATGAATTAAAAATATGTTTGAAGCTCTTTTATTTTAAAATGTTTGTGCTATGTATAAAATAAGCAAAGGAATAATATTAGAAAAAATGTATGAACTGAGAAGTACCTATTTCCAAGCCTGATTCATCTGTGTGGGTCATTTAACTCAGTTCTTTCATGTAACCCTGACCCAGCACTTAGAACACAAAGTACTCAGTAAATGGTGATTAATTTAACTTGCTTCGTGACTGAGTAACAACACTCATATAGTTCACTGCAGTCTACCTAAGTGCCTATATTTAATCCTCAGTAACCGTCAGGTATTAGCCTCAGTTACAAAGGAAACTAAGCACACTTAGGAACATCTAAGTTTTAAAAAACAGATTCTCAAGCTCACATGAGACTTTCCAAATTATAATCTCCATGGGTTTTCATTGTGTCTCAAACTTAAATGTGTATTAATTTCTAACCAGTTCCCAAGTGATGCTGATTGTCAGTGGCCCACAATGCGAGGAATAAGGTTCAAATTAGACCAATAACTTCTGAAGTGTGGAGGCTCAGATACTTTCAAGTGGTGCTCAGACTGTACTCTCAGAAAGTCTCCTTCAGTTGGTCCAGGATGAAATCTGGATACTGAATTTTCTCCTAATACACAGCCAAGATTGAGAACCATAGCTATAGCTTTCGTTCAAGAATGTATATCTGTGAAGTGAAAGAAAGAGAGCTATGCGGCGGTCTCCATCCAGTGTCCGTGTCTTTCCAAACCCCCATACTACCTCCTTCAGGACCAAATACAGTTACTGAATTACCCAATTCACTATCAAAATTAGGCTTGACTCTGATAAGTATCTGAAATACATTATAACCACTTTTATATAAGTTTCTGAAAATTGCATAGTAAAGGACAGATAGATAGATGAATGGGAAAATAAAGGTGGGTAAGCATCACTGATTACTCTCAGAATTCTCTAGTAATCTCTTTACATCTTCAGTAAACCCGTATACTACCGATTACATGGTGTAATTCTATTAATTCTCCAAGCAACCATTTCACCATCTCAGAAAACTGGACCTTTCCAATGTCCTTCTGTATAACGCACAATGCCCCTCAACTCCCCAGTTTCCCTGCACAATTCTTCCTAATGGGAGGATTAGTAAAATAACCTTCTTTTACTTACATTTTTATTCTTTTTTGTAGGCAACCCACAAATATTTCTTATAAGGAGAGGAAAATGTAGGCATAGTTAGTTCCATGTTCATGCCATCAGTTCTGAACTTAAGACAGCAGGCGGTAAAGCGCAAAAATTTCAGCTGAGGTCTCAGCCACTAGATGCCGCTCACGTGTCTGGAGGCCTCGGAAGTGAAGTCCACAGAACTATAAAGGCTTACATCTTGGAAAATAGTAAAATGCTGTTACTATGGTGACCAGCTGAGATTATGGATAATGAGAGTACCATGTTTTCCACTCTCTAAGGAGCTATTGTTCTCCACATATTGCTCTATGCTGAACATTACTGACCTTCAAAATGTATCAAAATCACTGGTACTTTCCTTTCTAAAAAAAAAAAAATTATATTTCATTCAGTACTTTTGTGTGAGTGAGAACCTGTACACATCAATTATTCACACACACTCAAAATATGGAAAGGAACCATTATGCAATGCATTTTTCTTATTTATGTACAGAGGAGTGATCAATGGTCTGAACAGTACAAGATGCCATGGTTTCTACAACTTTATGTGTTTCTAAGTTCTTTAAAATTCTTCATCTACAAAGACAGAGGGTTTGAAGAAACTAGCTCAGTACTTATCATTCTGTAAAATAGTACCACATATCTGGCTAGAAATAATTATAGGCAAGAACTGTTATTTGCAGTTTAGTTGGAGAATATGTTGAAATAGATCCATTCACTTTCCTTTTAAAGCTTGCAGTAGGCAGAAAAAGAGTCACAGAAAAATAGAAACCTTTTAAATAAAAACAGTTTGGAATAGGTGTTAAATTATGTTAAAAGAATAAATAATATTTATTGTTTATTAACTAATTGATTATTGGTAAAACTTTAATATTACTATTTCCAATAAAAAGGTCTATAAAATTAAGATTCATATTTATATACTTTAGAAAATTAAATGTAAAGAAAATGTCCAATGGATCTCGTGATGGTCTATAAGAGTATTTTACCCAAAAAAGTTCTCCCAAATAATTACTTGAGCATTCATAGCCCAAGGAAATAAAAATTAATTAATATATTTCAAAATTCAAGCAAGGGGAGAATTAATGACCAGATTTTTCATGTCAAAAGACTTTACATAATAACTAATGAGTATGAAAAGTAATAAATATGTCACTTTTCATAATATATGATGGGTTCTCATTATCCCAGAAAACTCCACCCAGACATTCCTTTCAAAAACTGTCACCACGCTGCTTAAGCCTGAAGTGAATGTGATGTGCCATCTCCATGGGCCTAGTCTCCAAAGACATTAAATGGTTCATAGAAATTATAACATGGTATGTAGTTCTGAACAGTATTTGCACCTTTTAAAAACAAATAGAAGATAGAGCTGCCAAGAAATATCTGAAAATAAATGTCCAGGGACATTGTTAGAATACTAACCTGGTATTTGAGGCATGGTTTCCCAAAATACAGGAAATTCTGAAAGTATACGTTTGTGGCCACCCATAAGCAGCTGTCACTTCCATGAAAATGTTGTAGAGACATGCAAGGGACTGAAAACAGTGGTGTGATGTACCCCACCACATATTTTACTCTCTGTGTTTGTGTCCCAGGGCTGCCATAACAAAGCACCACAAACCAGGTGGCTTAGAACAAGAGAACCGTATGGTATCACAGTTCTGGAGCCTATAAGTCTGAGATCAAGGTGTCAGGGAGGTGTTCTGTCTAAAACCTGGAGAGGAAACTCTCCTTGCCTCTTTCTGATGGTTAGCCAGCAATCTTTGACATTACTTAGCTTGGCAGCTGCATAATTCCAATCACTACTTTCATCTTCACACGACATTTCCCCTGTGTGTCTCTGTCTTCACAGGGCTTTCTCCTTATAAGGATACAGGTCAGATTGGATTAGAAGCCTCCATACCCTGATGTATCCTCATTTTTTTAACCAATGACCTTATTTCCAAATAAGATGACATTCTGAGGTACTCGGGCGAGTGTGGTTAGGACTTGAACATATCCTATGGTAGAAGGTGGGGGACACAATTCAGTTCATAACCAGACCATCAAACTTTTCCAAATACTTTTTGAATATACAGTGAGTCTGTTATAGTATAATTAAAGATGAATGCAAAAGGAATCACAAAACACATACCTTGTAAATTACATTTTGATGAGACTTCCCGACAGTGATACTGATGTGATTTTCTTTTGAACTTCAAAGGAAGCTTTGGATTGCTTTTGCAAGTGTTCATTTGAAGAAACAAATGTGCAGTAGTCACATTTCCATCAGGCTAGTGGCAATCACCTGAACATCCTGCCAATACCACAAATTAAACGTTGTCAACACTGAAGCTGTCATCTTCATTCTCTAACCAGACTTCTTTGTATGCTACTTATTACTCCCATTGACACCACCACATTTCCATCACCCAGGCTCCAAAATCAATATTTTCTTATTTTTTGTTAACAATCCCTTTCTCATTTTAACTCCAAAATAGTGTTCTGTCTATTCCCTCTTTTTTATGTCCACAAACACCACTCTTGTTACGTCTCTTAGACACTGACTTTCTAAATGTTCTCTCAACTTACTGTTCCAATATACCGATCTCACTGAAGCACAAATCAGATCATGATAGCCCCTTAAATAAAAATCTTTTCCTCCTCACATCAGCTCATGGAATAAAAGCCAAAGCTTTTTGTATAGAATTTATGGTATTTTATAATTGTTCTCCTATCTCCATTTCCTGTCTTCCTATTGTTTATCATATTCAGAACACCATCTTTTAACTAAAATAACTACTGTTAACCTGACTATTCACAATTCATACCATTACATTAGTCCCTTAGTGAGAATGTTTTTATATCATATCCAAATTCTATCATTCAATCAAAATAAATGCTATTTTTATTTAAGCGCATGAAATGAGAGACTGAACTGATTTATTGCAACTGAAGTATATATGTTCAAATCCCTCAAAATCCATAGCTTGTTTTAATATCAGAAATATATTTTCAAAACTCTACAGATTAAATGATTGTTTTCAAGTTTTTCTGAATTATTAGCAAGAAAAAATAATGAATGTAGATTTTATTTAAAAAGTATCAATATGTTCCTCTTTGTAAAACAAATTATTTAAATTCATAATCACTCTACTCTGAAATATTCCAGAACAATATCCTTCAAGAAAGTGTAGCAAGTATAAAACGCAACTTGTAACTTAGATTTCAAATTATTATTCTGCTCTAGTGGCTCTGTGTTCATTACTTCACATACAATTTCATATCTAATATTTTAATATGATCATAGAAGTAACACTTGATTGGTGTATAAAAGAGAAATTAAATTTCCATTAGATGCTTGTAAGAAAATGTACAGTTTAGCTTTGCTACAACCAGAATTATTGCCATTTCAAAAAATGTTATTTTTCCAATGAAAACTAAACATAAAAATGGAAATGATCAAGTCAAGTTTATTTCTATTTTAATATAATTATTTCAAATTAAATTTTGTTTTGATTTTATTGATGTTAGAACTTCTAAATAAGTCTTTATTAATTAAAGATGAGAATTTGCTAAGTAATTTTGTTTTATGAAATTATATTAATATATAAAAAGGTGTTTTGTTTTTTGGCATTTTGTTATTACAGAATGGGACAAAAAAAAAAAGGTTAAAAGAAATTTATAGGCTGAGTTTGGGGGGAGGGGTGCAGGAGCTCAGTAATAACAAAACCAGTCTATGGAGGAAAATCTCCCAGAGACTGTCAAACAATCTTTTAGGGTTATAAGCTTTCTCAATTTTTGCAAGTACTTTTTATTATTTTTTAAGACCATTTAACTCTTGCTTTGGACTCTTAACCTCATCCAGGAAAGCTTCTTTTTTGAGAGATCCCCACTACACCCAAACCCTGACAGATTCTTGGATGTTATTGTAGGTAGCTGGACTTCTGTTTATTTTTTTTCCAAATCTTTCTGATTCTTGCATAAGTGCACCCCCAATGACACATAATTACTCTAGGAAGATATATGTATGTTATGTATTTTTCCCTCCATGAAAGATTAAATAAATGAATTAATAAAGGTCTATTAATAAGCAAAAAAAAAGATATTTGCTGAAAAAAAATCTTTGAAAGTTCTACTCAAGATGGCAAATAAATGTAGTTTGATATATACACTATGCCCTGAATACATAGTAGTGATTCATAAAGTATATAAAGGGAAAATAAAAATTTGCCTAGCCTCAAACCTAAGATAGGCATCTCTGCAAACCAGACTATCAACAGGAATCAGGACAAAAGCTCAGGGCAGCTAGACTCCTGGATGGAGCAGACACATTGGCAGCTTCTGTTCAGGCTATCAGCTCAGTCAATAGTCCAAACAAGAATAGGAAACTCAGAAACAGCCGTTATCACAGAGGAACTGAATATGTGATATGATGACCACACATGCCAGTTTGTTCAGGAATGAATGTCCCAGTTTACACCCATTGTTTTGTTTTGTCTTGTGTAAGGAGTACCTTGTTTGTTTGCTTGGTTAATTTGTTTTCAGTGATTTCCAATGGTTGCATTAAATGATGTGAAAATACAGTATTTCTTGTACTTCCAGAATCATCCATGGTCTGTCCAGTGTCATGTGAGATATATGTGTAATGAATTGAGTTACTAGCTTTGCATGATCCTTCCCAGATACAGCGTGTCTCGTCACATGTTCTAAGAAAATATGTTGGATATTTACTGATAAGTTTGCTCTAAGAGGAGTAGCTAACAGCTGTGTCCAGACTCCAGGGAAAGTGAGAGAAGTATTTGATGCTGAGTACTTTTATAAACCACTTACATACCAGCCAGTTTTGCCATGACTCACTTTTTTTGCCTGCAATATGCACCAGACTGCCAAAATACCATTGAGTGAACCATGCCTTTGCCTGAAAGGTGTGCAAAGCTGCCAGTCAATGTGATCTTTGGGTATTGTGGGAAATCATGGGGTATGTTTGTAAGATAGGGAGTCAGGTAGAGCAGTTGTATTATAAACTCTATAAATATGAATTGAAATGAATTTATCTCAACATTCATTGAACATTTGCTTGTACAGTAGCCACAAAAAGAAAATTAAAAGAAAACAAGTAATAAAACCTTCTGGACATAGATAATGATAAAAGTGATCATGAAGTTATCTTAGAGACCAATCAAGAGTGTGGCTCAAAAATCAAAGGACTTGTGCTGCTTCTAAATCATGGCGATTGTAAATACACTGTAAATACATTGTAAACACTGCAATGAACATAGAGGAGCATATATTCTTTCTAATTAGTGTTTTGCGTTTCTTCAGATATAGTCCTAGAAGTGGAATTGTTGGGTTACAAGGCAGTTAAATTTTTAATTTTTTGAAGATACTTCATACTGTTTTCATAGTGGCTGCACCAATCTACATTCCCACCAACAGTACACAAGGGTTCCATTTTCTCCACATCCTTGCCCACACTTTTTTGTTGATTTATTGATAATAGCCATTCTGATAGGTATGAGGTCACATCCCATTGTGGTTTTCATTTATACTTCTTGCATGATTAGTGATGCTGAGCATCTTTTCACATCTATAGGCCATCCATATGTGCCCTTTGGAGAAGTGTCTATTCAGGTCCTTTGCCCATTTATTAATCCTCACTTGAGGACACATTTTTATTGATTTTTTAGAGATAAAGAAAGGGAGATAAAAAAACATCGATGTGAGAGAAACATTAATGGGTTGCCCCCTATACACACTGCAACTGGGAATCAAACCCACAGCATAGGTATGTGCCCTGACAGGAAATAGAACCTGCAAACTTGGTTCACAGGAGGATGCTCCAACCAACTGAGCAATCCAGCCAGGGCTGCCCTTTTTAAATTGGGTTGTTTGTTTGCTTTTTGCTCTTGAGTTGTACATTTAAACAATGGAATACTACTCGGGTGTGAAAGAAGGAGGAAATCTTATCTTTTGCACCAGCATAGATAGACCTGGGGAGCATTGTGCTAAGTGAAATAAGCTAGTCAGAGAAAAACTAGTACCATATGATTTCACTTATATGTGGAAACAAATAAACAAGATAAACTAACAAACAAAATAGAAAGAGACTCATAGATAGACAACAGACTGCCACCTGTCTGAGGGGAGGGGTTGGGGGAGCTGGGTGGAAAAGGTGAAGGATCTAAGAAAAAAAACCTTATAAACACAGACAATAATATGGTGATTGCCAGAGGGAAAGGGGGTGGGAAGAAGTAGAAGAAGGTAAAGGGGGAATAAATGGTGAAGGAAGGTGGCAGGAGACTGGACGTGAGGTGGTGAACACACAATGCTATATACAGATGATGTGTTATAGAATTGTACACCTGAAACCTATATAATTATATTAAGTATTGTCACCTCAATAAATTCATGAAAAATAAATAAGAAAAGGAAAATAAATAAAAAGGCACACTTATTGGTTTTAGAGTAGCAATTTTCTTTCTTCACTTTAATGGCTCCATATATTTTCATTTATAAAACAGATAAAAATACACAAAGAATTTTGCTTCACAAATAATACCCATGAAAAGTTATAGCTACATTATATTATTGATTTCTCTTAAACTTTTAACTACATAGGTTATGTTTGAAGTTTATTAATTTATGGAATAAAAAATAACTCTCACACAAGTAACTTCCTTTCACTTTTAAAGGAAAACAATCAATATCTCACTCCCTTGCAGCTAAGGATAGCCAAACATGAAATGGTCCAGTTTAAAAGGTAAGTAAATAGTCCCTGGCCCCAATGTGAGAATGCTGCAGAAAGAATACAGTAAAATTATTATAAAGTGTATTCTATTTCTCTAATCCTATTTTGCTGTAGCATAGAACCCTGCATAATAGAAGTCAAAGTTAGTCCCTGTTTGTTTGTTTGCTTTTGCTTTGGTTTGGTTTTCATTGGTAATATTCTGTTTTTTCTCCCTACAGTTAGAGTTAGACAAAAACAGTCTGATGCAATATGATATATTTGGAAAGAGCAGTGAGATTTATATTCTATTAAATCTTTTTATGCTTGGACTTCAACTAAGGTACTCTGTAACTGCTTAAATTTAGATGATATATTAGAATAAGGTTATAAAATGACATATTAACCTTCATTCTTTAAAAAATGTATATGAAAAACTTTGACAAAAACACACAAAGGGTAACAAAGCATATTTTTGGTTGAGAGATGACTCATATGCTTAACAAAAGTCTCTACTTACCCTCTAAGTCAGAAGTGTACAAATATAGAACATTACTTATGTGGGGGACTAAAATTCTATGGCCAAAGCCATGAGATTACCAACCAATAGTCAATATTTTAGGATCTCGTAAATTAACTGAGCCATATCATATCTCATTTGAATTATAGTCCTCTAATATTTTACTACATAGTTAAGCTGCAACTATGTAGTATTTATAAAATTCCATGGTTTGAAATTTAAATACAAGTTAGGAAAGATTTTATACTATATATTATTTAACTAACCACACTTATTTTGGAAAAGAGTTGTGTTTTAAGCCAAAAAGAAAGCACAAAGCAAACCAACATAAGGCAAAGTTTTGACTTACATGGAGCACTGCATTATAATAAAAGCTTAGAATAAATTATGAACTATATATGTTAAACTTTGAAAAAAACAGAAATTACAAGAAATAAATTTCATCCCAGCCGAGTTGCGCAAGTTGGTTAGAGTGTCACCCAGCACACCAAGTTTTCAGGTTTGCAGGGCACACACAAGAATCAGCTAATGAATGTGTAAATTAAATGGGACAGTCTCTCTCTCTTCTCTCTCTCCCTCCCTCTTCCTTCTTCTCTCTTTCTAAAATCAATAAATTAAGACAAATTAAAGAAATAAATTTAAAATTTTCATTGTACTTTAGTTTAACCAAAAAAAACAAACAAAAAACCTACTTCAAAGCTTTCCCCAACTCATTATCTACACCTTTATTGGACTCTTAGAGCAAGCAGTAGAATATAGATATTTAAATGTGAAACTGAGGCAACTTGAGGATATGACTATGGCCTTACAAATCTAAAAGAAATAAAATCAGAATGAAAAATAGATCTTTCCAGTTTTTAAATGTAGATTTCTAAAGCTACATTTTCAAATTCATTGTCTTCTCTGAGCTTCCAAAAAAACATTTCAAAAGGCATTGTGAGCTAACATAAGAAGTGTACTACTGTGTTTGAGAGTTCTTAAGAATATTATCAGTTAGAAGATAGAATCAGATATTAAGTTAAGTGAATCAGTACATAGCCACTTTCTAAAACAGCAGACTTTTGGCTCTCTACCACCTGACAATTTCTTTGTCCAAGCCACACTAAAAATAGCCCTTTATATAATGGAAATGTTGAGACATTAACTAAGGCAATGTGAATGAGCACCATTATAATAAGGATTTCTCATCAACTCTTGGTGTATGTTATATTAACATATGAAAAAGCTATTTAAACATTAAAATTAATACATCATAAAACAATGGGAATGCTTCATACAAAATACAGTTTTATTTGAATCACAACTCTTCACAATAGCTATGAATATCCCCCATTCAAATTGCTATCATGAATATTGTATAAAACGAGAAGAATAAACTAAAAGTAAAATTAGAATACTGCTTTACAAATGATAATATGTCAAGGTAACAAATGGTAGACTTGTCATATTGAGCAACTAAATGTCTAAATGATCACTCAGTACTCACAGTGTAAGGAAAAAAAAACACTGGCTTTGTTGCCTCTAAAGCAGTGTCCTGATTTTTCATACTGTCATTCTGCTCTATTAGCAAAGCCTAACACAATTAGGTATGAATATGCAGTAATAACATGCAAATTGTTCCCTCACAATTGCCCTAAGGCAGCAGTCTCAGCCTTTCTAAGCTTGATTCCTTCTACATCATTACAGTCCTGGCATAATTCATCAGAATAAAAAATCCCTCAGCCTTATTGCATGTGGCCAGCTAGTAAAATCATCAGTAGTTGTTAACCACTCTCCCTCGATGGGTTTGTTAGCAGTGCTGTCCCCAGCTCCCTGCCACTCCGCCACTTGTACATGTTTCCCTTGGGTAATGTTAGACACTACATTGGAGCCTGCCAGAACAATTAACCCTCCTGTTAATTAGAATGAAATGTCAGGCGCACAGATGGTACAAGCTGGCACCCTGCCATCCCGCCAACTGCTGCTGAAAGCAGCTACCCCACTGCTGACAGCTGTTCAGCCATGTCCCAAACCAGCAGATGTCAAAACTTTCCAGCTGAGGAAGGTTAAAAAAAGCAAAGAGGAGGGGATTCTCATCCCAGCAGTGATGATGACTGTTTTACTGTGATTGTCTCCATTACCTGTTGTCATACTGTACCAATCAAGAGAAAGTCTGCAAGCAGCGAGGCACGAATTTAAAATAATGATACTAATAATCATAACATAAACAAACACAATATGGCCATAATTCAACACAAGTAAAAAAATGACACAGGCAACAAACAGAAATCACTAAACTTTTCACTAAGTTCTCCATAAGTTGAGTGGCATATTTTAACATGTATTTTCAAAGAGAAAAAGAATTTTCTAGCATTCCCAAATCAAGTAATTGAAAGGGCCATAAACTATTGCCCATCTAATCTTCAGAGAGATGTTCACTTTGTTTATAGAATTCACACCTACAGATAAAATTATTACTTTTTCCCAGTGTCTTTTGTTGTTTGCATTTATAAATGTAATTTATGAGATGATAATTTGTTTTTCTCCACCTTCATACATACATAGCCAGTGACCAAAAAGAGATAACAAACATTAGCCATAAAAAGATACCAAACTAAAATGAAGTCTAATTAGATAATAAGATCATAACAGGATATTGTTTTGGTTAGAAAACAACCTCAGAATTTTTTCCTGAATGTTGTGTTAATTTTGTGGCTAAAAAACATTAGCGATCTTATAAAGTAGTTGGAAACCTAAGTTATTTCTATAACACAGGAGGAATGGATCATAAACCTCTAGTACTGATTTTTGGCTTTAGAAAACAACAATTTCTGTCTGCTTGTTATCAAACATGGAAAGGGTGAAAGTAACCGCCTTTTAGTTAGGCTATTTTGAGCCATTCCCTTTGACAGCATGAATGTAGGTAGGTATTATAACTTAACTACCACAGGAAACGTACCATAAAATTTAAAGTTCACATTTCTGCTATTTATACTTCAATCGGACATTGTTTATTGATACATTGTTCATTCAGTATTATATAAGTATGTACATATAAAGAATCAAAAACCATGTGAAGTCTCGAGCATTCAAAAGGAGTTAAAATCACACACACAGCAAACACTCCCTCTAATTAGGTATAATAATCATAATACCTACAGATATACGAAGTATCAGGGGTTTTGTCTTGCATAACCAAAATTAACTTATATCAAGAGGAGATTTATCAGAAAGCTATGGCATAGTTCACAATATATGAAAAATATTTTCTTTAAGTTGAAGCACTACCTTGAAAGATACAGAGACAGCTTAGCGAACTAGATGACAGAAACAATGAAAAAAATTAAAACAAAAAGATTAATCAGCCCAAATTATTTCTTCTTCTAAGAATTTAAAATTCAATTGGCCTACTTGGTTGACATGCCCAAGCTAGGTATGTGCGGTGCAACTATTTGAACAACACTAAAACATATATTTAAGTTGTTATTATCAGAAGAAGGGCAAGTGGATTCTATGTGTCAGATGCAAGAGTGACAAAGGTGACCAATATCCTGTAAAGCCAGTGAAAATTTCCAGGAATGGATTTGATGTCAGCTTGTTTAATACTACAGAGATAAGGACAAGCGAAGGGATGAGTAGGTATTCCAGGCTATAGAAGTCTGAGAGTATTTAATTAATACTCTAGCACATGAGATGATAGGAAGGCAGCAGGTATGAAGTTGAGAGTAATTAATATCTCGCACATGGTGATAGGAAGCCCAGCTGATTTGAGCAATGACTCTCTCACCAGAACAAACCAATACCATTAATGATGACAGTGACAACTATCAGTGCTATAACTTCTAACGTCTTCTGCTAAGTACTACATTTCTATAGCCTTTTACTGTTATAAAAACTTTCTCAGCTACAGTTTTCTTTGAGTCTTATAATAGTTCTTCAAAACTTCTATTACACATAGAATCAGATGTGTAATCAGATGGCATGTTATAGGCATATTAGAGTCAATATATGAAAAGACTGTTGCTAACACACATGAAGAATTTGATGTTTCTCAGAGACAGGATTTAGAAAACTGAAATTCCTTCTTAGTATTGTTTTCCTAGCGGCAAAATAAACAAAATGTTTTCAATAGTATTTCCTATTTCAATATTTTTTCCAAAAATATTATTTGAGAAACTAGCAAATGTCAGGCCCAAACCTACATAGCAGGAGTAGTGAGGAAAATGAGATATAGCCATGCCCTCAATCTAATATGGAGAGACAATTATGCACATAAGTGTAAAATGTGTTCATAATTGTTAAAATGGAGATGGGGTATAGTATCATATGTATACAAGAAGGTAGTGGCCAGGTCCTACATGGGGGCCATCAACAAAAGCTCTTGAGAATGACATGACTATCTATATATTTGAAAATCAGTGTTTTAAAAAATTCAAAAATATCACTTAGCACACAAAAAAGGACAAGAAAGATATTTGTGAATTAAAATAAATATGAAAACTTCTAAAAATTAAACCTGCTCCTAAAATATGCAAACAATACATTAAGCATGACAATAAAATGTTTGTGGTTTGAACTCCTCTTTTTGTAAAGAGTCACTTTGAAAATAACACATCAAAATTAGGATGCTACTAAAGCAAGTATAAGTGTTCACCTGGAAAATGTCTTAATTTCAACTACATGTTAAATATAAAATGATATATTAGGGATGCACTATTATAATATTAAAATATCCCTTGATATTTGCAAAAGTTCCAATGCTAGAAAACAATATATATAACACCTTTTAATATATATCCTTTTAAATATTTTGTTGAACAAAATATGAAAATAATACTTGCACATTCAAAGTTAAAATATAGGGAGGTGTATATAAAATCATATAATTTTACTATCTTTATTAGAATGTCAAATAAAGTAAATCACAAACTATTTATGTATGTATATATTTGATTTCCTAAAAATATGTATAACTACAATGTGGTAATTCCCTGTTTTATGCCATTGATTTAAAATAATTCACAAAGGTTACTTTGGACATAAATACATTAGATATTAGAGTGTTGAACATGTTTAAACTCATAAATATATAGCTAATTCAAGTCATATTATTCAACCTCAATCATAAATAAGATAATATTTTTTTCTGGAACTCCTGTTTTGATTACTTTTCTATTATTCAACTCCCTTTAAAATCAAAGGCTTATTCTAATTACCTGCAGTCCTTGGTACACACACTGTAATTTTTAACTTTTATCTTTACATCATAGCATATAAAATTTGTATTTGTCCAAGGATTAGATATACAAGTGACTTTCATTACTTGTAAGAATTAATAGTAAACCTTAATTTTTATAGTGTTTTGGAGTTTATTAGTTGCCTTTACATATAGTATTTTGCATAATCTCTACAATGCTGAAACACAGAAGATGCTATCATCCTCACTTTTCAATGAATTGCTTTGGGTCACATGCTTATACGTAGCAGAGAGAAGACATAAAGTCACAACTAAAGGCCAATGCCCCTTCCAGTTTAACAGTGCAGGTAGCCTGACTCTGGTGAGCCACATGACAGGGAAAGGAGGCAAAATTCCATCAGCATAGTGAAACAGTATTACTGCTGTTTTGTCAATGGAGCCTACTTTCATTTATAGGAATCAAATGATAGAAACTGGCCTCAAAAAAGAAAAGCACACAGTCATCTATTTTTTTTTTCAGCAACCACTATTAAAAGTCAAAGACCACTAGACATCCTGGAAAAATGAACCAGGGATGGTTCATTTAGTGAACAGCAATAAAAATATCATGGTATAGGCATTAAATATTTAGACAGATATAATGTAGCTTCTGTTCCTTAAAGACTTAATAGGGCAAATAAATGATAGATTATCAAAATAAATACATTTAGATTGAAATATATGCCTATTTAGAAAAAATAAGATAAATATTTCAGATAAATCATACCATCTTGTTTACACACATCTTTCCTCTTTACCCTAGGAATTCATCAGTTGAGAGACAGGAGGAGGCAATAAAGAGAGAGATACAGAAAGAGAAACAGATATAGGCATATGGGCACAGCAAGGGAAGCAATTTAGGCAACTGGTGGAGATTATTAAGTATCATAAAAAACAAGACTGAAGTAAGAACATTAGTTCTAACTCTAAAAAGCAATAACACTCTCAGTAGCTCTTGCCTATGTGACAGCCTCCCTACCCAAAACATTATTCCTCCAAAGTACCTAAATTCCATTTATATTTTGTTTCATGAAAACATGATCTGATTTTATTTTGTCACATTATTTAATTCCACTAGAGGATTATTCTATTAAAAGACTTTTAATTTGAACAGTTCCAAGAGGATTAAAATACTATTGCTAGTGGGATCATAGAACAATATAATTGGGAGGAAAATTAGCTATTGCTTAACTCAAAACTTGAATTTGAAGCTATTTGCCTAAAATCATAAAGCCAAACAATGGCACAACTGAGTACTCAGTCTTCATTTGAAGCTCCATGTGAGGATAAAAATAATAACAATAAAACATGTGAATGCTCACCTGGAATTGTCAGTGCTCTGAGTAATTCCATGTCTCATAACATTAACAGTGTGACCCACACAAGTGTTTTCATTCTATGTTGAGCAGAGTGAGAAGACTTTAGACTCTGTTTCAAGAAATGAGGATAAAGACAAGAGAATAGACTAATCCTAGTTCCAATGAGAGGAGGTTCCTGCTTATCTATGTTAGCTATTACTAGGGTTTCACCTAAGATTTAAGAGGATTCCTTACAAGACTCTTTCAATGTATCTGTTGATATCATTTATCCCTCCCCTCCACCATCAAGGAAATCCAATGCATGCTTTTTTTATGTGACAAAATATTATTAGAATCAATAGCTTGAAATCAGTATTCCATAAGATTCTTTTTTTTTCTTTTTTTATTCTATTTCAAGTACAGTTCTCTCCATTTTCACCCCACCATGGCTCCCCGCCCCACCCATCCCCACCTCCCTTTGAAGTAGCCCCTTTGGCTTTGTCCATGTGTCCTTTATACATGTTCCTTGATGGACCTTCCCCTATTTTCCCCCATTATCTCCTCCCACTTCCCCTCTGATTACTGTTAGTTTGTTCTTTATTTCAATGTTTCTAATTATATTTTGCTTGCTTATTTATTTTATTGATTAGCTTCCACGTATAGGTGAGATCATATGGTGTTTGTCTTTTACTGCCTGGATTATTTCACTTAGCATAATACTTTCCAGTTCCATCCATGCATCTTATTACATGTTAGAAGTTCTCAACAACCTGTAATACTACTTACACATATACTTCATTTAAAAAATTACTTATAATCTTTATTAGTGATCGCTTTATAAAATTCACAATTATTCTAAGTATTTGAAAGCAATAGGAAGGAATAATGTATATTTAGACTGCTGCCTCTACCATACAGTTAGTTTGGATTACAGTAGTTCACCTTATGTTAACATAAGCAGGTTTGTTATGCTGTCATTCACTCAAGCATGGTCACTTCCCATTTCCGCCTGATAGACATCTCTTTAGAGCCACCAAGTTCAGTTTGAACGAATTCCATTACCAAGCCTTCCCCAATTACCCTTCTAGAAAGTCATTGGCCCTTCTTTAAATTTTAGTTGTTATTTGAGACTCTCTAAGATTTATCTCATATCATTTTAGATTAGAGCTATTCATGTATGTCTTATCTTTTTTCCTAGATGAGAATAGCTTTGGACCATTCCTTAGCAAAGAACGATGAATGATGCCCCACATATATTCTCAATAAGTATGTGTTTATTTTTGAATAAATGAATGTATGATGAGTGGAAACCATGGAAAGTGTGAAGAAAAAAAGGGAGACGGATTATGAATGGGCTGGAATAAATGGCTTCAGATTCGGTCTCCTTTACATTGCTTCACAATCAAATCACTAAAGATTATTCCTAAAGACATTATTATATTTAACATATTATAATCACAATCGAATCACTACAGATTATTCCCAGACATATAATATTTAACATATTATAATATTTAGCTACTGTAACAATCTAAAAAATTAGATTATTTTGTAAATAATATAAAATTCACTCTAACTTTAGAAATAGCAAATAAACTTACATACATTTAAAAGAAAATTAAATAAACAGTTTTTCCTTTCTGTGTGCCGTGCACTGTTTTGGAGGGAAGAATCAAAGTATAGTCCCTGCCTTTATGGAGTTTACAGTCCAGAACTTCAATCACCATTAATCAATCAAACATACAATTAAATTTTGGGTAAAGGGTGAAAAAAAAGAAAGAAGAGGCATTTCAGTGAGCACTGAATGATACATTATGACTTTGAGAGTCAGGAAAGGCGTCCTCAAAAAAGCATCATGGGAGCTTAGTTTTGAAGAATTTACCTATAGGTTCTCTAAAATTATCATTTATAATTTCTATAGATTTCTAAATGCATAATGGATGATTCAAAGTTAAAGAATTATGCATTGATTTTTATTTAACCTCTAGAATGTGTTTCTTCACTCTAACAGAAAATAAATCAGTTGTTGTAAAACATCTATTAAACTAAATATGTCTATTTTCATTAGATGGTACACTGACTACTAATTGGAATGCTTGTATTTTTGCAGTGTTATTAATGAACAAGCGCAGGGTAGTCACACTGGCATTTAAACCAAATAATTTTGCTGGGATGTTCTGATATATGAAGAGGAGGTTTAAGGTGCCGTATAACTACATGTGTAAGGACACCCTTACTGCTGACCTTACAAATGCACTTAGTATCTTATCCTTCACTAATGCTGTCCTTACTACCACAAGCAATTTATTCTACCTCACGGTCCTCAAGTGCTCATAAATCAGCATTAGATCCTTTTTACTGAGTTACTGATTTTAAGCCAGCACAGTAAGAAGGAGCATTTGAATTCAAAGTATAATATTGGCACACATATTGATTTTAATTAGTCTAATTAGTTCATTACACTAAAAATCACACAGATCACTTATTACATCTAACCTAATGGCATATGATCAAGGATTTAATATGATAATTAAGTAGATCAATCATCATTCATAAGGGAAGTCATTGAAGTCATTAACAAGTGTAAACATTGTCAAGCTGAATACCATTACAAATTGTCACAGCTAAGACAATTTGCATATATATTATATTATTTATAGAAAATCTTTTAAAAATGAATATACTTTTGTTATTAAATTTATTTTAATGTTTCTATTGTGGCTATTTTAAGCTACATACAAGCTGATTAACACAGGTTTGGGGGTTCAAATACTTATGACTCTACCTGAGAACTCCAGTGGTATAAATGTTGAAAAAAAATTAATGTTATTGGCTAAAACTAAACTCTGTAGATTTCTCCTTTTCTTTACCTTGAAAACTAAGAATTTGTTCCCTTGGCAAATGAGGGGTCAGTCCTGGCTTGTATAATATAAATAAACAAATGACAGTTCTTGAAATATTTGTGATACCTGAGATACTATGCAGGCTAATTGGTATGACTTTTAAATCTTTAATTAAATAATAATAGCAATATAGAATTACATGAGCAAGGACCAAGATATCTGCAAAAAGATTGCAGATTACAACACTAAATACTCATTCATTAATGCTTTTTGCAGCTTTACATTACCAAGACATCTTAAATAAAAACAGCCAATTGTGCTCCTTGTTCCTAACCCAGTGCATTGCAATTTATCATTATTATTGCTATCATTACCCTTTGCTTAGGGTCCCTTCACTCTGTTTTAAATCCATTTGACAGTAGTTCACACTTAAGCCATTCAGAATTTATTTTTCTCGTGAGAACTTGTAAGGTAGTGTGTAAAATATTCTCCTGGTATCAGTATATAGTATGAACTAATTGCCATTTCTCAAATGTTAAACTTTTCCAAAAAAACACAGTCTCCAGAATTCTATACCTATTTGGAGAGTTCTCAGATAAAATTACAACTTGTTATTGACAACGATGGATATAAAAGCTAAATTTGCATTATAAATATTACTGGGTGGAAAACTACAGCTATTAACAGAAAATGAAATAATAAAAAATAAAGTAAAATAAAATAAAATAATAATATAAAAATCTACCTAATATACCACTGTATTCTGTTGGTTCATCACCTACACTTTCACTGTGTGTAAATCATAGCTTCAATATGAGAATTAAATGAGTTAATACTTGTAAAGAATTTAAAGCAGTTTCTGGAAGGCACTCAGATGTTTACCATTATTATTATGAAGAGGCAAGTACTCACGTGTGGACTGGTCAGACATTGTCCTGGTCTAGAAGCTCTCAGAGAAGGCTGCAGGTCAGTGAATGTGCACTGTTCATCCTTGCACTTTGCTGTCTGCATGGGGTAAGGTATGCACCTCAGTGGTACCACTCTTAATTCTGTTGTCTTATCAGACACCCCCCCTTAATGCATCCTCCTTATTGCCATCATCTTCTAAAAATTGAATTGATAGCAGTTCCTCTTTGTGAAGAAAATACAGTCCAGTTCAAACTCCTTCTCATGCCATTTCTCAATCATCCCTCATCCCACAGAGTAGTTCTTACTTTTTCCTTACAGGCTTTGTGCCATAGTCTCTGGGTGTTCCCATCTTAGGTTTGCTTCCTTCTGGCTTCTTCCATTCCCCTTAATCAATCCCTAATCATTCTTCACTATCCACCTTCTCCAAATTCTTTTACTTCTTGGTTATGAGTTATACCACACTTGGGAAGTTACTCTCTCTATAGTTAACTTCTGTGAAATGGATTAATAAAGAGATTTTGAAAATAACATGCTTAGAGTCCAGCACAGAATAGGTGCTCAATTAATTGTAGTTATTATTGTTGTTGTTAACACTGCTGCTATTCCTTCTAAAAATAAAAATGGGAGCCTGCACTTTTCATCCAAGGTACAATGGCATATGCTCTGGGATCAAAGCATCTGTTGAGTAATAGGTCCCCAAGTCTTGGGCAATAAGTTAACAGGTAGGACATGACTAGTGGGCAAATGGAGTCTGTACCTTAAAATTCTGTAACCGTATAACTTATAACTTCTGTAACTTATAGTATAAGTGTGTTGCCTTTGAGAAGAGCTTAACTGAAGATAAAGAGGCAACCAATGTGGAGGGAGAAACAACTCCAACCACCAACAAGGCTATCAACAAGGTCATCAACAAGGTCATCTTGCAAAAATACAAAAAAAAAAAGAAAGAGAAAGTTTACAAGAAACATCTAAATACAGCAAAATCCTATTATCTTAAGAGCTATGGATACCCTAACATGTCACTCGTTCATGATGCACAAGTAATGTACCCACACATCAGTCTACTCAGCAAAAGTTAGGAGAGAAAGAATACCTCCACCTCCTTTCATGATCTGTCAAGTAAGCAGCTCTGCGTTTTCTGTCAAGATCAGGAGCTTTGGTGAATTAGTCAGGGGGTTCTTTGTTTTTAATTCAGATAAGCTGGTTGTTTGCTTTTGAAGTGGAGTGTAGAGACCTGTTGGCAAGGAGAGAGGAAGCCCCCAAGGAATACACTGAAGACTGCCTGCAACCCCGGCCTGAAGCAGAGCACACACAAATTCCATTGCATATACACAAGCAGCACCTTAATTAATCCATCATTAACATCAGAGCCAAGCTATGCCTACCACACCTGGCTTGACAGCTGGATTGAAAGCACCATTGACAGCTGGTGCTTATGTACTCTCTTGAAGTGTGGGAGCTGATGATGGGCTTGCCTATGGAGTTAGAGCCCCATTGGGAGATTGGATGTTTAATGAAGGTAATGGCAGCTAACGAAAAATTTTTTTTGCTAGTGTTTGTTGACTGGCATCACAGCATTGCAATAAAATGCACATATTTGCCAACTGAATACCTAATGCTGCTAAACATTGTAAAAACAATTTTTTACACAAGTAAACATTTGGAAAGTGTCTCATGTTAAGAAATAAACTCCCATAGCACAATATTTTTAAATTAAATGGTGAAATAGAATCAGTGCAGGTCCTCATGGCATAGGGGTGAGTAAGTGGGTAAAATATTTCACAAATGTCAAGGCATTTCTCTTCCAATCCTTGGTCACACCATATATTCTCACTACTGAGCTACTGAAGCATAGAGTATGAGTTTAACCCCAAATCACTTCTCCCTAACTCGACGGTCAATATTTATGTATTAGGGCCTTATTCAGGTATTTCTAGCCCTCATAACAACTAAGAATGATTAAAGGACCTGGTGTGGTGGGTTGATTTCTTCTATTGCTTATTAAGTTCAGAGCACTTCCTTTTATTTCAATGTAACATGCTACAAAAAGGTTCAGTCAGTTTTTCTCCAGCATCAATAAGCTGAGAAACTGACTTTCCTCTAAGTGTCCTTCTTGCACCAGCTTTGCTCAGCAGCACCAACAGCAAGATCATTACTAGCTTCACATAGCCTGTGAATCAGGGTTCACTATTTAAATGCAGATTCTTTGTTGCATGGCTTCTGCTGATTAACCCAACCTGTCCCTCAGACTTTAAAGGGGCTAACCCGAATGTTTTACTTAAACCACACTGCCTTTGAGATGTTGTCTCAGCATCTTTGTTCACATTCTCCCAACATATCTTCCATAACTCAAGTCCAATATGACCTCCTGATCACCTTTGCTTTCTCTGAGCTACATAGAAGAATATAATTGGCTTGAGCCACCACTATGAGTTTCCTTATGACAGGAAAAGGACTCTGCCATAACTTTCTTTTGCAAGCATTGGTCAAACAATCTATTTTGGAAATACATTGTCAAGAATAGAATCAGGTCTCAACCTTCGGTATAGTGTAACTTCCCCTCTTTCCAACCCTGTTACAGTATTCTCTTAGCTGTAATTCAGAGAAAGAGATTGAAAAGGTAGAAGAAAAAGAGTCAAATCCACCCCTTGAATTAAATGTAGTTTATGACCCTTTATTGATAATAGTAGCTACCATTTTTTCCTTATTAAGTATATTCATTAGATTTTTTTAATGCATGACTCACAGTCAGCCAATGAGATATCACTTCCATTTTACAAGTTAAGAAAATGGGACTCACAAAGGAAGCTAAGTAACTTTTTTAGAGCAAAAATAATAAAAAGTTATAGACCAGTTTTATAAAGTTCACATTTTTTTAAACAAATAACATGTTTTAGAAACTATTCTAGGCTCTTTCCCATAGTGAGTCATTTAATCCCCCCAAGTACCCTGTGAGGTAGGTATGAAGATTAATTTTACCAGTGAGGAGGAACCTGACAAATTGGGAGAGTCAACACTGCATGCAAATGGTAACTGGTGGGACTTGGATGTAAACTTGAGCAATTCAGCCTCTACTCTTACCTACTGTGCTATAGCCATATCCAGCACTTCTGACATCAAGTTCAAACTTTTCAAGTACTGTGTTAATTGCCTCAGAAGGCATTTATACCACATGCTATAGTATAAGTGTGTGCATGTGCTTTAGCTCCTTGCTAAAGGAGGACACAGACCATGGTGTTCTCATCACTGTGTCTCATCACATAATATTTAGTACAACCCTGGATCCTAAAAAGTTGGGGATGTGAAATGTGCTCATGTTTTTCAAACAAAATCCCTTACGATGAAAAAACTAGATGACAGTTCAGAAACAATTGTTACCTATTGTCTAAGTGCCTCAAAGAATATCTCTACTGCAAATTACCAGAAAAGCATCTATTGATTTTTATTTTAACATTTACATTTCTATAATTATTATTTTATAATTACTCTACTAGTGAAAAGCATATTTTAGATATATTAAGAGTACTGGTCATTTGACTGAACTTGAATACTCAATCAAACACATGTCAGATAAATGCTAGTTGAGAAAATGTTACCATTGTATTAATGATTCACATAATCAATGGATAAGGAGTTGTTTGTGGAATTGTACATTTCCAGAAGATAAGAACTTACCTGCATCAGAAAATATTATATTCTGTACATCGCTCAGTACAGAATATATTGCACATGAAGATAAGTATGCAATTAATGTTTGTTAACTATAGATTTAAGTAAGTAAAATATCATATAAAATCATTTTCTCCATGTTTTTTCCAATGAGTAAATTTTTAATGGGACATACTCTGAGTTATGGACTACATGTCTTCAAGTCTATACATTTCATATTTCTTTTTTTAAGTATACGAGAGGGACCCAAAAAAACATAATTGTCTTCTAAAGGGTGGGCCCCTTATAGAACAGACTTCTCCTGCTAGGTGAGTGTTCTAAGAACCCATCTGTATTAGTGGTAAGCTGGCGTTGTTGTAAGAGGCTGTGTTTGACTTCAGTGAATTTTTTTTGCAGACTCAGTGTGTTTGCCCATTTCATGATGGTTGATTTAGGAGTGCATCTGCCCACACTGTGATGAGCGTTCAGCAGTTTTTGACCAAAAATGGAAACACTCCTTTGTTCCACCCTCCCTATTCACCAAATCTCACCCTGAGTGACTTTATTTTGTTCATCTCCCCTGGTGAAAAACATCCTCAGAGGGAAATGTTTTGCCCATGTGGAAGAGGTAAAACAAAAAATGGCAGAAGCACTAAAAGGCATCACAATTGATGAGTTCAAAAACTATTTTGAGCAGTAAGAAAAGTCTCAGTAGGCATATTCCATCAAATGGATATTACTTAGAAGGTGACTGAAGTTTAAACATGTAAGAATAAAGACATGTGACTTTGTTAAGAATGACAATCTACAACTTGGTAAAAATACTATAATGGTAACAATAAAATAAAAGATTAAAGTACACAGTGCTTTAGTATAAAAATATTATTGTTTTTAAATAATAACAATATCTGTGAAATGTCTGTTTGACAGAGGAAGATCCTGAGGTTCGGAGAGATGAAATGAGTATGAGTATGTGGCAGGTTGATTTTTCAGCCTGGTTCATTTGATGTCAAATTCTCATTATTCAACACCGTGACTGCCTAGAATAGATTTGTAATTAAGTAACTTCTATAACTGCAAATAATTATCTATCAGCTGCCTGTCAAATCTTAGATTTTGCATTTGTTGAACTTCTATGCTCAAGTGGGAGAGTAAGGGTGACTGAAGGTGATGTGTGTGTGTGTGCAAATTAAAAGGCCTGAAAGAATCTTGCTGACAAAAAGTCAATAAGAATGAAATGGGACTAATTCAGAAAAATAAAAGAATTATTTTCAATAAAGCTTGAAAAATAATAAACCACCCTTAAGGAAGGTGTTTGATCTTTAAAACTAAAGTTCTCAATTGAAAACTATTTTTAGAATGCAATTAGCATGTCATCAGAACACTTACATTATGCACAAGAATTCATTGTAGACTATACACAGAACATACAAGAGAAATTTGGATATTTTTTTTTCTTTCAACAGAAAGTATGGATCATCTGTTTGATTAAAAGTTTTAAGCAAAAAAAAACTATAGCAAATAAATATAATCCATCCCGGATGGTTTCCATCAGTACAATAACTTGGTATTTAAGTATATGCTGAATTAAGAATGTTTATTGCAAACTATGCCCAGAATATACATTAATCTCAGCGCATTGATACATTTACTTTAAATTTTTTATTTTAACACTGAAGTTTTAATAAAAATTCCCACATACAGAAAAAAATTAAGGTAGGTCTATCAAATAAAGTAAGAACAGAAAGAAATGGGGCAAAATGCATTAATATTTTCCTTTCAGGGAAGAGTTATATTATATATTACAAATGTATTTATTCATGATCAGATAGTCTTTTTGTCATTTATAATACATTGCTTTCTTCTTTCCTTCATTTTTATTTTTAAGTATATTTTATTGATTATGCTATTAGTTTTCCCAATTTTTCCCTCTCTATTCACCCTCTGCCCTGAACCCCCCAACTCTCCAGCATTTGCCCCCTTAGTTTATGTCCATGGGTTGTACATATAAGTTCTTTGACTTCTCTGTTTCCTATACCATTCTCAAACTCTTCCCATCTATTTTATGCCTACCAATTACACTTCTCATTCCCTGTACCTTTCCCCCCATTCTTCCCCTCCCCTTTCCCATTGAAAACCCTACATGTGATGTCCATTTCTGTGATTCTGTTCCTGTTCTAGTTGTTTGCTTAGTTTTAATTTTTGGTTTTTTTTAGGTTCACTTGTTGATAGTTGTGAGTTTGTCATTTTACTGTTCATAGTTTTTTTTTTTATCTTTTTCTTTTTCTTAGAGAAGTCCCTTTAACATTTCATATAATAGCTTGGTAATGATGAACTCTTTTAACTTGACCTTATCTGGGAAGCACTTTATCTGCCCTTCCATTCCAAATCACAGCATTTTTCATATTAAGCCAGCATTTATTGAATATCAATTAGTGAACAGTAATGAGTAAAATGAAAGAGAGGCAAAGTAGGAAGGAAGAGAGGGTTTTGAGACCCTCAAAAATCTAATGTGCTAGAAGAGCAGAAAAAAAGGACCCATGAATAAATAATAGATAATTAGAAGGAAAACAGTCCACAAATATTATTTGTAAAGTGTCATAGTAGCTTAAATGAGAATGAGCCTGGCTGTGTAGGGTAATCACCCAGAAAATGACATTTGAACTATCTTTTGTTTTCAAATTTTAATCCTCAGCTTTATTTTGCCATTTTTATGATGCTTTGACATTTTTACGTTTTTATATATTTATTTATTTGTTTTTACTTTTTTTTCTTTTTTTTAATTTTTATTGTTATTCAATTATAGGTGTCTGCATTTTCTCCCCATCCTTCCACCCCACCCCAGTCAAACCCACCTCCCACCCCCACCTTCACCCTCCCCTTTGACTTTGTCCATGTGTCCTTTATAGTAGCTCCTGTAAACCCATAACTGGAACATAAGCAATAAATGAACTATGTCTTGATCAGTAAATATAGGTTACCAGAGGGGAATAAGGATAGTAAAATCACAGGCAGGAAGACCATAGGTAAAGGCACCAGGCAGATTCAGAGAAGGAGAAGGAAATTAGTGCTTTTGTACATACCTACATACCATAAGAGGTTGGAGTTAGGGAGAATGGAAGTAGGCAAAGGTGGAAAGAAATGTCTAGATGACAAGCCTCAGATAGAATCGCATACTCTCTCCAGCTGAAAAATCAATGGGAGTTTTTGAAATAAAGAAATTAGCAGATCAACGCTGTGTTTTAGGAAGATCACTCTAATGACAGTGTGAATGGAGACTGTAGCAAAGACAAAATCCCACATCTCTTTTTTGTTCTTACAAGGACTGGAACCCAAACTCACAGTGGCCTAGAACTGGATGTGGCTTTGAGATTTATTCTAACGGAGAATAGAGTTGGGGTGTATATATGGCATATGAGGAGTAGAGGAGGACCTGAGGTAATGGCAAGCTTTCAAATTTAGATGATCCTGTGGTACCATTATAAACAACAGGAAATAATGGAATGCCACAGAAACGTGCTGACCTGGTAATGAGTTCCATCAAGGCATATTGAGTTTAAGATGACCTTGGAATATGCAGAGGAATACATGAAGAAGACAGATAGGAATATGGGAGTGTTGAGCTAGAGCTATGTATTCCAGAGCATTCTATGTAAATGGAATTAATGACAGTCTATGGATCAGCCAGAGAGAGCACCCAGAAAAGTGACTGTGAAATCAAGAGGCACCTGGATTTTTAAGAGATGTGTAAAGAAAAGCCAGTGAGAAAAACAGAAAGGACCTCAGCAGGAAAAGAGAAGTTCAATCAGAAATCAATCAAGATTGTCCCATGTTGCAAAACAATGAAGAAAATAAAGACTGAAGAGCATCCAATTAATTTATATAAAAAATGTAATAGAAGGAAATTAAGGGGTAGGAAAAGTTGCTTACAATTAATATACGCCACTGAAACAGATACTGAAACAGATTAGCTAATTAGCATATACTTTTACTCTATTGCCTTTAAGAATATTCATCTATTCTTAACCCAAGCAAGGTTTCATGAGTCATAAAAGACTCTAATCTAAGTGAAATCTTTTGTCATCAGTTATGTATATGGATCCCAAAGTAGCCCTGAAAACACTGACAGGACTTAGAACCTCTCCTGATACACAAAAAGAAATTTTTCCAACTTGTTTCTTTTACATTCATTGACTTTTCAGCATGGTTTCTGATAAGCAGAGTAAATAAGAACCATATTTTTATCTTCAATTTTGTGTTGACTCCCTGAGCTCTTTTCTTCCTAGTCCTCACATGATATTTTTGAGTCATTTTCCAAAAGTGATATTGCTTATCTTAAAATCAATTTTAAAAACTTTTGCCCAAATCAATAGAACATGTCATTTCTTCCCTAATGATACAAAATACATTAATACTAATCCTAACTTAAATTTTACAAGACATCATAAATTACAAAACTTCTTCATGAAATGTTTCATCTGATATCTTCAATAAGTTAAGAAAACAAATAAGGCAGATATATTTATCTTGCAGGTAATAAATTTGACTTAAATGTTTAAGTTACTTGTCAAAAAACACATGGTTAAGAGAAATCTGGGCATTTATTTGCTCAATCATTCTGCCCCATAAGTATCTTTAGCCCAGAAAATAAAACTCCTCAGCAAATGATAGCTTTTGATTTCATTATAAAATATTAATTTCATATTCTCAAAGAGAAAATATATTGACTATTTTTCTCTTTAATAGTTAATATGCCAAAACTATGTTTAATAGGATGGTAGGTATATAAAAGTAAAAAACTTCTTTACATAGAACATGTATTTTATTGTGTGAAACTCCACATGGCACAGGAAGTAAGAGTGTTTACCCTGGTGATACACTGATGTGGTTCAAATCCTACCTGTGCCACTTATTAACTGTATAACTTTAGACATGTCGCTTAATCCCTTGGTTCCTGAGTTTCCTCATTTGTAAGATATGAAAATGGCAATAAGATTACCTGCATCATAAGTTCAATGTATGAGTTATTGCATCTGAGGCAGTATGTAGGCACTAGCTATTGCTGTTGTCATTCTATAATGTAATCATACCTTTCCTAATGAAACAAGCAAATTAACAAAGAGAACACTTTTTGGCCTCATGGCAGTTGATGACTCTAGTAGGACTGTAAACATTTACTAAGGAAATGAAAAAATCAGGAAAACAAGTTTCTACCATCATAACCAACTTATTTAGAAGGATTTGAAAGTATATGGCTATGGATGACTTGGAGATATAAACCTAAATGTCTAATTTTTGTTTCTGTTCTTACAAATTAAATACATTTTTAAAGGTAAACATAATTTTACATGAGCAAAGGGCATGAATAAACATTATATAGAATAAAAAGAGATGAATACAAACATCTAATAAAATAATGTTGAACCTCAACTGAGTTTTTTGGGACTGTGGAACCCATTCTGGCCTTGGTTGAAGGATGACATGTGCTATTCCGCTGAGAGTGTTGCTTTTAATATGATTCTGCTTCCAACAGTGCCATTCACCATGTTTCTCATTTTAATATTGCAAATCCTTGGGAAATCTCTGATCCAGTCTCCATTAGATACCTACCTTGGGCAACCAAGCTATGTCTGAGAGGCAAGGTCATGCCAACATTTTAAGGAGGCTGGAAGCCCACCATAAGCATGGTGAGCAGTTACATATAAATGTAGACTGCTAAACAGATACCTCTCCCAAAAAAAATCCACTATAATTTGTTACACAAATATTTGAGCCCATCTGCTTACTTCATAGAATAGACTAGTAGCATAAAATTACTTGGTCATAGAATATTCTGCCCTGGCTGGTATAGCTCAGTGGATTGAGCATTGGCCTGCTAACCAAAGGGTCACTGGTTCATTCCCAGTCAGGGCACATACCTGGATTGTGGGCCAGGTCCCCAGTATGGGCCATACAAGAAGCAACCACACATTGATGTTTCTTTCCCTCTGTTTCTCCTTCCCTTCCCTTCTCTAAAATAAATAAATACATTTTAAACAAAAAAAAGAATATTCGTATTCCCCTTCAAAGTATTTCCAATTTGCTTTGCAGAAATCTGATTCTGTCAGCACTTCCCCACCCCCAAGCTACAACACTGACTGAGGCTGTCTCTTTCATCATACCCTGGCCAATAATAAATATTATAATTCAGGAAAGAAGCAATTTCAATTTGACAGGTTAAAAAATGATAGCAATTATTTTAACTTTAACTTTATGAGTGTTAGATACCCCATGATCTTCCGGTAAATTCTTATACTGCTCTCCCTCCCACTTTGGCCTTAGGCAAGTTCAAGCTGGTTTCTTATATGCACACAAAATTTGAAAAGTAGGGTTAAAGAATGTGAAGATGTCAATCTTGGTGTTATTTTAACTAATGAAAATTTGGAAACTAAGGTATGCCTGCATACAAATGAACAATATATTAAAAAAAACTTATAGTAATATTTAAAGGTATGAAATAGGCTCATGGTGTCATCGTACCTCAATGGAAACAGAACTTCACGTGTTGTCTTTCTCTCCCTCTCTCTCTCCCTCCCTGCAAACTTTCCTGTATGACAGGTGAATGTGGTATATATCCTCCAGAATCTGTGAGTAATAATCTTTCGTCTTTTAAGCCCCCCGATCTTTGTTGCTGAGGTGTGTCTTGCAATCATAGTAATAACTGATCCAGTCACAACATTGACCCTGGGCTCCCACAAGTCCTAGGGCCTCAGGTGAGTGCCCCAGGCCATCCTAGATACGGGCATCACTCTCTATAGGATGAGACCTACAGAAAACATGCTTATACATTACAACAACAGAAATTTAGAGGGAGAAAAAAAGAGACAACAGAACTGCAGTAGCCTATAATAACCTTTGAAGAAAATTTCTCTGAGATAAAAACGTACTGGTCTTCAGACTGACTGGCTCACTAACTTCTAGGCTGTACTAAGGAGAACAAGTAACCTCCTAGGCATATAGTAGCAACAGTCCCAAACTCTAAGGAGAAAGAGAAAAATCTTACTAGCTGCCAAGAAGAAACACAAGATGCATATGATTTAATAATATACTTATATTGTATATATTATATATAATATATTAAAATGTATATTATGTAATATATAAAATATATTATATATGTGAATTATTACAGCCTTTTTATTTTGCACTTTGGAGGATATCAGACAAAAGAGTACAGAAACTACCAGTAGAAAAGACTACAGGTAACACTAACATATAAATTCTTTGAGGTGAGAGTAAAATGTTTGAGGATATATAGGAATTCAGAGTACACACCTACAAACTCCATATAAAGAAAATGCAGGCCATAAAAAGTCTAACCAATTTAGAAATATCCTAGTTAGAGACACCAGTGTTAGAGGTAGTGAAACATAAAGGAATCACAGTGAGCAAACAACTTTGATATTTACAATTATATGTATAATATATATAAGATTATGTCTATACATATTTTACATCAAATAGTAAATCTAAATGGATATGGTTAGACTGAAAAGTTAGAATACAAATACTAATTAAGCACCCTAAATGATAAAGAATATACAATAAATAAAGAGTACTTATCTCTCAGGCATATTACAGCAATTACAGATGATGGAGAAGAGAGAAAGTAAGTTTTCTATAGAGCTTAGTGTATTTGTGTGGTTGGAGAAAGACAGGGAAATAAAACATGTGGAAACCAAGTGTTATGATTTGAATTGTGTTTTCCCAAACTTCATGTGTTGAAGTCTTAACTCCCACTTGGAACTTTTTTCAGAAACAGTATTGTTGCAGATGTAACTAGCTAAGATGAGGTAATACTTATAGGGTGGGCCCCTAATCCAAAATATCCGATGTCCTTATAAAAAAGAAATGCTGACAGGGACATGTAAACAGGGGAGGACCACGTGAAGAGTGAGACAGAGTGAAGCAAGGAACGCCAAAGATTGCAGCCACCATCAGAAGCTAAGCCTGAGGACTGGAGGAGATTCTCCCTCACAACCTCAGAAGGAACCAACTCTGCCAACACTTTGATTTCATATTACTGGCCTCCAGAACTGTAAGATAATAAATCTCTGTTGTTTGAGCCATCTAGTTTGTGATACTTTGTGACAGCAGGCCTAGCAAGCTAATTACAGCCAGTGAAACTCTGTGGAGGAACAAGTTGGTATCATGTTTTCAACTACTAGTAGAAATACGTGTTTCTGAATTATACATATATATATATATAAAATCACAGAGAGAGAGGGAAAGGAAAAAGTAAAGATTAATGGAATGGAAAGGGAAAAAAGAACAGAATCAAAAGGAAAGAAAAATGGTAGCTTGAATCAACAAGAAATAAGAAGGAAAAGAAAACAAAAATGCTTAATAAGTTCAAGCATATCATTCACTTTACTAAGTGTGAACAGAATGAACTTCATAAAAGATAGAAAATCTATTTAACTTCTTCAAAAATAGATATGCTTTACTTGCAAAAACATATTTTCATAGGCATTAAAAGTACTCAGAATTACTAGATTCTTGTCTTTTTCTTGGGCTAATGGAAGACTGCATTCCCAGTGAGTCACAGAAGTGGTCTCAGCCAAAGGGCAGTGAGCCAAACAAGATAGCAGGGGAACATGGACCCAGCTTTTTCTTCTCCTGCCACAGTGAACACTGATACCTCAAGCTTAGAGGGCAGAACCACAAGATGTAAGCAGCCTAGATTATTGAAGTGACAGGAAGACAACTGAGTTGGAAAATCCAAAAAATTAAAAACTGAATTGGGCTTAATGAGAGCCAAAAATATACTTTGTTTATTGTTTAAGCCCTCAAAATGTCAGGGCTAATTTGTTACTGAAATATAGTTTTCCTTATCTTGACTATTACAAATAAACTTCACCAGTTTAAAAATGATTGAAAATAAAAGAATAGACAAAGAGATACTAGGCAAATGCAAACAAAAGAAAGCAAGAATGGATATATGATGAGGTGGATTATAACGCTTAAAGTACCTGAAAGGAAAAAGAATGGCATTGTGTAATGATAAAAATCACAATTCATGATGAAAATATAAGCAGCCTTATATACACATACACACATACACACACACCAATAATACATTGATATTACACATCAACAATATGGTAGTTTAAAGGCATAGAACAAAAATTACTCAGAGTGCAATGAAAGTGTTGAATAAAGTAGGGTATGAAACTTTAGAAAATCTCGGAACATCTAAAAGACAAAATGTAAGTAAAGTCATAGAAGAATTAAATCATAATTGATTTAATAGATATATCCCTTGACAGAGAATATACACTTCCTTTGGTCACAATATAAAGCTTAACATATTTAAAAGATTACTTTCTCTTTTAATAATTCATTAAAATTTGAAACAAATAAACTTGTATTTAAAATTAGAGTAAGAATTTGTTAAAATAAATCTACAGAAAAACAGATATACCATAGCTCTTCAAAAGCTCTTGTCTCATCATGAATATCAAGAGATTGTTAGACCACAGAGTGAAGATAACTATCATTGCTTAAACACAGCCTATCTTTAAGTTAGCCTTGGTGTTTAAACAACATCTAAGATAGATGACTGCTTCTATTTATTTCAAAATGGGAGAAAAATGAGCTTGTTTCTCTACAGAGCTCTATAATAGCCTAGCTCTGAGGAAAGAGAATCTATATATAGACAACCCATGATTCTTTAGCTCAAAAAAATATCAAACCAAGTTACATTCTAGGCATAAAAGATCCCATCCATACATTACTGTACTGTCTCCATGGGAGAGGATGACCATACATCCTGGTTTGTCCTGGGGTAATTATTACTAGCACTCATTTCCACTTTCAAAAGCATCTTCACTTGGACAATAATTTTGTGATACAGGCCATTGTTTAAGAGTTCAGGGGTCTCTGGGTCTTTTCTATACAAAGGTATGTGAGGATACTCAGGCCATTGATGGACCCACTTTAACTGTCCTGAATGAAAGCACTCAGGGTGTTTTTTATGACCCTGACCCAAATAAAACTATGTACATTAAAAATACATTAAGGAAATGCTATACTCTACTACAAAAAATTAGAGAATGATAATTATGTATTAGGAAAAATATAATATGCCCTTATTACATATATAAGCCATACTTTTCTAAACAAAAATTCATCCATTCAAAATCAATGATATATAAACTGGAACATAGTTCATTTTTATCAAAAAGGGTCAGTACCAACTTGGTCATCTCATGTATAGTATATTTAAAAAATTATAGATAAGTTGGGAATGCTATTATAGATAAGTTGTGAATAATATCTCATGTAATATAGGAACTTTTTATTCTATTTTACCCCACACTATCATTTTTTGGTACATATATTGACTTCTATGATTTACTCCTATGAGTAAACTCCAACTGATAGATTTATATTATAATCATCCCTATGCTACCAAACTTCATATGCTACAATAAAATAAATTCATTCATTATTCTATTCACAATACACAGTCAATACAACACATGCTTTGAATAAAACCCATACCTTTCAGTCTACTTTTCTTTAACATAAGAAACTTATGACTTTATCCATGGGCAAAAACAAAGTGGGGTAGGATCAAGTGGGAAGTGGGGATAGCTGGGATAGGGTGAGTGATGGGAGGAAAATGGGAACAACTGTACTTAAACAACAATTAAAAAGTGTGAAAAAAAACAAATAAAAAAAGAAACTATGACTTTAATTGGGCCCTGGGCTATACTTGAACATCTGATGATCCTATTGCTTAATGTCCACTGCTTTCTGCTTTCCATGTAACTTTTGCCTTTCTACTACTAACAATGTATTAATTTGTCTATTCATTTTCAACCCTTAGTGCAAATATCTCTATTTATAATAAAATGGATGCAATTCTTTTCCTTGTTGGTCATTAGACAGCCAATACTATTGGCATTGTAGATAGCCATCTGGCATTTCCTCATTCTTCTATATCAGCATTGAGTTGATTAGATTGCTTCAGATACTTGTCAATTTGTATAGATAGATGAGTTTGGCTTTAATCTCTGTCCAATCAATGCTTTGTCACAGAATCTCACTTTATTTATTTGCCACAGAAATCTATATAACATTATCCCTCAGAGATTCAGTTAATTAGTCTATCATTGCTCCTTATTTCCTTCTGGTGGTCCAATTGACCATCATTGTTATTCTAATAGCACTAGATATTATAAATATAGATTCTTATCAGAAGAGTTGTAGAGCTTTCAAGGAAAATAAGAAATTTTATACATTTTTAAAATGTGTGGTTTCTAGAATTCAAAAGTTGAACTTAGAATCTCTCATGAAAAATTGAGAAAATTTAATTAAGAAAAATCAAGTAATCTTTATAATGATTAAGAAGTTATATACACGATTAAATGTAATTTCAAGAATCATTGAACTGCAGATTACAAAAGGTCAGTACGCTAGCAAATAAAAAAATGACCATATTCAAAGCATCTAGTACCAACATGTGAAGTACATTGAAATAAATGCATGAATAAATGAACGAATACATACATACATATGTACATCTTTCCTGTGTTCTGTAACTGCCTAAAAGCTTTTCATTCCAAAAAAGAAATTAATTAATTCTCTAACATGTGTGTTTTCAGAAAGATAGATTTTTTAATTTAAATATTTTATTCTTTATACTACCACAGTTCTCCCAGTTTTTCCCCATCTGTGGAAGATTTTATATTAATAATAAAAGTAGAAGAAAATATTTTCTTTTTAAAGTTGTGTTATCATATACATAGTTTTATGGGACAAAAGATTTTCAGTTTCCTCTTTAAAATCAAAGCGAGTAAATTTGCTACATTAAAATACTAAAACACATGGTAAGAAGATATATATGAGGAAAAAATTGTCATAAAAATTACAACCATTGAAAGGACTGACAAACTATTCTACCAGGCACAATTTAAACCCCTAGTTTCTATAATGAAAGGGGAAACATTGAAGTTTATCTTCAGCATATTATTTAGGCAAAAATTGACTCCATGCTTTCATCTTAAGCCACATGGACCCTTCAGGATCAGTTCTGGTAACCTACAAATTGTGCATGATCAATGACAATATGACTACAGTGGGTTACCATTTTACACATTCAGTAATTAAACCATGAGGAATACAAAGAATGAATTTTAGATTTTTATTAATATCTGAATAGTTTCATATACAGTGTGGGACAAAGGTAGATTTATAGTTATGATGATGAGAAACACAGTTTAGAACTTCTGGACAAGATGGAAGTGTAGGTAGACACACTTTGCCTTCTCCCACAACCAAAAGAAGGACAATAAATTTAAAAACAAAGAACAACTAGAACGGACAGAAAATTAAACTGTATGGAAGTCTGACAACCAAGGAGTTAAAGAAGAAACATTCATTCAGACCAGTAGGAGGGGTGGAGAAGGCAGCCAGGCAGACGGGACTCACAGCAAGCAGACTGCTGGAGGACCTGGGTGGGTGAGGCAGCAGATGGTGGAGTGGATGGTCCCACATTTGCATGCAGATAAACCAGGTGGAACAACTGGGGAGCAAGACAGACAGCATAACCCAGGGTTCCAGAGCATGGAAATAAAGCCTCAAAACCTCTGAATGAAAAAACCTGTGGGGGTTGAGATGGCAAGAGAAACTCCCAACCATAAAGGAGAGTTCCTTGGAGAAACCCACAGAGTCCTAGAACGTATACAAAACTACCTACCTGGGAATCAGCACCAGAAGGGCCCAATTTCCTTGTGGGTGGCAGAAGTGACTGAAAACCAGTAGAGAGCCAAACAAGCAGCATTGTTCCCTCCTAGACTCCTCCCCCACATACAGCTCCACAGCGCAACGACTTGGGTTGCCCTGCCCTGGTGAACACCTAAGACTCTGCCCCTTACTATGTAACAGGCATGCTGAGACAAAAAAAAAAGGCCCAAATGAAAAAACAGATCAAAACTCCACAAAAAGAGCTAAGTGACAAGTAGATAGACAACCTATCTGATGCAGATTTCAAAACACTGGTAATCAGGATGCTCACAGAATTGGTTGAACTTCATCACAAAATGAAGGAAGAAATGAAAGCTACACAAAGTGAAATAAAGCAAAACATACAGAGAACCAACAGTGAAGGGAGGGTAACTGGGACTCAAATCAACAATTTGGAACAAATGGAATAAATAGATATCCTATCAGAACAGAATGAAGAAACAAGAATGCAAAAAACCAAGGAGAGGCTTAGGAACCTCTGGGGACAACTCTAAGTACTCCAACATCTGAATCATAGGGCTGCCAAAGGATAAGAGGAAGAGCAAGAAATTGAAAACTTAAGTGAACAAATAATGAAGGAAAACTTACCCAATTTGGTGAAGAAAATAGACTTCCAGGAAGTCCAGAATTCCAGACAGTCCCAAAGTAGTTGGACCCAAAGAGGAACACACCAAGACACATCATAATTAAGTTACCCAAGATTAAAGATAAAGAGAGAATCTTCAAAGTAGCAAGAGGAAAGGAGAGATTCACCTACAAAGGAGTGTCCATAAGACTATCAGCTGATTTCTCAAAAGAAACCTTTCAGGCAAGAAAGGGCTGGAAAGAAGTATTTAAAGTCATGAAAAGCGAGGACCCACATCCAAGATTACTCTGTCCAGCAAAGCTATCATTTAGAATGGAAGGGCAGATAAAGTGCTTCCCAGATAAGGTCAAGTTGAAGGAGTTCATCATCACCAAGCCCTTATTATATGAAATGTTAAAGGAACTTATCTAAGAAAAAGATCAAAATATGAACAGCAAAATGACAACATACTCATAACTATCAACAAATGAACCTTAAAAAAAAAGCAAACTAAGCAAACAACTAGAATAGGAACAGAATCACAATAATGGAGATCACATGGAGGGTTATCAGTGGGTAAGTGGAGAGGGGAACAGGGGAAAAGATACAGGGAATAAGTAGCATATATTGTACAAAGAAAATAGACAAGGGGAAGTTAAGAATACTATAAGAAATGTAGAAGCCAAAGAACTTACTTGTATGACCCATGGACATGAACTAAGTGGGTGGGGCAGAATGCAGATGGGAGAGGGTGTGCAGGGCAGAGGGGAATAAAGAAGGGAAATGGGGTAACTGTAATAGCATTATCAATAAGATATATTTAAAAAGAAAGAGTTTATTCTTACATTGTTACTGATTACTTATTTTATTATTTTCCATATGAACAACTGTAAACCTACTTTTGCCCCACCCTGTATAGGCATAATCGTCAAGATATCCTTTGTGCTGAATAAGATCTGTCTGGAAAAAGCCCAGCCATTCTTAATATGATGAGAATGATTTGTGAGACATCAATGTAACCTGGCAGCCAAGGAGAGTGGACTGGAGTTCACATGCATGAATAATGATGACTTCACTGTACTAGTAAGTGGGGGTAGTAGACACCGTTGAGTGAACATGTGTACTGTGTGGCCATCACATTCAAAATTACTGAGTGAGTAGAGCAATGAAACTATATCAGATCTTGTGTTAAGCTGGAACATTCCTCCATGAAAACTTTTTGGATAATTCTGAAGGCTGCCGCTATGTGTAACTGGTGACTGGCAACTTTATCACAACAATGTACCTGATCATGCATTATGTCTCATGCAGAATTTTGGCAAAACATCAAATCACCTAGGTGACTCAGCCCTCCTACACCCTGTATCTGGTGCCCTGTGACTTCTGGCTTTTTCCAAAACTGAAATTACCTTTGAAAGGGAAGAGAGTTCAGACCATCAATGAGATTTATGGAAACATAATGGGGCGGCTGATGGCAATTGGGAGAGAACTATGTGAGGTCCAAATGGACCTACTTTGAAGGGGACTGAGGTGTTATTGCCCTATGTACGATGTTTCTTGTATCTTGTACCTTCTTCAATATATGTCTCTATATTTCATATTACATCACTGGATACCTTCTGGACAAACTTTGTATATAATTTATACACGTTGAAATTTTATCAATCAACTGGACATAATTATGAAAATTTTTTTTGCCAGAATAAAGTAGCATGATAATTGATGAGTACTTTGAAAACTCTTCATTTTAAGTGAAGCCATGTTTTTTTATTTTGAAAAGTTAAAAAGAGTAGTTAAGAATACAGTAAATATATTAAGAGAATGAGTTCAATAACCCTAGGGAGAACATGATGTACTTTTGATCAACAGTGTTTATGAAAATTTAAATAATATAAAGGAGAATAACAAAGCCCAGCTAAAATGAGTCTAATCTTTGTAGAACTATTTCTGCATTAGCATTCATAGCATTAAAGCAAGTAAACTTAGAAAACTTTATTACTATTTTTAGATATTTAATTTGTTTAATTCATAGGTTTTTCAAAATTCTGATTTTATATCTCCAGTGGCATCAGGAGAAAGGAAGCATCTATTTATTCTATTAACTGTAGCAGAGGGCCTAGAAGCTGCAATACTGTAAAACTATTCATTCTAAATCATAATGTCAAATTATAAAAATTTGAACCTTAAAATATAAAAGTTAATATTAAAGTTTTCTAATTTTGGTAAAATTTCAAACTAATTTTGTATCCCAGATGTTCTGCAATGATTACATTTGACCTCAACCTTGGTCTTTTTTTTTTTTTAAAGCATATTTTATCGATTACGCTGTGTGTTTCATGAGATGAAAAAAGATTGAAAATTGCTGCCTTAGCTCATTAATTTATAACATGATCTGTACCTGTAACCAAACCAATAGTAGTTAAATTCTGGAAAACTAAAATATTTTTTAAAAATATTTTATTGATTATGCTGTTACAGTTGTCCCATTTTTTCCCCTTTATTCCTCTCTGCCCTGAACCACACTCCCACCAGCATTCCTCCCCCCATTAGTTCTTGTCCATGGGTCATACATATAAGTTCTTTGGCTTCTGCATTATCTATACCAGGTGTGTCAAACTCATTTTCACCAGGGGCTGCATCAGTCTTGTGGTTGCTTTCAAAGGGCTGAATGTAATTTTAGGACTATGTAAATGTAACTACTCCTTAACAGTTAAGCCAGAGCTCGGCACTGCTACTGGGTAGAAACAAGGTTCTGGGCCATATAAAATAAGGTGGCAGGCTGGATTCGGCCCACAGGCCTTGTGTCTGCCACTTGTGATCTATACTATTCTTAACCTTCCCCTGTCTATTTTGTACCTACCAGTTATGCTTCTTACTCGCTGTACTTTCCCCCACCATTCTCTCCCTTCCCACTCCCCACTGATAATTCATGTGATCTCCATGTGATCTCCATGTGATCTCCATTTCTGTGATTCTGTTCCTGTTCTAGTTGTTTGCTTACTTTGTTTTTGGTTTTTTTTTTTGTTTTTTTTTTTTTTTTTAGGTTCAGTTGTTGATAGTTGTAACTGCCTTATTTTGTTTTTTAGATTTAATTGCTGATAGATATGTACTTATTGCCATTTTACTATTTATATGTTTTATCTTTTTCTCTCTTCTTCTTAGAGACCCTTTAACATTTCATATAATACTGGTTTGGTGGTGATGAATTCCTTTAGCTTTTTCTTATCTCATAAGCTCTTTATTTGTCCTTCAATTATAAATGAGAGATTTGCTGGGTAAAATATTCTTCATTGTAGGTTTTTGCTTTTCAATTCTTTGAATAATTTTTGCCAATCTCTTCCAGCCTGCAAAGTTTCTGTTGAGTAATCAGCTGACAGTCTTAGAGTAGCTCCCTTCTAGGTAATTACATGACATTCTCCTGCTTCTTTTAAGATTCTCCCTTTGTCTTTAATATTTTGCATTTTAATTATGATGTGTCTTGGCATGGGCCTCTTTGGGTTCATCTTGTTTGGGATTTACTGCACTTCCTGGACTTGTATGTCTATTTCTTTCACTAGGTTAGGGAAGCTTTACATCAATATTTTTTCATATAGGTGTTCCATTCCTTGCTCTCTCTCTTCTCCTTTGGAACTCCACTAATTCAAATGTTGGCACACCTGAAGTTGTTCCAGAAGCTTTTTATACTATCCTCACTTTTTTTGGATTCTTTTTTATTTCTTGCTGTTCTGATTGGGTGTTTTCTCCTTCCCTTTCTTCCAAATCTCTGATTTGATCTTCTGCTTCATCTACTCCACTGTTGCTTCCCTGTAGTGTATTTTTTATTTCAGTTAATGTATTCTTTATTTCTGACTGGTTCTTTTTATGTTCTCTAGATCCATTTTTTTTAAAGACTTTATTTATTTTAGAGAGGGGGAAAGGGAGGGAAAAAGAGAGGAGGGAAACATCAATGTGCTGTTGCCTCTCACAACCTTCACCAGGGGATGTGACCTGCCACCCAGGCATATGCCCTGACTGGGAATCAAACTGGCGACCTTTGGTTCCCAGGCCATGCTCAGTCCACTGAGCCACACCAGCCAGGACTTTAGCTTCATTTTTATGTTCCTTATCTCTTTGTTGAAGTTCTCACTAAGTTAATCTACTCTTCCTCTAATTTAATTTAAAATCCTTATAACCAGTGTATTGAATTCACAGCTAGTAGACTGCTTGTCTCCATTTGTTTAGTTCCTTTTCTGGAGTTTTGTTCTGTTCTTTTATCTGGGACATGTTTCTTTGTCTCCTCATTTTAACAGCCTCTCTGTGTTTGCTTCTGTGTATTAGATGGCACTGCTACATCACTAGAGCTCAGTAGAGTGGTCTTTTCCAATAGATGTCTTTTAGGGTCCAGTTGCATAGCTTCCCCATTTGCCCAAGCTGGACACTTCAGATGCAACCACTCACCATGTGGGCCTGCTGTAGTTGAGCTTTCATCACTGTTGGCACATCAGTGGGAGGTATTTACCACCAGGCTGATCAGCTGGCTGCGAGGACTGGCTGCAACCATCATGGAGGAAAAATTGCAGAAACCCACCCCCCTGGACCATGACTTACTTCAGCAGGGCTCTGTTGCCTGCTGAGTCTTCCCTTTGAGTGTGTCACTTGCAGAGGTGATTGGATGGTTCTTTGATGTGGTCTGAAGCTGTCTACCAATTGTGCTAGCTCTGGCACCTCCAGGAGGTGCAGGCCAAGGTCAGCCACCTCCTATGTTCTGCCTGGTACTACCCTGCATGAATTATAAAGTGATCTGCAGATTGTTGCTACCTATGCTGGGCTTGGAGGAGCCAAGAAGAGGTAAAACTGTGAATTAAGGCAGGCTGCCACTAGTGCTGGGTCTGGAACCAATTAATGAGAAGTACAGGGCACATTCAGGCCAGATGCTATTTGTTTGAAAAATTTTAAGAAAGTCTAAAGCATGAGCCACAACATGCCTTCATATGGGAAAGCCACTAGAAACAGCTTGGGTGGCCCCATAAGCTGGGTGGGGCAGGGTCTCATAGAATCATCAGGGCAGGGCTAGCAATGCTAGCCAGGTTGATGGAGTCTCAGTTATGGTGCCCACCTGCCAGTTCTGTGTGTGGAGGGCTCATCAAAGGAATAATGGCTTCTGCCAGCTCTCCAGTCTGGGAGAAAGCTTCCCCTCTAGCTCTAGCCCTGATGCTGGACAATTTAGTTCCTCCCTATATGTCCTTGGTGCCTTTTGAGCTGCTGCTCCAGTGCTGGAGCTCAGCAGGAGTGAGTCAAAGTCCATGTGCAGGCCCTTTAGAGGAACTTCCTGGGACTTCAGGAGTGCTCCATCTCACTCAGCCACAATCCCCACTGGTTTTTACTCTCAGATGTTATGGAGACTCCTCTTTCTGGCCTTAAAACACTGGGCTGGTGGGCCTGGTGTGGGGGTGGGATGCCTTGCTCCTCAGGGGGCACCTCTGCAGCTGAGATATGTCTCCCAATTTTTAACTGCCACACATGAGTGTGAAAACCATTCCACATCTGTCCCTCCTTCCAGTCTCAATGTGGCTTCTTTGTACTCTTAGTTGTAGGACTTCTGGTCAGCTAGATTTCAGGCAGTTCTGAATGATGGTTGCTCTTTAGTTTAGCTGTAATTTGATATGGTTGTGGGAGGATGTAAATACCATATTTACCTACGCAGCCACCTTGACCAGAAGCAAGAATCTTCATTTCTAACAAGTTTCCAGGAGATGCCAAGGCTTCTATGCAGGACCCACACAGAGGAGAAAATCCTAGAAGATGCCTCAGCATCACAGCAGACACTATCTATGTGTGGGATGAACACTTGCATGTTCTGAGCCAGGAATCCTGGAAACGAATTATGTCTACCCACTAAACTTTGTGTTGGATTCTTAAATTAGAAGAGGGGAAATAGAGGGGATTGGGCATTAAAAGATACGGTGAGGCATATTAAAATTTTTAAGAGTTCACTTGAGCAAAAATTGATTCTAATTCAGCAGATTCCAATCTAGCAGATAGAAAGGAGTTCTGAAGAACTATGTGAAATGAAAGACTTTTACAGGTAAAGTTAATGCTATGCTAAAAAGTGGATTGTTTATTGCAAATTATTTCCCTTTAGGGAATGGCAGGATCTCTGTCAGCAGATGACCTAACTAGTACTGGAGATTTCTGATTGGCTTGTTGAAGATTCCATTTCTGGGAAGCCAAAACTATAATCTAGTCTCAGTGTGGTGACATCAGGCTTAACATAAGTGACTCCATTTTGGGCCCATTGTCTTGTTTCTAATACAGGTTACCTCTTGCACAGCTTATAAATGTTCTACTCTGTAACTGTAAAGGAGAAGTATCAGAGAGTTGGGCAATACATAAACAGATTATATTAAAGACAAAAGTTTGTGTAATGACTGAAGTATCTTAAATTATATCACAAGTGTAAAACTCTAAAAAACACTACATAGCCCTGGCTGGTGCAGCTCATTGGACTGAGTGCCAGCCTGTGAACCAAAGGTTGCCAGTTCGATTCCCAGTCAGGGCACAAGTCTGGGTTGCAGGCCAGATCCCCAGTTGGGGGCATGCAAGAGGCAACCACACATCAATGTATCTCTCCCTTCCTTCCCCTCTCTCTAGATATAAATAAATAAAATCTAAAAAAAAACCCCACTATGTAAATTTCTATTACAAAGCAAAAAGAAACAGCTGATAGAAAATCAAGAAATGTAAACCAAAAACTGTGAATGAATGCTCTAGAAATAATATAAGTAAAAAGAAAAGCAAGAACACACAGCATTAATTTAAATTTAAAGTGAAAAAGATAAACAGCATAAAGTACAAGCAACAAGACAGAATTTTACAAACACTTCATTTAAAGAAAAAGATAATTGAGAAAAAATGGACCTACTAAACTAAGAGGGACATGAAAATTATTATAACTAGCAAATGGTTAGATATTAAAAAACATTTTATATCAGCCTTTAGGTTGAAAAATTGAAGAAACTAAATCTGTAGAGTTAGAAAGTACTGAAAAACTAACACAAAAAGTACTTTAAAATTTTGAGAATACATCAATCACCCAGCTATTACATATTACCAGGAGGATGACATGTAATCTAAGATAGAGGAAAATTTAATAATGTTTCCATGGAACTAAATTTTTATTGTTATAATCATTATTTAATATGTCTTAACATCAATAATATATTAGGGCTGTACTTAAGGTAGAAATAACTGCTTCTGCATGAATTTATGATTCATGCTGAAAGACAAACACAAGGGAAGAATAAAATACATTCAGGGAAAGATCCAGAAATCATTTTCCCTACAAAACGTTAGACTGTACTACATAAAGGTGATAATATTCTATGTTTGTTGAAAAGTTGAATTGAAAATATGCTAACAAAGTATAATAATTTATGTCCCATTTAGCCTAGACCTGAAATATTTTCCTTCTACCAAGTAACCCAGGATACCATAACATGGGGAAAACTATCCACTATTAACCCAGAGGAGTAAATGAAGCACTTTGGGAGTGAACCACCTTTCAGATCACCAAGGCTCTATTGGCCTAATTACACCCCATTGTACTAAGTGGTAGTTTAACGGGAGGGTGGATGTAAGGCAACTACAGGGCACTTGACGCAACAGGAAGCATTTTACTCTTCTGAGAGCATACTTACAGACACTACATTGATAACAATTGTCTAGTAACACTTCACAGAAGTACCTCTCTACATTTCTATGTATAAATTCACTTTTAAGTTTGTCACTGGAAGAAAGCGTGATTTTTGCAACACTTAAAATTGTACAGAAAGCAAGTGGTATTTTAAAATTAAATTAAACTTTAAGCTAAAGGAGTTATTCAAACTGCTTGAAAGCCACAACACATCTTCTATGGGCACTGCAGTGTCCAATATGAACTATTGCATATGTGAATTTTCAGATGGTGTGGGGGAAGCCATCTGTGTCTAGGAGAGTTTATATACATTTTGAGTAGTAGACATGCATGAAAAAAATGCCTTGTCCCTGTTCCTAGGTCATCAAAAAACAGGATGCACTTGAAGTTCTAACTTATTTTGACCACAACAAATAATTCTTGGCTCAGATTCACTCTACCAGGACCCATTGGAACCCCTTCCTGCAAGAGGACATGACCCCATATGGTCCATTAAACATAACGTAAGCTATCTCTAGCTGGCTGCCTGAACAGTCTTTAACAGTACTATTCAGAGCAGTGACAAATATCTTTTCAAGTAGCTATATCACTTTCAGGAACTTATCTTCTTTAAATTTTTGTGTTACTGATTTTAGAGAGAGAGAATAGAAGGGAGATGGGGAGGGGATAGAGAAACACCAATTTGTTGTATTTGTTGTTCCACTTATTTTTGCATTCATTGGTTGATTCTTGTATGTACCCTTACTGGAGATCTAACTCACAACCTTGGCATATTGGGATGATGCTCTAACTAATTGAGCTACCCACCTAGTCGGGGCTTTAGGAATTTAACTTTAAAAATCATTGTGGGATGGTACCTCACTGTGGTTTTAATTTGCACCTCTCTGATGGCTAGTGATGCTGAGCATCTTTTCATATGTCTCTGGGCCCTCTGTATGTCTTCCTTGGAAAAGTGTCCAGTCAGAGTGGCCAACATAAACAAATCAACAAACAAATGTTGGAGAGGATGCAGAGAAAAGGGAACCCTAGTATGTTGTTGGTGGGAATGCAGACTGGTGATGCCACTGTGGAAAACAGTATGGAATTTCCTCAGAAAACTAAAAATGGAACTGTGTTTTGACCCAGCAATTCTGCTGCTGGGATTATACCCTAAGAGCCCTGAAACCAATCCAAAAGAACCTATGCACCCCAATGTTCATAGCAGCACGATTTACAATAGCCAAGTACTGGAAGCAACCTACAAGCCCACCAGCAAATGAGTGGATCAAAAATCTATGGTACATTTACACAATGGAATTCTACACAGCAGAGAGAAAGAAGGAGCTTATACCCTTTGCAACAGCATGGATGGAACTGGAGAGCATTGTGCTAAGTGAAATAAACCAGGCAGTGAGGGACAAATACCATATGATCTCACCTTTAACTGGAACATAATCAACAGGAGAAAAAAAGCAAACAAAATATAACCAGAGACAATGAAGTTAAGAACAATCTAACAATAGCCAGAGTGGATGGGGGAAGGGATAGTGGGGAGAAGGGTTTTCAGGAACCACTATAAAGGACACATGGACTAAACCAAGGGGAAGGGTGGAAACCAAGGGGGAGGTGTGTTTGGCTGGGGTGAAAATGCAGACAACTGTAATTGAACAACAATAAAATAATTTAAAAATTGAAAAAAAATCAGTGTGGGTATGTTGTTTACAGTAGCAAAATTTTAGAATCAATTACACAACACAGGAGCCAAAACTATGCCATCTGCTTACAGTTAAGTACTAAATAGTCAGTATAAATAATGATGTAGAAAAATATGTAATGGTGTTGAAAAATACATGCTCAATTTAAGTGAATAAAACACTTTAATTTGCTAAGTATTATTCCATTTTGTTATATCTGCATATATAAATGTGTAAAGTAAATCAGAAAAAAGAATGAAACACGCTGACAGGTTAAAATGTTATAATCTATCTGTTAAAATAAGATCAGAGATGATATTTATTCTTTGTGCTTTTCCCTATTTTTCTTTATTATTATTATTATTATTAATTTTGATAGTTTATCTTTTATTGTATTTCTTCCATCACCAAATATATCCCTTATACCCTCTTCCACCTGCTTTTCATTTTTTAATAAAAGAAACACATGTGCTCCATCAAAATATTATGTGTATATCTTAACATTTGGCATCATCATTCTTCCAAGAAAGAAAATTTAAAAAATAATAATAATTTGATGAGTCAGTTGGGCAGAGGGTGAAAGCTGTCAGCATGGAACACAAAGTCACCAGTATCTAAGATAAAGAATGTAGATGTGGTTTACAAGGAGATGGGTTACGAGGAGAGAGCTTTGGTGTGTTCTTGAGTGGGAGGGAGAACAGAAAAGGTGGAGGGCAAACAAGAAGGCTGATACACAAAGGCAAGCATATTGGTGGAAATCAGCCTGTGTAAACCTCCCTGAGGTGGAGTGGCTAAAGGACATTTTAAAAATAAAATGACTTCTAGTTTCAGGCCCTTGCAGTGTGAGAAGATGCTTGATATGGTTTCAATTTTCTTGAATTTGTTGAGGCTTGTTTTGTGTACTGTCATGTGGTCTATCTTTGAATATGTTCCATGTGCACTTGAAAAGAATGTGTATTTTGCTTTTTTGGGATGAAATGTTTTATATATATATATATATATATATATATATATATATATATATATATATATATATATGTTAAGTCCATTTGTTCAATGCTGCGATATCCTTGTTGATGTTTTGTTTACACAATGGAATACTACACAGAAGGAAGAAAGAAGGAGTTCCTACCCTTTGCTATACTTTGGGTGGATCTGGAGAGCATTATACTAAGTGAAATAAACCAGGTGGTGAAAGGCAAACACCATATGATCTCATCTATAAGTGAAATATAATCAACAAAACAAACAAGCAAACAAAACATAACCAGAGACATTGAAATTAAGAACCAACTGACAGTAACCAGAGTGGAGGTGGGAGGGGATATGGGGGGCGGGCGGTTAGGGGGAAGGGTCATGAAGGAACATGTCTAAAGGATGCATGGACAAAACCAAAGGTGGGTAGGATTAAGGATGGGAGGTGGGGATGGTTCGGGTCAGAAAATAGAGACAACTGTACTTGAACAACAAATTTTTTTAAAATTTTAAATAATAAAATAAAATGACTAGTATTTACTGCTTTTACACTTGTTGCCTATGTTGTTAAAACCCTCCCCAAAATCTTCAGTAAAGTTCAATGTACTCATGAATATTATGTGCAAGAGTCAGTTCCTCAGAGTGACTTCAGAAAGAGCTGAGTTTCCTCTCTGAATGTGTCCGAGTGCACACCAAAGCTGGCAGCCCCGAGGGAAGACATTAGAGGTAGAGGAAGCTGTGAGATCTTAAGGTTGAGAAATTCATAAGCATCTTAGTGTAGGTTCTGCATTTCAAGACATGGAAATGGAGGATGTGGTGAGTGTATTAATCTTGTTGGTTGCTACAGACCAGCACCCCAGTTGGTCCAGAACGCAGAACATGAAATCAAAGAGGATGAACTTGAGCCTAAAATATTCAATAGAATTTGACTGGCCAAGTTGTGTGTTTGTTTGGGACCTATCATCCTTTCCTTATTTCTCCCTTTTGGAATAAAAAGTATGCCAGACCCACCAATGTATTTTGCAAATGCATAACTCTCTGACTTCAGATTCATAGTTGGCAAGAATTTTGCCTCAAGTTTCACTCAGATCTGATTTAGATGGTATGTGGATATGACTTCAGACTTTATATTCAAGAGTTAATGCTGGAATGAGTTAGGATTTGGGGGGATGTTGTGATGGGATAAATGTATTTTGCATGGTAGAAGGGCATGAATTTTGGAGGGTCAGGAGTAGATTGCTGTAGATTGAATTGTTTGTCCCCAAAATTCATATACTGAATTCCAAACTCCCACTCTGATGGTATTTGGAAATGGGGCTTTTTAAATAAATAATTGTGTTTCTAGGAGTTCATGAGTGTGGAGCCCTCATGATACAATTAATAAGCCCTGTAAAAAAGAGACACCAGAAAGAAGCTCTATCGCGCTCTCTCTCTCCCTCTCTGTTCCCCACCTCCCATATGAGGACAGGAAGTGGAGGCAGCCATCTGGATGCCAGGAAGAGCAACCTTGAGGAGGAACTGAATTGCTGACACCTTGATCTTGGGCTTCAATCTTCCCAGAACTATGGGAAAATAAATTTTCTCTTGTTTAAACACCCAGCCTGTGGTATTTTGTTATGGCAGCCCAAGCTGATTAATACACTGGTATTAAGAAGCTGGAATATAACTGAAGCTGATACCTGGGTCACAATTTTAAACCAAATAAAACTTTAAAAATTCAGGCTCAATAGTTAGCCTGATTTATGCCACTTGCCTTTCAGAAAGAAACTCCAGTTGTTGCTATTGACTTCAGCCTAACATTTTACCATCTTGTTTTACCTTCTATAGTTTCTCCACATTCCGTCAGCCTAACCCCTATTTTTGCCTGAATACCTGCCTGGTGGTTTGTTGCCAGCCCAATATTCAAAAGTGATGTAACCCTGGCTCAGATTTCTCTGTTTCCATCCTCAATTTAGTTTAAAAACTATGAAAAGTCTCATGCTTTAGTTTTTAGACCTTAATACTGTTTTGCTTTTGAAGATTAGTCTTCATCACCTGCAGGCACACAGAAAAACCTTGGCTTCTTGCTCTGATTTTCTCACCTACATTTTCTCATCTACAAAACTGGATTGTGCCTACCTATGAATATTAATGTCAAAGTGTGAGGTTTTACTATAGTTCAGCAAGAAATTGTATTCTTGTGCCACCTGGACCATTTGAGTGACACTGTGCTCTATGAGCTTTCACATAATTGGTTGACCAATAAGTAGAGTCAATTCCAGTAAGATAATTAACCTGGTCAAGATTGATAAGGGGAAATAAAACATTTTTGGAAATACATAATTAAAGATAAAAGTTGTAAGTATGTCAGCAAAAAATGCCATATGTAGTTGCAAAGTAATACTTTGCTCAATTCCTGTGAAATTGTGTGTAACAGCCCCCAACTCAATAAGGAGCAGACCCAAGTAAGAAATATAGCTGCAAATCTCCTCACAGATCTGTCTTGTCTAGGTGGGGGCACAGTTCATCCAGAGCTGATTTTCTGGAGAAAAGAAGTACTGATGAAGAGAAATCTGATGAACTCTCTAGATTTCTCTCTGCAGGATGCATTTCTCCAGCATGATTTCTTATGAACAAATGTTGAATAATTATCTAAATAAGATTGGTTTGGTTGAGCCCAATAGGTGCCCACTTGTCTCAGACCTCATATAAATATATATATATATATTTTACAATTATATATTATAATATTTTAATTGGGCTAAGTACAATATGAAGATATAAATGGTGTATTATGGGATATCCCTTATAGTCAAAGAACACTTCCTGGAGAGCAATTCAGAAAACTTATGAATACAAAGATGCACCACAAGTGATGAGTGATACAAGGATAGAGAAGTAGAGATGAGGTGATACTCTGACCCTTATGGCTAGGGTGTTTGGACTTCACCTTGTAGGAAATGAGGAACTTTTGAAAAATTCTTACACATTAAATCTTTACCGGAGATCTGTGACTTTATAATTTCCTTATTTGAATGATCTATCTAGTTCATCCCAGTTGCTTTCTCCACAGTGATTATCATTAAAATCCTCCAACAGAAAAGCATCACTGTGTTTGTTTTCTAGTTTCACTAGGAAGAGGGAAATTAAGGAGTTTGGTTTACATTCTGCAATTAAACTTCAAATAATTTTTTTAAGCCAAGGAATGGAATGGATAAGCACATAGGAGCCAAGAGGGGGAGAAAGCAGGCTGAGTCTTGGGAGCTCCATGCAAGGAGAAAATGAGATTCAGGAACTGCATCTGAGTAGGGCATGGGACAGAGTGACCAACAGATCCTTGGGACTCCTACTACTCCCACGTGAGAAATTAGAAGTTCCAGCAAGGCTTGGTTACTCAGTTGGAAAAACATAAGAAACTTGATGATCCATAATGCTTGATACTGGTCATACTCAAGTAAAAATGTCTTGACTCTATTATTTTTTGGAGGAGTTTTATAGAATATTTTGAATTTTTCATGTCACTAATGGTGTGTCATTAAGTAACATGCCAATGTGAAATTAGTCTTTATACAATTTCTCATGAGTAATTATATGTAATTTAAAAGAAATATGAATTGCTCCTACCTTAAGGTGGTGATATATTGTGCCATCATTTATGATTCAGATAATAATCACACCCAAAGAATAACAAGATCAAAATGTGTGTTTCTAAGCAAGGATGCTAAGTGGTATAGTATATTGAGCAGTTATAATGGAAAAATTTCCCAGCAAATTGTCCAATATTTGCAAAGAAAGATAAATTTTTAGAGTCTATCAGAAGAGAATTCTCCACAGGTTTTTCACATTTCTGCAAGTCTTGTGAAGTGAAGCAATGACTGCCCTTTGTTTCAAATTACTAACCACCCTTTGTTGCAGACTATCTTTTCAAGGATGTTTGTATAACCAACAGCCTTGGAAGATACAGTGTATCCCTTCAGAATAAAAGACAGGTCTGCTTATTACCTTAAGAGATAGAGATGTGTCTCCCTCCAGAGAAAAGGGCTCATTCGACTGCCCATTATAAAAATTTGGGTTCCCTAAACTCAGAGTTCCTCCTGAGTCCCCTGTAACACATACCACATATACAAGCATCGATCTGGGCCCATTCAACACTGCACCCATGGAACTAGGAGGCAAGGAAAATTGATGAAAATATGCCAAACTTATGCTTTATTGCCATTATCAATAAAGTTCTTTGTCTCTCACATAAGGGTCACATGTCTTCTGCCAGCCTCCATGAAACTGATACAGGCTAAATTGTTAGCTTCCATGTAGGATAAAATCTCAGACCCTTCACACTTCTGGTAGAGTCAAATGGTCAAAAGCATCTATGACTGCCTTTGGGTAACATTTTAATTAGGGTTTGTCTCAACATGACAACTTGACAATAATCATATCAAAATGTATCATTATGTCCTAAGGAAAGTACATCTGTAGAATCCAAGGAGAATGGCAAGCTGACTTGGGCTCTCCAAATTCTAGGGGACTGTACTATAAAATCTATATGAGAAATATTTCTCTACAATGACAATGATTTCCTCTTATCCACGCACCAGTCAGAGAAAGCATCTTGCTCCTTTAACATGTTTCATGGGAGTAATAAGTAGAATCTGCAAGGAAGGTCTGGAATTAGATCCATTACTACTCTGCCAACTCCAAGCTCTATGGCTGTAAATGAGCTACTTATTCTCCTGCAATCTCAGTTTTCTATCCTCTAAAAAATGGAAATAGTGCCTGTCTTACATGGTTATTATTAAGAATATATAGAAAGAGATGTTGGAAACCGCCCTGCCTGATTTCAGAATCTGTAATCCCCATGGCTAAGGCTAAGTCAGAGAACTTGGGACCATAAACCATTAAGGAGACAAAGCTTATCTCCCTGGCAGGGGCGCCACCCCTGCCCATTTTACTTTACCCTGCTTGGCCCTGAGCCCGACCAGTTAGCCAATGACAGGTAAGATTCCTCAAGGGAGGGACGACCTAAGACAGGCATGGTCACGAAAAGGCCCACAAGAAGGACTTGGGGGACTATAGAAAAAGGGGGTGATGGACCCTCGCCCCTCTGCTTTGACATAGCCTGAGTCCTCATTCTGTCTGCAAGAAGCCTCCTAATCTCTTGGCTGCCTTACTTCCCCTGCCTGACTTAAGCCTGAAACAATGACAGAGGGCAGTGCAATCCTGTGCTGGAAAGGGCAGATTCCCCAGGGTGATCAGGCCTAAGAAAGGATACATAAAACCCTGTGAAACCTGCTTTGCTAAGAATGTCCTCAGTTTTCTGATAAGGGTCCAAGCATGAAATGAGTTTCTTTCTCAAAGTTTCACAGCCCTTTAGCTAACTGACCCTGACTCAGAATAAGCCCTCAGAGTTCCTTGTATGTTATCTATTGTTTGATCCTTACTGCCTGACAATGATTAATGAGCTTTACCTGTATTCCTGTGCAAATTGAACCCAATAAAAGCCCATTGAGGAAAAGGCTCTTGTCATTTCTCCTTTGAGAGACTGGCCACCTTTCCTCCCCAAGCAGATCATGTCTTGGTAGACTTATTCTCATCCATGGCGGCCAAGGGGGCCCTGCGGGTGGAGCCCCCCCACAGAGAGAGATGATATGTATGTAGAGGGCATGTATAGAGATTTATGTATACTATATATACATAAGTGTCACTTAACACAGGGTTGTCATTTAAAATGATAGTTATTATCATTATCACTTTTATTAATTAATACAAAGCATACCTACAAAAGTTTGAATTTAGATTTGGAGGATTAGTCAGTCAATAATCTTATTTATATTTTCATATGGGTAATATTCAAGAGTAAGCATTAAGTTTCAACTGATGATGGTTACTCAGTCTGTTTTGCTGCATTTCCTAGAAATCACTTATATGTGTGACAAATCTCACATTGTGTTTACTACGTTGCAATATTTTAAAAAAAACTCATTTTTTTGTTACACATTCAGCAACTGAGAAAAATATGGCATAGATCTCTGCTGTTAACTATGTACTAGATAGAAGCAAATAATTACAATAAAATGTAGCTATTTTAATTCAGTTTGTCTTTATTTGCATAAGGTCAGGAAATAAATAAATAAATAAAGATCTAACACAATGATAATGATATAATAGAGACAGATAGAGACTTCCTTTGAAGCACAGAGAAAGGACTGACTCTCTCTAACTATGTAGTAAATTTAGAATCTTGTTGAACTACTTGAAATATCAATGTGTATGTGTTAAGGGCCATCTCTTCACTGTCTCCAAAGCACTTATAAGAAATATCTATGGTCACCCCTCCTCCAATTCCAAGACAGCATGTCTCACCCTTGCTCTTGATCCCAGTCCCTCCCTCTGCCTCAAGAACTTTGGTTCAGCATTCATTGTCTCTCTTTTTGGTGCAAAAGCTCTTAACCAAGAAACAGTTAGCTTTTCAGGACACCAGTAATTCCCTTAAATGGCGTGCAAACTTTAGTAAGTACATGCAATATATATTTTTCTGAAACTAAACAAATTTCATTAGGTAATCAGAGAATCTGTGATGTACACACACAAAAAATGTTAAGAAGTAGTGTTCTGATGTATGTTTAATTTCTCCCTCTCTTCTGGTCCTTTCTCCTCAGCACATTTTATGAAAGCACTTCACAACCCTCCTCTATCTGTCACTCTTTTTCTTCCTACCTTACTGCAAAGCTTCTTGGGAAAGGAATTAAGTGCTTACTGCATTTAAGTATTATTTGCATTTCATGCTCAACCCATTACTTTTTGGCATCTAGTACCACAGCTGTTCATTCAGATTGCTCTTGTTAAACCTACATGTGATTTAAGTGACCCAAAGAGGAAAATATTTATGCAGTCTAATCTTATTTGATAACTATATGTGGTGTTCACTACACCCTTCTCCTTAAAACACTCTGCGGCTTTGACTTCTACACACACCAATATTGTTGCCCTCCTACTTTTGCAATCCTATCTTCCCTCAAAGTATTTCTGTTAGTCATGGATTCATCTTTGGTTCCATGCAATACTCATTCTTAAAGTCTTTCTGGAAAAACTCCTGTAAGTTCACCCTTTGTTTCAATTACTTTTAATACTGATACCAGCTTACTGAGGCTTAACCCATATTACAAAGGAAGTCCAATGCCTTATGTAAGATTTCTGAAGAATTCTTAGAGAATTAGGTTTTTGTGGGAACTCCTGACTCTGAGCTCCGGGTCCTGCTAGACTCAATCTCACCTGTATTTCATACTTTTCAATTGTTCCAAACTTACTGCCTTAGATGTAAAACTTAGCTTTTTTTCCCCCTTAATTTCTCCCAAAGTAATGCACAAGGGCACGTGTAAGCAGAATTCTTAACTGAACATATCAGCTAAGTAGTTTATGTGTGCCAGTGAGAGGAGGGGTGGTATGATTATATCAGAGCATTTCTCACTCATAACCTTTCTGGATGGGCTCCAGTCCTTCACCATATTCCTCAGAACACATGTGTACCCTCAAGATTCTCTCCTTATCTCTGCTTCTCTGTTTCCAACCATTTGACTGTATTAGATGATGTAACTTAACTTTCTACCCATAGTGAGTATTTTTAATAGTTTATTTTTATTGTATTTTTCTCCATTGCCATTTATCTCCCTTATACCTTCTCTCACCTCCACTCCCCACTGTAATCACCACACTGTTATCCCTGTCCATGAGTTCCTTTTCTTTCTTGTTTGATTCCTCCACCTCCCAAACCTATCCCGAGAGCTGTCAGCCTGCTCTCTATGAGCCTGTCTCTATTTTGCTTGTTAGTTCAGTTTGTTCATTAGATTCCACATGTGAGTGAAATCATACACTCACTCTTGAGTTTAACATTGTATATTCAAAGACTCACTACAAAATCCATTTTAAAAGAACTAGAATCTATAGAAAAGAATCTGATGAAAATTCTACCAAAGAAAAATAGAAAAACTGAGAAGGCTAGATACAGCATAAGAGAAGATTAGTAAACTGGAATGTAGGTCAACAGAAAATATCCAGACTGAAGCATGAAGAGAAAATCAGGATGAAAAATATGGACATAAGCATAGTTATAAATAACATATTGAAACGATCCACATATCAAATGGCAAAATCCTAGATAATATAACATATTCAAGGAGCTCAAGATAACTTCTCATCAAACAGGACCAGATTGAGAAATAGCAACCAGAATCACCCAAGAAAGTACTTTTTAAGCTCTTATATAGAATAATACTAAGTATAAATCATGTAACTAGCAAATATAATAACTATGGGAAATAATATTATAAGAATTATTTGTAATTAAAGACATACATAGTTTTAATATATATTAAATGTCTTATAATCTTATATAGTTACTTCTTCTTATTCCAAGTGGTTAGGTTCTATAATGTCACCATAAAATTTGAATTAATAAATAGTGAATTATTTCCCCTAAGGGAAACACAGGATTGAATTCTTGCAAGCCACTGATCACAGCATTTTTATTAATCTTGTTTTATGTGTGTTCACATTTAGAGATGTCTTACTTAATATATATATTGTTGATTCACTAACACTGAGCTCACAGCCAGCGGCACTGTAATTCATGCCTGAATGAAGCTAATCTAACACACCTATTTTCTCCACAAGGCACATTTGTAACTGCTTGCATTTTGGAACACTACACAAAACTCCATTACTATTTTATACAGCAAAATCACCATCAAAAAGGATAAAGTTGTGAAAAAGGGACACTAAATATACTACCTTGAAAAGGACACTTGTTTCCAGGACGTAAGCTGAAATAAGAAAGCAGTGTCTCCTTGTTCAGCCTCAACTGGGAACTTTGGGTGACTCAGGGTTTTTGCCACTCTGCATGTGCATTTCTAAAATTAACCAATGAGTATTTTTAAAATTGTTAAATTATAGTTCTCCCCATTTTCCCCCCCATTAGTCTCCCCTGCCCTATCCATCTCCCACCTGCCACATTCAATCTTCCCTTGCCCTGCCATTGTCTTTATCCATGGGTCCCTTTTACATGTCCTTTAACTTGATCCTTCCCCTTCTTTCCATTATCTCCTTCCCCCGAACTCTGGCCACTCGAGTTTGTTTTTTCTATCAATGTCTCTGGTTCTATTTTGCTCACTTGTTTGTTTTGTTGATTATGCTCTACTGACAGATGAGATCATGTGGTATTTGTCTTTTATCACCTGGCTTATTTCACTTAGCATAATACTCTCCACTTCCATCCATGCTGTCATGAAGGGGAGGAGTTACTTCTTTCTTTCTACTGCATAGTATTCCATTGTGTAAATGTACCACAGTTTTTTGATCCACTAATTCACTCATGGCACTTAGGCTATTTCCAGCCTTTGGCTATTGTAAATAACACTGCTATGAACAGCGGGGTACATAAGTTCTTTTGAATTGGTGATTCAGGAGTCCTATGGTATAATCCCAGCAGTGGAATTGCCAGGTCAAAAGACAGTTCCATTTTTAGTTTTTTGAGGAAATTCTATACTGTTTTCCACAGTGCCTATACCAGTCCAGGTTACAAATACATTTTAGCAAGTATATGAATTCCAAAATACAGAATCTGTGAATAATGTGAATCAAACATGTGTGTGAGTATGCACACACATATATCATTTATATTTGTATAATTTCTCTTTAAATTGTTATGATTTATATTTATTATATATTGTAATGACACAGGTAAAGATTGACATATTCTCATAAACAAGAAATTTTAACAAGGGCAACCTCTCCCACCTCTATACCCTAGCACCTCCCCTCCCATAGGCCCTGATTTTCTTTGTTTCTATAAACTTATTATATTTAACAGATTCTAATCTTTTATTTATAACTCACTTGTCCATTCATTCCTTTACTTGTTGTGTTTATTATTCACTTTCTGTTTTCCTCTGCTATGCAAATTTCACAGACAGGCGCCTTTGTTTTGTTCACTGATGTTTCCTAAGCAAAAAGTTAGAAAGAAGGAAATAGGCGGAGCTGTAAAGTAGTCACAAGAGCACCGGAAAAGTAGTTAGAGACTCGGGTTCTAGGCCTCACTTTTCTATTTTAATAAGTCATCTTGGCAATCTCATCACTCCAAACCTCGGTTAAGTCTAGCAAAGAATATACGTAATATCCATCCCTGTGCACATTTACCAATTATCAGATATTTACAAACATCGACATGCAGTCTCAGAACACTCAAAGTAAACATTCCAAGTAAAATCTTATTATTTTAGCTGGTCCTCAAAAATAACTGTATGGTAAATACTAAATTAGGAATTCTTGGATATTTCTGTTTCAGTTCAATAAAAATACCTGTTTCGTATGTCCTTCCCTACTTTATCTTACTTTAGTTTTCAAGAAATTTTCACTTTAGTTGCCCATTGTGATTCTACACAATTTTACACAAGATTTGAATAATTTAAAAAATTACACTTAAAATGTGGTCAAAATAAAAAAATAAGCTAACAAAAATGTTAACTGAAAAACTCAGGTAAAAAACAAGACATACAGAATGTATTGATTCACTTTAACTAGTACATTAGATAAATTAGTTTCTTGCAATTAATGAACCAGAAGAATTTAAAACATATATCAGATATATACTCTTCTATAACACAAATGTGGATGAAACAGGAAGAAAAACTGAAATCCCTTTATGGAATCAGGGACACTACCCTTAATTTCTCTCTTTTTATGATGGGATTGTTTTTCTCATGAGATTTTGGCAGGCCCTTAAAATTCATGTCACTTTTGATTAATTCTTTTTGTACTCTAGTGACAGCTAATGGAATGATTTGAAAGCTATTTGCTTTACAGAAAAGATCCAATATAGCTGCCTTTTGTGCCCATTCTTAAAGCTTTTACTTCTTTTTTTGAAATAATTAGTAAAAAAGAAAAAAGATTGATGTAATTACTAAGAATTATAAACTATATCTGGGTGTCTGACATTAACAGCAGCTGTCATTAAAATTAGATCACTTGTCTCACGTTGAGGAAATGTTACTTTTTACTATTTTGATAATATAATATGAAAAATATCTTGACAGGATAACAATTCTGAAACATACTACAGGTTTTTCAATATATACTTATTTTTTCCTTATTCAGAAATGTATAAGTGATAACAATTGTGTCTTGATGTATATCAGGTTCTTATGATGAGCATTATAAAAATGGATTAAAGCCACCAATTATTTCATAGGAACTAGCAGAGTTCAAAGATTATAAGTAAGTTTTAAAATATATTAATAGGTAAAATTAAGAATATACTTTCTTTTTTTAATTTTAATTTTTATTGTTGTTCAGTTACAGTTGTCTGCATTTTCTCCCCACCCCAGCCAAACACACCTCCTTCCCATGCCTCCACCCTCCCCCTTGGTTTTGTCCATGTGTCCTTTATAGTAGTTCCTGTAAACCCCTCTACCCATTATCCCCTCCCACCTCCCCTCTGGCTATTGTTAGATTGTTCTTAACTTCAATGTCTCTGGTTATATTTTGTTTGCTTTTTTTCTTCTGTTGATTATGTTCCAGTTAAAGGTGAGATCATATCGTATTTGTCCCTCACCACCTGGCTTATTTCATTTAGCATAATGCTCTCCAGTACCATCCCTGCTGTTGCAAAGGGTATAAGCTCCTTCTTTCTCTATGCTGCATAGAATTTCATTGTGTAAATGTACCATAGATTTTTGATCCACTCATTTGCTGATGGGCACTTAGGTTGCTTCCAGTACTTGGCTATTGTAAATCGTGCTGCTATGAACATTGGGGTGCATAGGTTCTTTTGGATTGGTGAAAATAGGACTGCCTTTTTACCCAGCAATTCCACTGCTGGGATTATACCCTAAGAACCCTGAAACACCAATCCAAAAGAATATACTTTCAATCTTAAGTAATTAACTTGTTTGCTTTAAGGACAAGACTGAACAAAAGGGTTTAATTTTGAAATGATCTGAACTGTATCTTTCCCACTGTTAAAGTTAGCCCATGCAGTGCAACATGTTTTTCAATGTCTCCATTGTTTATTGGTGTTATAGTAAATACTATCATATATAAAATATTTTTTCTGATTATATAGCATTTTCTTATATTATCAATAAATGTATTACTCTTCATTAACAAAAACAATCAAAATATTGTAATTTGCAAATAACAAAAATACTTAAGAGACAAAGAAAAAATAAATAGCATGAATAATAAAGACCTAAGCCAAAAAATTATCAATGGAAATGCAGACTACTTCTCCAGACATAAAAATATCTAACTACATAAGTTACATCCTGAAAGGACTGAAGATCTTAAATTAATTTAATTAAATGTTCTTAGAGTAGAAAGATAATTCATAAGCTATACAAACAGAAATAGTTTTAATCTGTTGAATAATTACATGGTTTTTAAAAGCAAAATGTTTTGTTATTCGTATTTTATTTCTATGCTACATAGGGTACATAATTATGGTAACTATAAATACCAACAATGAAAACATTTGGAATTAATGGTACCTACAGTTATCCTTGGAAATTAATGCTTTTCCCAACCCTGAAACAACAAAGTTGATTCTATTAAATGTGATAAATGAAATATAAATTAAAATTTTAATAAGGTACTTGTTAATCCATTTGTTCACAGCTAAATTGAACTCAGTTAAATTAGCTCCTTATTATAAGCACTAGAGATATGATTTCTTCTAAATCTCAAGGGAAAATAAGCGTTAGAGGACTGCTTGTCCTACTATAGTTCTATAAATTATTATTAAAATTATTCACAAGACATTTTTCTCTGATGTATTTCATTTAGAAAATCGATTCTGTATTGCTAAAAATAGTAAAAATCCTGTAACTGCGATCACACTAAATACAAAGGCAAAACATATCTACATATGAGATATTCTGGGATATTTACATCATTGCCTTGGACATTTCAGCTCCATGAATTGCAGAAAATACATAGTTTTCAAGTAATTGTAAAATATCTTATGGTTTCTGAGACACAGGATTTCTCCTGGAAAGTTTGAGAAATTTTGTTTTGTTTTTGTTTTTCAACTTCACTGGAGGACAGGTGTATTGATTTTAGAAAGGGGGAAGGGAAGGAGAGAAAGAGGGAGAAACATCCATTGGTTGCCTCTGGCAAGTACCCCAGCTTGGACAAAACCCTCAAGCCATGCCTTTGCCCAGCCCAGAATGGAGCCTGAGACCCTTTGGTTTACAGGACAATGCTCCAACCAACTGAGTCACACTGAACAGGGTGTGACTCAAATAAATTTTAATATTTGTTAAATGTTCTCTTTAATCTCCAGGTTAGTGTTTCTCAACTTTGGATACCTGCAGAGAGATTATCTAGTTAATGCAGTGTCCCTAGTGCACATCTGATGTGTCTAGTACCAGCACAAACATCAATTTCAAGTAAAAATTTGTAAATTTATCATAACTTAAAAAAAATTTAAATAATTAAAATTCATAGTAAGAATTCATTCTGCATGCCAGCAAGAGATTTGTTTTTATAGTGTTTAATATAAGTTTGAGACTAAACCATTATATTTCAGTAAAGCCTTATTAAAAATCTGATAAATACACAATGGAATTGTATATAAACTATAATAAATCTAGCATAAGGCTCCTTACTATTTTATCCAAAAATAAATACTTTTATTCCAGGATCCATTTTTTAAATATTCTCATTTTATACATGAAGAAAAGAGGGGTGGATGATATAACTTGACTTTTAGTCCATATTTTCTTAGGATTGTAAAAGAAATGAAAAATACTTTTAAGTAACAAGATGATTTAAAGTGATACTAAATTTGGGCAGAAGAATTTAAACAAAATGTAGTGGCAAAATGAAAGAAATCTTTGTTTCTGACTAAAAACAATGGAGTACAACTAGAAGGCAGTTGGCAGATTTATTTTTTTTATTGTTCTTCAAGTACAGTTGTCTCTATTTTCCTGCCATCACTTTCCCCCAACCCACCCACCCTCACTTCCCACCCTCAATCCTACCAACTTTTGGCTTTGACCATAGTTCCTTTATACATGTTGCTTGACAACCCTTCCCCTTTTCCCCCCATTATTCCCTCCCCCCTACCCCTCTGGTTACTGTCAGTTTGTCCTTAATTTCAAAGTCTCTGGTTATATTTTGCTCGCTTGTTTGTTTTGTTGATTATGTTCCATTTACAGGTGAGATCATGTGGTATTTGTCTTTCACCACCTGGCTTATGTCACTTAGCATAATGCTCTCCAGTTCCATCCAAGGTGTAGCAAAGGATAGGAGCTCCTTCTTTCTGCTGTGTAGTATTCCATTGTCTAAATGTACCACAGTTTTTTGATCCACTGATTTACTGAGAGGCTTGTAGGTTGCTTCCAGCATTTGATTATTGTAAATTGTGCTGCTATGAACATTGAGGTGCTTAGGTTCTTTTGAATTGGTGTTTCAGGGTTCTTAGGGCATAATCCCAGCAGTGGAATTGCTTCATCAAAAGGCAGTTCCGTCTTTAGTTTTTTGAGGAAACTCCATTCTGTTTTCCACAGTGGCTTCACCAGTCTGCAACCAACAATTTTCCCTTTTCTCCACAACCTCACCAACACTTACTGTTGATTAATTTGTTTATGATGACCATTCTGACCGGTGTGAAGTGGTATCTCATTGTAGTTTTAATTTGCATTTTTCTGATGGCTAGTGATGCTGAGCATCCTTTCATAGGTCTCTGGGCCCTCTGTATGTCCTCCTTAGAGAAGTGTCTGTTCAGGTCCTTTGCCTATTTTTTAATTAGATTGTTTGTCTTCCTGGTGTGGAGTCATGTGAATTAAATACTTTGGAGGTCAAACTCTTGTCTGAGGTATCATTGGCAAATATATTTTCCCATACTTTTGGGTTCCCTTGTTATTTTGATGATATTTTTGTAGCTGTGCAGAAGGTTTTTTTAATTCAGTGAAGTCCACAGTGGCCACACCAGTCTGCATTCCCACCAACAGTGCACTAGGGTTCCCTTTTCTCCGCATCCTCTCCAACATTTGTTTGTTGATTTGTTTACGTTGGCCACTCTAACCTGTGTGAGATGGTACCTCATTGTGGTTTTAATTTGCATCTCTCTGATGATGGGACTGGCTGGGGTGGGGTGAACAGAAGGGGAGAAAATGCAGACAATTGTAGCTGAATAAAAATAAATTAATTAATTTTAAAAAATAAAAATAATTCAATGAAATCCCATTTTTTAATTATTTTTTTATGTCAATGAAATATTGTTGCATGGAATATCAGTGAAAATATTGCTGCATGGAATATCTGAGACTTTTTTTTGCCTATGTTCTCCTCTAGGACTTTTATGGTGTCGTGACTTATATTTAAGTCTTTTATCCACATTGAGTTTATTTTTGTGTATGGTGTAATTCGGTGGATGAGTTTAATTTTTTGCAAGCAGATATCCAGCTCTCCCAACACCATTTGTTGAAGAGGTTATTTTTACTCCATTTTATGCTCCTGCTATCTTTGTCAAATATTAATTGACCATAGAGACTTGGGTTTATTTCTGGGCTCTCTATTCTGTTCCATGGTCTATGTGTCTGTTCTTACTCCAGTACCAGATTGTTTTGATTACAATGGCCTTGTAATATAGTTTGATGTCAGGTATTGTGATCCCTCCTACTTTGTTCTTCTTTCTCAAAATTTCTGTGGATATTTGGGGTCATTTATGGTTTCATATAAATTTTTGAAATGTTTGTTCTATATCTGTGAAACATGTCATTGGTATTTTAATAGGGATCTCATTGAATCTATTAATTGCTTTGGGTAGTATGGACATTTTGATGATGTTAATTCTTCTAGTACATGAACACAGTATATGCTTCCATTTATTTGTGCTTTCCTTAATTTCTTTCTTCAGTTCTGTGTAGTTTTCTGAGCACAGGTCTTTTACCTCCTTGGCTAAGCTTATTCCTAGGTCCTTTAGTTTTCTTGTTCCTATAGCAAATGGGATTTTTTCCCCTGATTTTCATTTCTGATATTTCGTTGTTGGTGTGCAAAAATGGCTTCGATTTCTGAATATTGACTTTGTATCCTGCTGCTTTGCCAAATTCACTTATTAGGTCGAGTAGTTTTTTGGTGGAGTCTATAGGGCTTCCTAAGTACCCTATCATGTCATGTGCAAACAATGGCAGTTTTACTTCATCCTTTTCAATTTGGATGCCTTAAATCCAGATGAACTTCAATGAAAAAGTCAAATGGCTTTGTCAAGATTCTGGAATCCTACAGTTATAAATGCCAAGTACATATAAAAACAGTGACACAAAAATATGGGGTCTTGCTCAGGCTGGAGTCATACCAAAAACACATTTCTTCAGAAGTTATCTGATATGATGAAAATAGTTTCCAAATAAGTATGTAAAGAGAGGCTATGATGGAAGATTAACAGAAGTGGAAAAGGAATGAGTGTGTTAGAAAGTATTCAGTGATTAATGCACAAGAAAAGGATAAGGGGTTCAAAAGTAACACTTATAATGTCCAATTATAACTAAATACACTGAGAGTTTAAGTTATCTGGTATTATAATATTATTAAGAAAAACTAATAGATAGTTCTCATAGATTTTCCTAATATGTAGAAATATAAAATTTAAAATTCAAAGTTACTAATGAAATGGTATGTCCTAAAAAACAAAACTAAGTAAAGATAAAACAAAGAAGCAAGATAAAACAAAATAGCATGTAAAGTGGGGAAAGAGAGTACCGTAATATTTTGAAGATGGTATTATTTTGAATTTTTATTAACAATCTTAATAGTAGAAACAGATTGGCAAGGTTATAATAAGGGAGAATAGAAAGGGAGATACCATTGCAGCCTCATTTTCTGTGGCCAAATAGATGCAATGGAATGGTGGACCCTGATAACTTGACAAGATTTCTAGAAAAGATGAAAAATGCAGCTCAAATGTAATAGTATGAAAGTTTCAACTTCTTGGTCATCAGTAAAGCAATTGAAAACTTTCCTTGCCTTGGTAAGAATTTCATATGCACAAAGATAAAGAAAATAGATACAACAGGTGAGATGAAAGGTACTCGTGGGGAAATATTTCTTACCAAGGAGGGTGATGGTAGGATTGGGCATTAAAGTGGAGGGATAGAAACCTGGGGAGAAGGTTACCATGTCCTCTTAGAAAAAGAGTTTGAGCAGAGTGAGATGTGAATCTGTTTCTAATGTCATTGAAGGCAAAACTTCTCTTTTTTCAATTCAAATATCATGTATTTTGTTGTTTTGGTATCTTTCAAGAATGGCAGTTTAAAAAGAATGCTTTTAATAGATGTCCCATACATTACTAGGTGGGAAAGAGGGGGGAAAAGGAAGCTACAATAATCGTATTTATCCAAAATAAATTCATAACCAACAAGAAAAGTTTTAATGAGAAAAAAAACAAAGATGTTCGAATAACAGGTATAAAATATTCAAATAATAGTTGATTATTTTTTTCAATAAATTGACATAAAACTTTTTAGTAGTTAAAGCACTTCTTAGTCTATGTTAGATTTAGTAAGAAGTTGAATAACAAAAATAAACTAAGACACTTTAAAGTAAATGTAACTAAGCACCACATGAATGTTTGAAACATTCATGTGATTCTGAAATAGCATGTCCTACCTGATTCCTCTATGCTCACACTATCAGAGCAATTAATTATTTTTGGTCCAATATACTTTAATAATAAAATATAAGCTCCACATTCTCAAATTCTCATTCTTATCTTCTTCACTTTTATTGTAAGCACATTACTTTCCTTGTCTTTTTTTATACCCTGAGATGAAAGGGCCAATAATTAAGAATTGTGCCAAAATACCTCATGATATTTAAAAAGTATTCAAATGATTACCATACAAACCATGGTCTGATAGTATTAATGAATAACAAAATATTGACATTATATGCCTGTTACTAAATAGAAATTTTTTCATAAATAATATACATTTAAACACTTATAAGAAAGACAGTATTTTCCAGTTTTGTTAGGGTCTGAGATAGAGAACTAATGAAATAAGAACTATTTATGAATATTTATTTTTCATAAGAAGGGTGTCCATTTGAGAAATAGGTACATAAACCCAGGCCCTGGGTCTAGAGCTTGAATTCTTTCTGTTCAAACCACTGGGATGTGCTATTGTAATATATTCAGTGCCAAGAGATACATTACTGAGCAAATGATAGAATCTATCATATACAGAAAAATTGACTTCCCATCAACTACATAATATGAAAAGAAAAATGGAAATGAGAAGCAGTGTCAAAATGTGAAATAGTATGAAATATATTCATCATTCACATATGAAAAAGAAAGCGTATCACCTGCCCATTGCAGGCACTTAAAGGTAAATGAACAATGAGAAAGAAGGGAGTTAGTGGCTCCAGTGTGGATGACATTAACATGTACTTTGTGCTATACTTATTGGCTATTTTTTAACTTTAATAACCCCCCTCAAAAAGGTTCTAATGAGGCCACAAGGTATAGAGAAGTCTTGGCCAAAAAACAATAATTATAATACAGCATAGGTCAAAAAGCCACAGGCTATTATATCTCAAATTACTATTCATTCAACCCTGGTTAAATCTAGTATTACAACTAAAGAGAAGAATCTAAGCATTTATAAATATTTATGTATTTTGTACTGACAGCTCTGACATTTTTTGAAGACCCAACATAAAAAATATTAAGAATGCTTTTACAGAAATGGAAACATATATTTACTCTTTATTCAGCTAGTCACAGTGGAATATAAAATTAATGTTATTAATTATTAACCAACTACATACCAAAGCCAATAAAATCACAATGAGCAAAACCAATGAATGCTTCAAGTGAACTCATCCACATCCTTAAGGTTATGTGAAATGTTTTCAAGAAAAAAAAATAGAAATTTAGATAATTACTTTTTAATCTGACCTCTGCATATGCATTTAAAAACAAACATGACAAGTTTAAAATTTTAATATACAATTTGCATGGCACCCAAGTTTGAAGGACTTCTATAGGACAGAGGCCACCTTCACTTTGTGGTTTTGCTACTCACAGTCCTAAGCAAATGGAGAATATAGCTTTCTGTCTTAAATTGCAGATAGCCACATTATCGCAAAAATTTTCATTGGTAAACTTTTAATGTTTTCCTTCTTAAAAATCCTACCTTATTTTATTGAAATGCATCCAGATTACATATAAAAGCTGTCCAACTTCTAAAACTTACAGGAAATACATAGAATTTGGGATTATTTACCTAACTGCAGTCCACAGAAACTGAGTCTAATAATTTTAAAATTATATTGGACAATTTCTGGAGAAGAATAACTAACAGGAAACATAACACATGGTCTCTTCTATACAAAGACCTCCCCTGTGAAAGCAGCAGTGGGGAAAAGGGGCATTGCCTCTGAAATATGTCTGATCCATTAGCAGAAATTTCAAAAAGGTAGATTTTCCTCCAAGACAAGAAAAATGTTTTAATGATTTTAAATATCTTGTTATTTATTTCCTTTAGATCAATCATGTTCTTTTAATTGAGGTATCACTAAAAGACATGATAGCAACCTGTCAGGGTTGCTTTAGAAACCGGTTCTTTGTTAATAGTGAGGTGGAGAAGACCACTCTGTTTTCCCTTCAAATTCTGAACCCTTTGGATTAAAAACAGCACCGTATAAAAACTGCTGTCTTACTGTTTTTTCCTTCTCTTCCTCCTTTGAATTTAGGAAAATGAGAAAAGTAGGAATCTTTGAAACCTCAGAAGAGATTGTAAATTATTACGTTATATTTGAAATACTTAAACATAGAAGAAAAAACAGTACTGGCCAGGGTGTGAAGAAGTTGAAAATTTCATGTAATATTGATGAGACAGTAAATTATTTTGAACATTCTGCAGGATCCTGGGACTGTATGTGTGCATTTCTTGGGCCCAACAATCACATTCCCAGGAATTCTCACCTAAACAGACCCCACACATGGTTATCTCAAAGTTATGCACTAGAGAATGTTCATGTTAGTCTAACTTATGAAGGCTATGAATTTTAAACAACTTAATGTTACCTGATAATTAAATAAATTATACTATATTAAATAAATTATAATATACAGCACAGCAAGTAGCCTTTAAATTAATGATGTAAAAAACAAAAAGATGAGAATGTCCATGTAAAACAAAAACCTCCTGTGGTCAAATACACATCCATATGCATACACCCAAAGACACACATTTGGACTCAGATAAATATAGTTGCTGATTTTTTTCCTTATACTTCTCTGTATAGGTAACTGTGTAAAAATGGCATGTATTATTTTTAATAAATAATTTTTGAATTAAGTTCATGAATTATTTTAAAATCCCATGACAGCTTATTTTTTGGGGAAAAGATTTAGGGAAAAAAGAGTAAGGAAAAAAGCTTTTACTGATATAGTGAAAAGTTGGCACACAGGAAGACCAACAAACAAAAATAAATTCCACTCATAATAGCATAGAAACACAAGGCAAATCAGATAAAGCCCCTGCCTGTGTGAAGCTTCTATGGAGGTGGTCAACATTTTAAAAATATTCCAGATAACATTGCAATGTATTTCTTTTACAAGCAATTCTGTACACTTGAACAAGTGTTCTGTTCAATGGTTTTCTAGAACTGACGTCTTATAGGACAGGCAAGTTTTAAAATTGTAATCAATGCAGCTAACTGCCCTATGGAAATATTTTAGCAGCAACACTCCTGCTCACAGTCTGAGAGTACTGACGATTTTAACAATCAAAAACTGAGCATATAATTCCATTTAAATATAACAATTTATATATATTTTTTATTGTTGTTCAGTTATAGTTGTCCCACCCTTTCCCCCATTGCTCTCCCCTGCCACATCACCCCAGCTGCCACAGCCAATCCTCCCCACCTGTTGCCCATGCCCATGAGTCCTCTATTTGTGATCCTTTGTTTGCCCCTTCCCCCTCCCTCTGATCACTGCCAGTTTGGTCTTTGTTTCCATGTCTCCGGTACTATTTTGCTCATTTGTTTGTTTTGTTGATTAGGTTTTACTTATAAGTGAGATCATATGGTATTTATCTTTCACCATCTGGCTTATTTCACTTAGCATAATACTCTCCAGTTCCATCCATGCTGTTGTGAAGGGTAAGAGTTCCTTCTTTCTTTCTGCTCCATAGTATTCCATTGTGTAAGCGTACCATAGTTTTTTGATGCACCCATTTACTGATCAGCACCTAAGCCATTTCCAGCACTTGGCTATTATGAATTGTGCTGCTATGAACATTGGGGTACACAGGTTCTTTTGAACAGGTGATTCAGGATTCTCAGGGTATAATCCAAGCAGTGGGACCACTGGATCAAAAAGCAGTTCCATCTAATGATTTCTTTTTGTTGTTGCTCAATTACAGTTGTCTGCATTTTCTCCCCACTCCTCCACCCCACCCCAGCCAAACTCACCTCCCTCCCCCGCCTCCACCCTCCCCATTGGTTTTGTCCATGTGTGCTTTATAGTAGTTCCTGAAAACTCTTCTCTCCACTATCCCCTCCCTACTCCCCTCTGGCTATTGTTAGATTGCTAATGATATTTATTTTTTAATTATACTTTATTGATTATGCTATTACAGTTGTCTTAAATCTAATGATTTGTAAACAGTTTAAATTTTGAGTAAAATTAATATAAAAGTGGATAATATATCTTCTTGATTATAAGAGAAATTTTAAAAAACTGAACTACAACTATTGTTTAAATAAGAAAGTCCAAGAAATAAAGATCTTTTTTGTTGAAAGCTAGAAATAATTCTATTTGCTTCTGAATTTTCCAGTAATCATTCCTCATGTATAAAAGGAGAAAGGTTGAGTCATATTTCTTTTCAAAACTGAATCAAGTTAAAAAACTAAATCAGATCTTTAAAAGAAAACTGCCCACCAAAAAGGAAATTGCTTTCCCTCACTTGAAAATATAGCAGTATGTTACCTCATTAAAATGCCAATATGTAAGGTATATGTGCTTGGTAAAGAAGAAATAAAAGCTCTTGTCAACCCTGAGGTTAGTGAGCTTTGTAAAGTGACGTAGTCTAGAAATAGAAGATTATTTAGTGCCCTGAAAGGTAAAAGGAAGGCCATCAAAAATAAAACCTCCCTGTTAAGCATGAATCAAATTCCCAATTTAACATACACATTCACAATCAAGCAAGTTTCAGAACATGCAAGAAAAAAAATCAAAGTCTACTACAGAAAAATCTGTAAACACTTACTGAAACATCAAGTATACGACACATAATATTACTCAAGCCCCCAAAGATTTGGTTTAGTACATTTTCTTATATTAGTGCTTATAAATATAGGGGCAAGTAATGTGTTTTTATATTGCCTTTGGAATTATTCCCAATTACTACACAGCAATTTTTGTGTTCTACAAACTACCTTTTAAAAAACTTAGTTTGCAATTATTATTCTAAAAATTGTTCTTGCAAGGTTTTTTGAAATATGAAAAATGTTGAAAGAATTTGTATAGATTGTCCACAGAATTAACTGCATTGTAACCATCCAAGAAGCAGACCTCCTCCACCACCTAATCCAACTGATGTCTACATAAGTATAAGAGGGTGTTAACACAGAGCACAAAAAATAACCCAATGATCCTGCCATTTTCTTACCAAAAGAAACTAATGTGAATAGTTCAAGAAGTTCCATGTTGCCACTATCTGTTAAAGTGTCAGTCATGCTACAGTTTCCCTAGTATGTTACTCCACCTCCTGAACACTGTTTTCTTTTAAAATCAAGAATTATTTCTCTCCTCCAGCAAAAACAGGGGAATTAATGTAAAGGCTTAAATTTTATGCCCTTCCCCTTTTATGAACTTATGTACAAGGTATAAATTGTTGTGCTGGTTTCCTCAACACACAGTATGGTCCCTACATGAACAAGCTATCTCTCTGAACAGATTATGAAGACAAACTGATAGACCTTACAAAAATGAATGCTTTTTGAAACAAAAATATAACTATATATATATAACCATATATATGTATGTATGGAGATATATATATATATATGTGTGTATATATATATATACACACACACACACACACATAAAACACTACATATGGTTTATTTGACTAGTACACATCTATAGTACAGTGCTCCAGCTGGACTATGGGATGTTTTCTCCAGTTTGTAAAATGAATTGGTCCTTCAGTGAAGTCAAGTGGCCTGTTTCCTTATATGAGTTCATTACTTACACAGAAGAGAAACAGTACACACTGCACACTGTTCCTTTCACCAATGTCTTTTACAGGCAAACACACATACACGCACACTAGTATTTACCTACCAAAATGCTCCTAGAAAATTGATAAAATTCGTGGAGAAACTGAATTCCACCTATCACTCAAAATACAGCAAAGGCCTAAGGGGCATCTACTCCCAGCTATGATGTAATAATTGATACTGGACTAGGCACCCCAACCATATCTAAAAGTTGAGAGAGACAGAGATTGACTGATTGAGTGATTGATTATATATCAAAGGTAAAGGCTATATCTATAAAATTTCTTTTTAAAAAATGTAAGGAAAATTGTTTGCCATCTTGGAGTAGGCAAAGACACTCAAGACACTAACCATATAAGAACCCCAAAACACCAACCCAAAAGAACCTATGCATCCCAATGTTCATGGCAGCACAATTTATAATAGCTAAGTATTGGAAGCAACCTAAGTGCCCATCAGTAAATGAGTGGATCAAAAAACTGTGGTACATTTACACGATAGAATGCTATGCAGCAGAAAGAAGGAGCTCCTACCCTTTGCAACAGCATGGATGGAACTGGAGAGCATTATGCTAAGTGAAATAAACCAGGCGGTGAAAGACAAATACCATGTGATCTCACCTATAAGTGGACCTTAATAAACAAACAAACAAACAAATAAAAATGCAAGCAAAATATAACCAGAGACATTGAAATTAAGAACAATCAGACAGTTACCAGAAGGGAGATAGGAGGGGATAATGGGGAAAAAAAGGGTGAAGGGTTTTCAGGAATAATTATAAAGGACACATGGACAAAATCAAGGGGGGTGTTCAATCAGAGGAGGGAGGTGAGGTTGGCTGGGGTTGGAGGGAGAAGTGGGGGAAAAGGCAGAAAACTGTATTTGAAACAATAAAATTTTTAAAAAAGAAAAAAAATTGATATATTGGAATTTAAAAAAATTAAAAGTTATGCTCTTTAAAAATCTTCATTAACATTTAAAAGCATGACATAGATTGGTATAAAATATTCAAAATGCATATATCTGACAAAAGACTTATATCCCAAACATATGTCATTCCTACAACTCCAAAACAGGAAGACAAACCACCTAACTTAAAAGGAAAAATGGGGCAAGGATTTTAACAGTCACTTCATCAAAGATGGCATACAAATGGCCAATAAGCACATGAAAAGATCCTAAATATTTTAACTATGAATAAAAGTTTATTAAGTCCCAAATGAGGTATCAATACACATACATTAAAATAACCAAAGTTAAAATACTGCCCATGCAAAGCCCTGGTAAGAATAAGAAGCAGTCAGAACTCTCATCTATAGCTGCTGGAAAACACGAAATGACACAACTATTTGGAGAAATGTATGTTTCCCATGTGACCCAGAAATTCCACTCCTACGCATTACAGAAAATAAATTAATAGAAATATCAACAAATATTTGTACACAAATATTGTTGGTACTCATCCATAAGAGCCAAAAATTAATATAACCAAAATGTCCATAAGGAGGTAAATGGATAAACAAATTGTGGTATATTCATACAATAGAACACTACTCAGTCATTAAAAGACCACTGATACAAGCACCAACATTGGTGCATTTCAAAAATACTATGCTAAGCAAAAAAGCCAGATACAAAAGAATATGTACTTTATGATTCCATTTATATGAAATTCTAAGGCAGGAAAAACTCATCTATAGTGATAGGAATCAGTAGTTGCTTAGAATGGAAGCGGGGCTGGGAATTAACTGCAAAGTGTTACAAGGTAATGTTTTAGGGAGAAAGAAATATTCAGTACCTGGACTGTGATGTTTTACACTGCTGTGTACATGCTATGTGTATGTTTGTTAAAAACACATCAAGCTGTCCACTTAAATTGGGCATATCTAGATATGCAAATTATGCCTTAATAAAGTTGATTTTAAAAGTCAGCCAAGGAAAGTGAATAGGGAAAAGAATGGGAATAGTTCTTTTTAAAGTCATAGATTTCAGGTTTATTATTGGGAAAAAACTTTGTGAGCTAATTATTTTCTTGCTCCTGATGATACCTGAAGCTGTCCTATAGCTTTTGATCTTCGATAACTAATAGTCTTCTCATTTTATTCATATTAAAAGCCTCATTTTGGTATTTAAAATGTGCAATCCAGTGTAATAATCAGAATTCTGAACTGTTGACAATTGACTTCTCTCATCTAGGTTAGTGCTGCCACAGATTGGAAAGTTTGCCGAGGAACAAGTCTTCACTCCCAAGCCACAGTATCCAGTCCATCCAAGGTAAGGCCCAACCAGATAAGGACAAGAAGTGAACCCCTAGCTTGAGGCTTATGTGGCTAGTTGGAACTGTCATCATTTATCATCAATTTACTTTGAGATGTATATGCTAAACATTGACTCATTTTTTCGGGAATGTTTAGTGGGTTTCTCAAAGATTACTCCATTAGATACCTCCAGTTGCAATATCCATGATACAGACAATTACTGTCCTCTTTCCAGCAACTTACACTTCAAATCTCAGTCCCTGAGGCTGTTCGTAGTCTGTTCTCCACCTCCTGGCTTCACTCCCACTGGTGGCCTTTGTGGATGAAATCCTTTTCAAGGACTCCTCTGAATGTCTTTCTCTCTCATGGGTCTACTTGTGTGTGTGTGTTACATGCTGTTGAGTCATCTTCGTCTCCTGGTAACACTATGAATGTATGATGTCTACAATGTCCTGTCCTCAAGAGCTCTGCTCAGCCCCTGTAGACTCAGCTTGTGGCTACTTCATGGAGTCAATTCATCTCATATTTGGTCATGTTTTCCTCTTTTTCCCAGCATTATTGTCTTTTCCAAAGAACCTAGCTTTGACATGATGTGCCCAAAGTAGGACAGCTTCAGTTTTGTCATTTTTCCTTACAGGATTGTTTCATCTGCTCTAGGACCCATTATTTTTTTATCTTTCTAGGGGTCCAGGGTATCTGTAGAGTTTTCCTTCAACACCATATTAAAATAAATCAATTGTTTTCCTATCAGGCATCTTCACTATCCAACCTCCACATCGGTGCATAGTAATTGGGAAGATGAGGATGTGGATGATCTTAGCCTTGGTCTCTAATGACACATCTTTGCTCTTGGTGATTTTTCCTAATTCTTCCATTGCTACTCTTCTAAGTCTCAATCTTGTCTTGATTTCTTGGTTACAGTCTGCATTTGAATTAATGAAAGAACCAAGGTAAATAAAATCTTTAATAATTTCAATGTTATAATTGTTTATGTTAAAGTTGTGTATTTTTTCCAGAATCAGATTTTGTCTTCTTGATATTCAATACAGTGTAGCTTTGTCACTTCCTTCTTTCACTTTCAACAAAAGTCATTTCACATTGTTGCTACTCTCTGGCAGTAAGAAGGCATCATCTGCATATCTTAAATTATTGATATTTATTCCACCAATTTCTACTCCTCCTTCCTCTGAGTACAGTAATCTATGTGAAGAATATATCATATGGAAACTTGGGTCCACTTGACTCACAGGAAAAAACATATATACTTTCTGCAGCTATGGAGCTGCAGTTTTCTTGCAAGGCTGTCTTTTGTTCTCTTTGTCCTTACTACAAAATAGGTGTTCTACCTACAGTTTCTTGCCTTTAGGATTCTCTTGCTGAGAACCAGATACTATTTCTCTAAACTCCAGGGATGCAAGTAAACATTGGACTTTTTTACTCGCTGGCTACAGGTAAGAGTAAAATCAACCCACTCCCCTTCCCTCCTGGAGCTATCTATCTTCAGTCAATCCTTGAACCCATCCAATAGATAAGAAGTGGGTGATTACTAACATTAGCAGAACTGCTTCCCAAATTCTTCACTTGTCCAGAATACGTATGGAGATGAGGTTTGTTTGCAAGTATTATGGGGTTCTTAACCTCTAGAGCCAAGCTAATGCTAAGACAATGAGTTTCAGACAGCATAAACACACACAATAAAATTACTTTTTTTAATTTTAGAGAGAGGGGAAGGGAGGGAGAAAGAGAGGGAGAGAAACGTTAATATGAGAGAGAAATATCGATTGGCTGCCTTCTGTATGCATCCTGACTGGGGACAGAATCTGCAACTCAGGCATCTGCCCTGACTGGAAATCAAACTGGCGACCTTTCAGTTTGCAGGATGATTTCCAACCAACTGAGCCACACTGTCGGGGCACAAAATTATCTTCAATATTTAGTTACACTGTTAAGGAAAGTAAAAAGTAATTAAGTGTCATAAAAAGTATAATTTAAGTACAAAGGAAAAATGAATAAAGAAGTAATCATGCCTTTTTAAACTTTTCCATATGTTATATAGCTGTCAATCCCATGTTTCAGACATGTGAATGAAATATAATTTTTGATATGAAGCTAAAATATGGATTTTTGGCTCCCATTATTTCTGGGTTTGCCTTTGGAAACTGCATAAAACAAGTTGACATTTCAACCTTAAGAGAGGCTTTCAAAATATGTATCATATTTCTACAGAGTGTTTCTCTTTTTGAGCAAAATACTATCCCCAACACCTTCAGTCGCTTCCCAAAAATATGGTGTTGACCTCCCTCAACATACTGGTCCTCACCCCTAAATCTATCATAGTTTATCAATGTTTCTAAAAGTAATGTGCCTGAAACTGGAAAAGTGTTTAACCTGACAGAATTGTTCTAAATACTATATTTCTTAAAATGTAATAAAATTATGCTATCACTTTTTATCAGATATATCATATAGTTTTTGATCTCTCTGTTTACCAAGTTCTTTCAATTTATTTTATAAAGTTTTGTTTATGAAGTAAAAATTCCAAAAATACTAATTCTATTCAACAATGATAACATTAAAATAAGCAGTATTAAATGTCCACAGGACTTTAAGTTTCACATTTTCATTACAGAGTTTTGTGCTGGTGAAACATAGACTAAAACCTCCTATAAAAACTTTAAAATAAGAAATTAAGGAAGGACAGTTGTTAAACCTGTTGGCCTCTGCCTACCTGGACACTCCAGCACCCAACGCACTCAATCCTGCACCACTATGTACTACTTCAGAAAAGAGATATCAACATTTCAAAAAAATAATGATTTTTAAGATGAAATCTGGATCTGAAATAGGATATGAAACTGATGTAAGACTAAAATACAACAGCACATTTATCTGTTACATCAAACCACATTATATTCAAATTAACATAGACAATGAAAACATGATATCCTAAAATACTTCCCTCAAAGAACTTACATTATTTATGAGAAAAAAGACTATATTCATATGACAGTGTATATTAATATGTTCTGTTTACAATTTTGCTGATGAATAAAAGGACACCTTTAGAGGTCAAGAAAGAAAAATTATTGTCAAGAAATACCATGACAACTATACTTGAACAACAATAAAAAAGTTTAAAATAATAAAAATAATAAATAAAAATGAAAAAAGAAATATCATGAAAGGCATAGGATTTTATCAGATTAAAGAATGACTAAGGAATGACTAAAATTCAGATTAATGGTGCTGATGAGGGTTAGCATCCCAGGTAAAGTAAATCTTCTGTGCAAAGGTCAAGAGAATAATACATAGGCATACTCAGGCATTACAAATAAATTATTGTGATTGGAAAAACATAGTAGTGAAAGATATGTGAGAAAAGATGGGATAGGGCCAGAATATATGATATTTTAAGTGATAAATAATAAGCGTGGATTCCAACCCCCTGGGCAGAGATAATCATTGGTGGTGTTAATTCCAACAGTGACATTCATATAAAGAAATGCTTTGCAAGAGTAATCTAGTAATATTTTGGAGAAATGAATGGAACACACTAGAGAAGAGTGACTTCAGTTGGTGAATTATACCTAACAGTCAATGGATGAGGTAAAATAAGAAAATATTGTTTAAAAAATGTCATATCTAAGAGAAATTATAAAAGCAATCTAGTTAAAAGTCTTTGTGGAACAAGAAAGAGAACATCTTAAAGAGGTTTTTTTTTAAAAAAACTGTTGTTGTAGGCAATGATATAAGGGAATGGGAGGTGGCTAAAGCCTGTTAATTTGAGGGGGCAGTGAAACACCTAGGAAATGTCTGTCTAGTGGTTTTAAAAGGGGGCAGAAGCTCAGGACAGCAAAGCTGATATGGATTCAGTTGTAAAGAGACAACTGAAGCTGTAAGCTGTCATGATATGATGGAGGAAAATAAATAAAAAGTACAATAGTCAGCTTGTGAAATGGTAAGTAGAGACAATGGAGACAGCAGAGCACCCAAAAGAAAGAACAGAATGAGAAAAATGTATTACCTTGGACCCTCTGGAACCAGGGCATGAGGGGAGAAAGTGCCAGGCCTTGAGACCAATCCAGAAGTCAACTACAGTAAGTCCTCACTTAACTTTGTTAATAGGTTCTGCAACTTCAAGGCAAAAGGCATTGCTCATAGAAATATTTTTTGACTTTTTAAAAATGTTTTTTAGTATATTTTATTGATTATGCTATTACAGCTGTCCCATTCTCCCCTTCACCTCCCTCTACCTGGTTACCCCCATTCCCTCCAGCATCCCCCCCTTAGTTAATGTCCATGGGCTGTACATATAAGTTCTTTGCCTTCTCCATTGCCTATACTATACTTAACCTCCCCCTATCTATTTTGTACCTACCAATTATGCTTTTTATTCCCTGTACATTTTCCCCCATTCTCCCCCTTACCCTTCCCGCTAATATCAGTAATATTTTATTGGCAGTATCTCCCCAGGCAAGGGGGGACTGTAGTGCACTATTGGTGGGAATGTAGGCTGGTGCAGCCACTGTGGAAAACAGTATGGAATTTCCTCAGAAAACTAAAAATGGAACTGCCTTTTGATCTGGCATTTCCACTGCTGGGATTATACCTTAAGAATCCTGAAACACCAATTCAAAAGAACCTAAGCACCTCAACGTTCATAGCAACACAATTTATAATAGCCAAGTACTGGAAGCAACCTAAGTACCCATCAGTAAATGAGTGGGTCAAAAAACTATGGTACATTTACACAATGGAATACTACACAGCAGAAAGAAAGAAGGAGCCCCTACCCTTTGTGACAGCATGGATAGATCTGGAGAGCATTATGCTAAGTGAAATAAGCCAGGTGGTGAAAGACAAATACCATATGATTTCACCTATAAGTAGAACCTAATCAACAAAACAAACACGCAAGCAAAATATAACCAGAGATATTGAAATAAAGAACAAACTGATAGTAACCAGAGAGGAGGTGAGACGGGTTAATGGGGGGAAAAGGGAGAAGGGTTTTCAGGAACATGTATAAAGGACACATGGACAAAACCAAAGGGAGATAGGATCAAGGCTGGGAAGTGGGGATGGCTGGGGGGGTGGGGTCGGGGGGTGGAGACAACTGTACTTGAACAACAATAAAAAAATGTGAAGAAAAAGAATTTGTTGCCATAAAAAAATGGGACTACATCAAACTAAAAAGTGTTTTCACAGCAAAGAAAAACATCAGCAAAATAAAAAGACAACCAACAGAATGGGAGAATATACTTGACAGTACATTTGTTAAGGGGTTAGTATCCAAAATTTATAAAGAACTTACAAAACTCAACACCAAAAAACAAACAACCCAATTAAAAAGTGGCCTGGCTGGTGTGGCTCAGTGAATTGAGTGTCAGCCCGTGAACCAAAGGATCACCAGTTTGATTCCCAGTCAGAGCACATGCCTGGGTTGCAGGACAAGTCCCCAGTAGGGGACACGCAAGAGACAACCACACACTGATGTTTCCCTTCATCTCTTTCTCCGTCCCTTCCCCTCTCTCTAAAAATAAATAAATAAATAATATTTTTAAACGGGCAAATGACTTGAATAGACACTTCTCAAAGGGGACATATACCGATGGCCAATAAACATGAAAAGATGTTCAACATCACTAATCATCAGAGAAATGCACATTAAAGCCATAATGAGATATCATCTCATAACTGTAAGGATAGCCATCAACAATAAAGTGCTGGTAAGGATGTGGAGAAAGAGGAACCCTTTTGCACTGTTGGTTGGAATGCAGACTGGTGCTGCCTCTGTGGGAAGCAGTGTGGAGACACCTCAAAAAATTAAAAATGGATCTGCCTTATGACCTAGAGATTCTACTTCTGGGAATATATCCAAAGGAACGCAAAACACTAATTTGAAAGAACCCCTATGTCCATTACAACATTTTTTACTGTTGCCAAGACATGGAAGCAGTCCAAGTGTCCATCAGTAGATGAGTAGATAAAACAATTATGGGACATTTATTTATACAATGGAATACTACTCCACCATAAATAAGAAGAAAATTGTACCCTTTGTGATAGCATGGAGGGACCTAGAGAACGTTATGTTAAGTGAAATAAGCCAGTCAGAAAAAGATAAATACCATATAATTTCACCCATATGTAGAATCTAATGAACAAACTGAACTAACAAGCAAAATGGAGACAGGTTCATAGATGAGAGCAGGATGACAGCTAAGGGTTGCGGAGGTTAGGGAGTGGAGGGATTGAGCAAAAAGGAAAAAGGACTCATGGACATGGACAACAGTGTTGTGATGGCAGGGGGGAATGTAAGGGGGTTAAATGGTAATGGAAAAATACAATAAAATGTTTTTTTAAAAAAGAAAGGATATGATATATGGCATTTCATCAACATTATAAGGAAATGATGTCATTTGAGGACCTGCTGTACTATGTGGTCAAACTGCAAAACCATAATGGAGGAAGCAGACTGGAGGTGAGATGCAATTGGATGATCTTGCAGTTTGGTTGTAGGCAGTCCCATTGAGAAACAAGAGTGAATTTTTAACGTTGCCAGAGAGCAATGTGGTGCCATAAACCCCAGAAGAGGTGAAAGTCCAATAAATAAAGGGTGTTTAACAGTTCTAAAGATGTAAGGAAATGAAGGAATAGCCTATTGATGATCCTTCTAAGCAAAATTATTACATATGTAAAAGTGCTTCCAAATTATATCGTCTGTTCCATTAATTACCTTAATATTTATATCATGATGCAATTTTTGCTATTCTCAAAACTTTGTGAACCTCATCCAAGTCCTGTCAAACAATCAAAAATGCTGAATTGGTAAAGCAGAGATTAATGATAATTTGCTCAAGTGGAAATATAGCATAACTTCAATTGAGTTTTAATTGACTAACAATTTCAATATTTAGACAGTTACTAAAATTGCTATTTTAGAGTTAAAAATGCATCTGTTAACATGATACCTTTCAATTTTTTGGAAATTTTAATATACATCTTAATAAACAGGTGTCAGAATATATCAACTATGGGATTAAATATGCTATCAAGTACCATCAACATAAAATTGAATGACATGTTTCCTAATTGTTTTTATAATTCTATAAACTGCCAAATATTGAATAATAGAGGAAGGAAACTATTGCTTTTTCCCCTTTTTCTGCCCAGGAAGAGTATAATAATATTAATGAGTTGGACAGTGTAAACAGATGATCTGATTAATTTACAGTTTTGCTGTGTATGAGTGGCCACAGAAAATGCTTGCCATAATATTATTTCTTACAATGTTCATAATATCTTTTTCTATATTCGATTATATCATTTGAGTTACTTGACTTCTTTACTTCAGAATATTTGTATATACAAAGACAGTTTTCTGTGCATTGCTCTTACCTAAGAATAAGCAGTTTATAGTGGTTAGAGTATGACCTTAAGAAGTAATAATGGGGTGGGGTGGAGGGATGGGGAGAAAAGGCATACAACTGTAATTGAATAACAATAAAAATTTTAAAAAAAGAAGTAATAAAACCCAAGACTTAAGAGAAACTTATCAAACATGAATTAATATCACCGTAACAACAATTCTAAATACAATAAAATAATGACCACCCCCTGACCAAGTTGATAGATGAGTTACTTAAGCAATTAATAAAGCAGAAAATGTTTTCTGTTATCATAAAACAGAAAAGATTCAGAAAATGCTGCTATATGTGGTATAGAGAATTTAGTTTAGACATACAAAAAACTAAACTTTCATGTATGTAGGAAATGTATATTTATTGAGAATGAGTGAATACTAATATTAGAGAATATATTCACTTCTTAAAAATGAGTATTGGAATCAATAATAAAAATGTATTTTACCTAGGGTGATAATTTATTTTATGTGTCACCTTGACCGAGTCATGAGGTGCCCAGATATTAAGTTAAACACGATTGTGCATTTGTGAGGGTGTTTCCTGAATGAGATTAACATTTGAATCAGTAGACTGCATAAAGCAGATTACTTTCCCCAGTAAGATGAGCGAGTGCCATCCATTCATAGAAGGCCTGAAGAGAGCAAAAGACTGAGCAAGAGAGAAGTTGCTCTCCTGCCTAATCATCTTCCAGCTAGCTCTTCTCCTGCCTTCACACTCGGACTTAGACTAAAACATACATCATTACTTCTGGATCTCAGGTCTCTCAGACTCAGACTGGAATTACGCCCTCAGCTCCCCTGAAATTTCAGCTGGCTGATTGTAGATCCTGGGACTACTTAGCCTCCATGTGGGTCAATTACTTAAAATAAATTAGATATATAGATGATAGATAGATAGATAGATAGATAGATAGATAGATAGATGATAGATAAATATAAATATATAGAGATGTAGATATGAACCTCCTATTGGTTCTGGAGAACCCAGACTAGCAAACCTAGTAATATTTTTTCCTCATTTTTTTTAGTAATTCTTTAAAAGAAATTTTAGAAAAAATTCTCTTTGATTAACACATGGTTAAAGAAAAAAAATGATGTTGTCTCAGTTCCTGAAATCCTTTCATTAGGATGGAAACTAAAATGCAACTGAGAATTAAATTGTGCTAATATCATATAACTCAGAATCAGAATTCTGCTGACCTGAATTCCAGTCCTCACTATTAACTTCTGGAGCTTCAATTTCTCCGTCTGTAAATTAATGAGTTTGGATCAAGTAGATATTTTTCAAGCTTCTCTTAGCAACACAACTTGTGCTTGAAGTGAAAATTCACATAGGAAAGCAATATATTTTACATGCCCATAAACAAAACAGAGAGAAGGTCCATCCTATAATCAAGCACCATGGGAGGCAAATTGAAGAGCACTGAACCAGCTGGTGCCACCTTGTCCTACCGTTGGGGAATCCTTACATTGGTCATGTTTTATTAATCATTATAGCAACACTGACATCTGGGCTGCACACTTTATATACTTACTTCGTTTATTCATCCAACACTAGATGGAAAATGAGGTCCAGTTTATTCCCTGGCCTTGTGGTCATACAGTTAGTAAATAATGGAGCCAGAATTCAAACACAAGACAATTAAACTCCAAAGTCCATACGGATTTTCACCAGTGTTTCCATTTGATAAATATCTACTAGGTATGAGGCACTGTGCTTAATTAATACTAATAATTATCATATCAGCTGAATGTTATTATCCTCCTTTTGCAGATGTGGGAATTAAGACTTGGATAAGTTAGATAACCTATCATGGTCACATGTTGAAAAGTTATTTATGTCTTTATTTTCTTTGATACCAATAAACTATTGTCCAGCAATTTTAATTTTTCAAGCTCTCTTACATTCTGTCATTGTTAGTGATAAACATTTGCTATCCCCAAAGGTTGGATATGCATTGTGAAAATGTGGTCATACACATGAGCGCATGTTGTGTGGGCACATGCCTGTGACCGTGTCTCATTTCTTTGTAACAGTATTTATACACACTGCTTAAGAGTTTAAAGAGAATCATCATTATTACTCTGAATGTGTAAATAAATTTCACTGAGAATACAAAATGATAACCTAACAAGTGGAAACATTTAATATGAATTATCATTTTTTACAATGAGTGGATATTTAACCTTCATCCCACGTTTTCTGTAAGTATTGCAAGATTAGTATCCATCTTCAATATCCTAGACACTGAATATATTAACATTCTGAACCCATGTGCAATGAATAGCCTAAATAAATATATTTGAACATCTAAGAGTAAACAAGCATGGAAAAAAATCAGATAAATTACTTTCAGAATTTATAAATCAAAGAACACTTTGTTTCAGGTTTTTTTCCTAGGTTAGAAGCCTCTTCAGTTTCTCACAAAAAGAACATAAAAGGAAAGTGATTTTAAAAAGATATTGAGCCTCATATATTAAAAATAAAGTGCTGGATTTCCTCCAGAAGCAAACTGGTAATTGTGTTAAAATGTGCATGCTGAAATCTCTCCCAGAGCTGCCTCTTGAAGTTGACCAGGTCATGCTCATGTCTGCCAAAACTCCAAAGTTGGCACTTCTTCTTAACTCAGTGCTTAGGGATTGGCCAGCTGGAAAATTGCCTGAGGAGTTCCAATAATTTGAAACTCATCAACATAAATTTCTGCCTAAAAACAATGCTTCTTTTGGGGAAACTGCATCACTATTCTACAAGACTGTTAACACATAGATTTTACCAAGAGCACATCCAGGAACTGGCCGAAGTTTATGCTTACAGGTCCAAAATTGACACCCACTTGGAAAGAATGAAAATGAACACAGCTTCATGTCTTAGCAAATACAGTCTTAGTATTTTAAAAAGATCCATAGCAGTGGTTGATACAGGGCTTAATTTGGGGTAAGAGTACTCTATATCTGTGCTAGAATCTTTTACCAAATGTTCTTAAAATAGATTTTAATAGAAAATCACAGTGATTTCTGGTGTGATTAAGAGTAGAATCGATAAATTCACTAGTTTTCCCTAACAAACTTGCCATTAGCTCTGAAAAAAATACTTTACCAAAAGTAACTTTGTGTCACCTGACCAAATTTTACCTCATACTATATGAGCTATGTCCAGAATGTATCCAGCCATGTACTATGAAAAATAGAAACATTTATTGAATAAGATACAATATACAAGAAACATTGTACATAGGATAATGCTTCAATGTAGTCACCTTGGGACCTCACAAGGTTCTCCTAATTGTCTTTAGCTGCCACGCCGTATTTTCCTAAATCTCATTGACAGTCTGGAATCTCTTCCCTTTCAGAGGTGATTTTACTTTTGGGAAAACCAGAAGTCACAGGGCACCCCATCTGGGCTGTAGAAGGGCTGAGTCGCCTGGGCGATTTCATGTTTCACTAAAAAATTCTGCAAGAGACATGGTGCATTAGCAAGCACATTGTTGCGATGACACTGCCAATCACCAGTTGCACATAGCTGTGGCCTTCTGAATCATCTGAATAGCTACTGGGGAGGAAGGTTCAAGCTTAACACCAAATTTGATGTGCACTAAACCAGTAACATCTTTAAAAGGCCTACTGAGAGCAGCTAATATCCTTACCGTTCAACTAGTGGCACATTCCATCTCTAACATTAAGCTGTGTAAGCTATTTATGGAACAAAATTTCAGGGCACGCTTTGACCAGCTTAGCTCCTCCTATCAAAGAATTCTTAACACAAAGACAGGTTTTTTTTATTATTTGTTTTGTGATCTTTCAACCCCAAGAATTATATTCCTGAAGAGGATGATAATTATCACAATTTTCTGACTTACTTTTATGGAAGACATAACCAGCCAAAGTGACACCACCAGCTGAGGAGATAAAAATCTGTTGAGAATTACCATTCTTATTCACTCATGTACCACATAATAAAGAATAGTAAGGAATGGATTTTACTTAATGCTTTGAGATGCACTCAATTAACCAGAAGTGTAATTTTTTTCAATGAAAGAAATAGTGAAGAATGTCAACAACACACTTGTTTAATAAATTATGTCACCAATGCATTAAAAGTTTCTACAAACCTAGAAAAATAACAAAATAGTACTTTCTGATGATGTTCTATTTTCACAGAAATCATGATCATTACTCTTATATAAGTCCTGAGTGACTAAGAAAGAATAGTTAGTCCAAATTTATAGTGAGGAAATAGGAATAGTTGTTTAAATGTTTGTATGGAATGGTGAGCTACATGGATGAAGTCACCAAGAATGATGACAGTGACAGTATTGGAAGAGAGCAGGGCAGGTGCTGAAGCCGTCAGGTACTTGGGGGACAGTGGCCTGAAGAAGACATACACTGAGATCTGTGGCTACTTTTAACTACTACATTTATAATAAAGGTCCACTCCTTTTAAATGTCTAGTTCTTTTAAAAAGCTGATGGATTGAGCTGCCATTCTGCCTGATGTCCAAACATTTAACTTAATTTTGATCATGAAAATCCTTTGTATATTAATTTAGAGTTATTTCAGCTGTTGAAAATATTTTGCTTTTGACTTTACGGTGTAAAACACATTTAAAGAGGAACCAAAAAGTAAGTAAACACATTCGTTGAACAAGTATTTATTGAGTGTTCTTTGTATATTTGCCACTCTCATCATTCGGCAGTCATCCCAAGGGTTGCCTTCTCCAACTACACCGAGCCTGCCTAGCTAACAGTCAGCACCTGTCCTTTCCAGTCTCTAGCTCATCAGTCTGTTTAATCAGTCCATTCACAGCTATCTGAAATCATCTTACTTACTTGTTTATATGTTTATTTCCTGTGCCCTGCTTGCCATCCACTCAAACCAGAAACTCTTTGAAGGGAGGGAGTGTGTCCATTTTAATCAATGCCACTGTCCCCAGTACCTTGAACAGTATCAGGGTACTGCTTATATTTGAGGAAAAATAAAGATCCCCCAACTTTTACATAGTATTTCATACAAAATGGTAATTTTGCATATATCATTGCCATTGATTCTAAGAAAAATACTATGAAGTGACTACACTTAGAATATATGTTTAGGAAACATCCTCCAACAATTCCCCAAGCTGAGAGTCTCTACAACACAAAATCAGTATTCATAGACTGTAACAATTGTTGAAAGACACCTATGTTCTCAAGATGTCTTGAGTACCACACACTCGCCAGATTGAGCCCATCTGCTTTGTTCATTCTACATTCCAGGAGCTAGTACCAAGCCCACATAAACTTTCAGTGAAATTCTGTTTCCTAAACAGTGTGGAGCCCTGGGAACTATTAGAAATCCACTCACTTTACTCCTCCAGTTAGCCCAGTTAGGCACAATGCTAAGGCATGTTTCCACACATATTGAGGCTAAATACAATTAGTTTCTCTTTGCAAGATAGTATTAGTCAGTCTACAAGGGGGAAAATCTATATTTTAAAAACATTGATTTTTAACCCCTTATTTAATTGCATTATTTTTCTTTAAGACAGATACAGTGATACACATTATATATTTTAGAATCTGCTCTTTCATTTTTTATTATGTTACCAGTTTGCTCACTTGTATCAAAATATATTTCCTTTCCTTCCAGTGCACACAGCTAGATTTCATTTTCTAGCTCCAGAAACAGGAGAGAATATGGCTCTAAGGTCTGGCATGGGATAATGCATGTTAATGGGCAAACACATTAGGAAGCGACTCTAACAGTTAGAAGTCAGGAGCCTGCATCCCCGAATGACCACAAAAAAAGGCACATCTAACAAGGTACCCCCTCTGGACTGTGATGTAAATGACATATAAATTTCTATTACATTATTCCAGTGAAATCTTAGGGATATTCTGTTACTCAGCTAATGTTATTTTCCATCATACTATTCATGGCAGACATTTGAAAAATACAAAAATATATTGCCTATCACCACATATTTATTATTCTAGGTGAACTTCAGAATTATTCTGTTGGGATGTTAATTGAAATTACAATGATTATAAAGTTAATTAGAATAATTAATCATAGTTATAATACTCCATCCTGTTAGCCAGAATAAGGTATGTGTATCCATTTATTTAAATCTCATCTTTCATTTAGAAACTGTATATTTCCTGTTACATTTATTCTGAGGTCTTTGGTTTATTATTACATTTTTATTATTTGCAATTACATTTGGAATAGTTTTCCCAAATCATTTTCTTGCACATGCTTCTATCAAAACCATTTTACATATTTTGTGACCAGTCATATTATTGGATTTTTCTTTTTTCTAAGAGTGCTTTTTCCTATTGAGTCTCCTGAAGTTTTCAAATATCTAATCATATGATCTTTAGATAATCATAATATCTGTAGATAATCATTAATACTTCCCCTTCTTTTCCAATGTTTATAACTATTTCACTCCTTTGTCTAACTTAATTATATACCAGGTCCAGCAGAAGTAAGGCTGCTTGAGTGTGGTTGGTGGGTACGTGAACGTCTTGCATGAGATGGACAGCAATCTGAACATTACACCAAAAATGTCGTACGGTGTGTTTAAGTGTGATGTTGTTACTTTACAGAATTACGTGCCTATGATTTTGTAATAAAAACCTTTGCAATAAAAATGGGTGCATTGTTTGTGCTGGACCCTGTATAAAGAAAAATATTAAATAATAATGGGACAACTAGGATTACCTGCCTTATTCCTGATTTCAGTGGGGATGTTTGAATGTTCTGTTACTAAGAATAATGCTAGCAACTGGCTTAAGAAATGTATATAAGCTTTTTGAAAGGAACATCGTTCTCTTCCTATTTTATAAAGAACTTTTCTTTTTTGACCTGTAGTCAATTGTATCAGTAGAATTCATATTGTTAAACATTCTCACATTCCTGAAATAAGCCCCACTTGGTCATGACATATTATTCTTTTAATGTAGTACTGGATTTTATTTTCTGGATTCGATTTACTGTTTTGCATAAATATTCATAAGTAAGATGAATTATCATTTTCTTTTTTTGTGGTGTCTTTGTCAGATTTTTTAAAAAGAATCGGAATGTTTTCTTTATTTTCTATGCCTGAAATAATTTGAAGTGAGTTGGAATTACCTGTTCTTTGAAGGTTTAAAACACTTATCCATGAAAATCTTTGGTATTTTTACAGGCAAGGCCCTAATTTAACATAATGAATTCCTTCCATGATCATTGTTTTATTTAGTATATTAATATCTCTTGAGTCAGTTTTAGTTATTTTCAGTTTCTTAAAAGATTTAGAAACTTACTGAATTTTTAAGTTGGCTATGTATTATATAATGTTGGTCGGAAAAGTAAAAATTCAGTATTGTTTCCCAGCAGATTTTAAAAGGAATATTCCCAAAAGTATGTTTTATGGATATTAAGAGGATAACATAAAAGAGGATCCATGGTTAATATTATGGGGAAATGCTTTAAAACAGATATTAAAGATTTATTTTCTATAGGGCTTCTAGGAGTCCTTACTACTCTTATTTGCATCTTGACTCTATAGAGATAGACCAGGATATATAAACCTTTCCATACTTGATTGTATAATTCCCCTTTTCTTTCAAGGAACATCTCATGAGACTTCTATACACAAGTTTGGGAAAGAGGTCTAAGGAAATCTAAAGAACAAGGCTATTACTGCCGAATCTTTTCAGGTTTGATGAGACTAGGGCGTTCTGGAAGATAATCCTTTTCATGAAACTCATAACAAAACAATAAAAATATATAAACTCTAATGGCTCAGATATGACAGTTCTATATGACTCAAACATTTTTCATGCTTGTTCTGTCACTCTGAGAAATTCCAAGGACCTTAAGTAGTGTGTAAAAGATGAAGTTGCAACCATTTGAATGGTTAAAAACATTCAAACAAACTTTGGCTGAAGTAACTAGGCACTTTTTTTTTTACTTTTTAAAGTTAAAAAATGACATAAGCTCAGAAGATGGCAGTGAGATAGGTGGGAGATGAGTCCACTTTCCCCTGCTCACAGGTGGAACACCTAGCCAAAGTTGTGAGGAACACAGTTTCCTTCCTTCCTCTGTTTCCTTCTTTCTTTTTTTATTCCTTTTTTTTTTTTTAATTCCCATACATGAGACAATAAAGCCTGGAGCTGTGAACAGACCAGAGTTAGACTCAAAGAGGGGTCATCCCAACGACTGACACAGGGAGACAAATTTCACTCTAGTACTCCAGAGAACTTGTAAGTTATTGTATATTTGTATTATTATTATTATTTCATTATTTTTACATTTTATTGTATTAGTATTTTTCTATTTTTCCTCTTTCTGTTTAGTTTTCTTCCCTTGGTTTGTTAAGTTGCATTGTTTGACTGGTTTCCCTCATTCTCTCTTTCATAGTGTATTTTTCATTTTCTGTCTTTCACTTCACTTAATGTTCCAATAGCACACTACTCTAGATCCTGTACTACCTATTCTTGTTATTCAGATCACATAAATTCTGTCATATAATTGTTGCTCCATTAATACTGTAAATAATTGTTGTTCCATGCAATTGTAAATACTACACAGCACCCCTCCCAAATCTTAGCTCACTTCACTGTGTCTGGAACTTTATTACTGTGGTGGCTAACTCTATTCTCTCCCACACTACACCTATTTTCTATCCTTTATTCTCACTTTACCTCATAATCTGACCTCCCACAAGCTCACTGCTTTCTAGATGCAACTAACAATCCTTCCTGCCCCTAACAAGAGTCTTATCATTTTTCACCCTTTCTGAAAAATGGCTAGTTGGGTAAAATATCACAGTTAACACTATACATATCCAAAGGATCTCCTATCTCTTCTCTATGGGTTGGAACATTAAATACCATAGAATACACTCCCACTGTCTTAAGCCATTTTGCCTTACCCTCCAACTCATCACAAAAAAGAGGGAGCTGTGGGAGCTGTGAACACCACTATACCTGCTGGAAGAGGAAACCCACAAACAAAGGAACAACCAACAGATAACAACAGAAGAAGATGAAGGAGGGAGTGGAAGCCAGACTAAACTCCAGCCAAGACTGATCTGGAAATAAAACTAAATGTTAGAGAAACTACCCAGAACAGACAACCGAACAATAGCAAGAGAGAAGCATCAAAACCTCACACACACAGAAGAACCAGATTCAACATAACCTGTCCACAACTGCACAACAGAATAAAAGACATGGTGGGTGAAGTGACCCTCAGTCAAGCAGCTGGAGAAGGACCCAGCAAACAAAGACCCAACACCAATCAAAACACAAAGACATACAGAGAACCAAAATAAGTGACAGCCCAAGACCAGCAAGCTCAGGAGATAAGGGGACTGTACCACTGAATCTCACAGGTATTCTAGCATAGAAGTTCACACCATAAAACTATGGAGGCAGAACAGATCAATTTAAGAAACAGAAGCTAACAAGAAGAGTCTCACAAACAATGGGAAGACAAAGAAACAATCCCCAAATGAAAGGAAAGGAGGAAGCCTCAGAAAGAACGCTACATGAAATAGAGGCAAGTGAACTCTCAAATATTGAGTTCAAAGCAATGGTTGTGAGGAAGATCAATGAGCTCACAGAGAATTACCAAAAACTACAGGGAAACTATAATGAACTCACTGCACACTATATCAACACAAAATAGAAACTTCAACAAGGGTCAAGAGGAAATGAAGAATAGAATTTCTGAACTGAAGAACACAGTAGAAGGAATCAAAAGCAGGCTTGATGAAACAGAGGATCAAATCAGCAAGCTGGAGGACAAGGTACAAAAAAACACACAGAAAGAGCAAGAACAGGAAAAGAGGCCCAGAAAGAGAATGAAGGGGGGTTAAGGGAAATGCAAGACAACATGAAATGTAATGATGTCCATACAATAGGGATACCAGAAGGAGAAGAAGAAGAAGAGATAGAAAACCTGTTTGAAAAAGTAATGATGGAAATCTTCCCCAAGTTGATGATAGAACAAGTCACACAAACCCAGGAAATACAGAAAGTCTCAATCAAGAGGAACCCAAGGAGGCCCACTTCAAGACACATCATAATTAAAATGGCAAAATTCTAAGACAAACAATCTTAAAAGCAGCAAGGGGGAAACAGGAAGTAACATACAAGGGAGCCCCAATAAGACTAGCAGCTGACCTCTCAAAGGAAACGCTCCAAGCTAGAAGGGAATGGCAAGAAATAATCCAAGTAATGAAAACCAAGGACCTGCTACCAAGACTACTCTATCCATCAAGGTTCTTGAATAAAATGGAAAGCCAAATATGGAGCCTATGGGACAAAAGAAGCTTCAAAGAATATACCTTCTCCAAACCAGAACTGCAAGAGATGCTAAGGGTCTTCTTTAAGAACAGGAAGAAAAACAGTGAGAGAGAGAGGAACACAGGTATAAAAAAAGTGGCAATGAAAAAGTACCTATCAGTGATAACCTTAAATGTAAATGGATTAAATGACACAATCAAAACACATAGAATAGCTGAATGCTTAAAAATCAGGACCACACATATGCTGCCTACAAGAGACCCATCTCAGAACAAAGGACTTACACAGATTGAAAGTGAATGGCTGGAAATAAATATTCCAAGCAAATGGACAGGAAAAAAAAGCTGGGGTAGCTCATATCAGACAAAATAGAGTTGAAACAAGAGCCATAAAAAGAGACCCAGAAGGTGATTTATAATACTCAAAAGAAGAATCCATCAAGAAGACATAAACATTATAAATAGACATGCACCCAACATAGGAGCACCCAAATACATAAAGAAAATCTTGGAGGACTTCAAGAAAGATATTGACAGCAACACAATTATAGCAGGGGATTTTAACACCCCACTATCAAAAATGGACAGATCTTCCAAACAAAATATCAAGAAGGATATTGTGGCATCAACCAATGCCCTAGATCAAATGGATCTAACTGATATATATAGAGAGAGCCTTTCATCTCTAAAAAGCAAAATACGCATTCTTTCAAAGGTACATGGAACATTTTCAAAGACAGACCACATGATAGGACACAAAACAAGCCTCGACAAATTCTAGAAAATTGAAACCATATCAAGCATTTTCTCTGACCACAAGGGACTGAAACTAAAAACCAATTACAAAGAAAAAAAAAAAAACAAAACACTTAAAAACATGGAGATTGAATAGCATGCTATTAAACAATGATTGGTTCAAGAATGAGATTCGAGAAGAAATCAAAAAGTTTCTGGAAACAAATGAAAACGAACTCACAACAACCCAAAACTTATGGGGCACAGTGAAGGCAGTCCTGAGAGGGAAGTTCATAGCAATACAGGCCTAACTAAAAAAGACAGAAACATTTCAAACAAACAACCTAACCCTATGCCTACAAGAACTCGAGGAACAACAACAAAGACAGCCCAGAGCAAGTAGAAGGAAGGAAATAACCAAGATCAGAGCAGAGTTAAATGACATAGAGACTAAAAGCACCATTCTAAGGATCAATGAATCCAGGAGCTGGTTCTTTAAAAAGATAAACAAAATCGACAAGCTTTTAAGTAGGCTCATCAAGAAAAAAAGAGAGAGGATCCAAATAAACATAATTAGAAATGAAAGAGCAGAGATTACAAATGATACCACAGAAATACAAAGGATTGTAAGAAATTACTACAAAGAACTGTATGCCAAGAAATTTGAAAAGCTAGGTGAAATGGACACATTTCTAGCAAACTATAATGTTACAAAACTGAATGAAGAAGGAGCAGAAAACCTGAACAGACCAATAACAGCAGACAAAATTGAATTAAAAAACTCCCAACACACAAAGGCCCTGGGCCAGAGGATTTCACAGGAGAATTCTACAAAGCATTTAAGGAAGACTAAACCCTATCCTTCACAGACTATTCCAAAAAATCCAAAATGATGGAAGACTCCCATACTCTTTTTATGAAGTCAGCATCATCCTAATCCCAAACCAGATAAAGACACAACGAAGAAAGAAAACTTCAGTCCAATATTGCTGATGAACATAGACGCTAAAATTCTCAACAAAATATTGGGAAACCACATCCAGCAATACATTAATAAGATCATATACCATGATCAACTGGGATTCATCCCAGGGATGCAGGGATGGTACAATATTCACATATCAATAAACATAATACATCACATCAACAACAGCAAAGACAAAAATCACATGATTATATCAATAGATGCAGAAAAAGCATTTCATAAGATACAGCACCCATTTCTGATAAAAACACTCAGCAAAGTGGGAATGGAGGGAGCATTCCTCAACATAATAAAGGCCACATATGAAAGACCTACAGCCAACATCATATTCAATGGACAAAAACTTAGAGCTTTCCCACTAAGATCAGGAACAAGACAAGGATGCCCTCTCTCACCACTCCTACTCAACATAGTATTAGAAATCCTAGCCACAGCAATTAGACAAGAAAAAGAAATAAAAGGCATCCATCCAAATTGGAAAGGAGGAAATGAAACTGTCACTGTTTGCAGATGACATGATAGTGTACATGGAAAATGCTATAGACTCCACCAAAAAACTACTTGACCTAATAAATGAATTTGGCAAAACAGCTGGATACAAAGTCAATACTCAGAAATTAAAGGCATTCCTGTATGCCAACAATGAAACAACAGAAACAGAAATCAGGAAAAAAAAAAATCCCATTTGATATAGCAACAAGAAAAATAAAGTACCTAGGAATCAACCTAACCAAGGAGGTAAAAGACCTGTACTCAGAAAACTATACAACACTGAAGAAAGAAATTAAGGAAGACACAAACAAATGGAAGCATGTGCCATGCTCATGGATTGGGAGAATTAACATCATCAAAATGGGCATACTACACAAAGCGATTTATACATTCAATGAAATCCCCATTAAAGTACCCGTGACATATTTTACAGATATAGAACAAACATTTCAGAAATTCATATGGAACCATAAATGACTCTGAATAGCTGCAGCAATTTTGAGAAAGAAGAACAAAGTAGGAGGGATCCCAATACCTGATATCAAACTGTATTACAAGGCCACTGTCATCACAACAGCCTGGTACTGGCATTAAAGCAGGCATATAGACCAATGGTACAGAACAGAGAGCCCAGAAATAAACCCAAGTATCTATGGTCAATTAATATTTGACACAGGAGACAGGAGCATGAAATGGAGCAAAAATAGCCTCTTAAACAAATGGTGTTGGGAGATCTGGACAACTACATGCAAAAAAATGAAACTCGATCACCAACTTACACCATACACAAACATAGATTCAAGGTGGATAACAGACTTAAATATAAGTTGTAACACCATAAAAGTCCTTGAGGAAAACATTGGCAGGAAAATCTCAGACATTCCACGCAGCAACATCCTCACAGACACGTCCCCTAAAGCAAGGGACATAAAGGAAAGAATAAACAAATGGGGCCTCATCAAAATAAAAAGCTTCCACATGGCTAAAGAAAACAACATTAAAATAAAAAGAGAACCAACAGTATGGGAAAATATATTTGCCAAGGATACCTCAGACAAGGGCCTGATCTCCAAAATATGTAAAGAACTCACATGACTGCACTCCAGAAAGACAGCAACCCAGTTAAAAAATGGGCAAAGGAGTTGAACAGACACTTCTCCAAGAAAGACCTACAGAGGGCCCAAAGACATATGAAAAGATGCTCAGCATCACTAGCCATCAGAGAGATGCGAATTAAAACCACAATGAGGTACCATCTCACACCAGTCAGAGTGGCCAACATAAACAAATCCACAAACAAATGTTGGAGAGGATGTGGAGAAAAGGGAACCCTAGTGCATTGTTGGTGGGAGTGCAGACTGGTGAGGCCACTGTGGAAAGTAGTATGGAATTTCCTCAGAAAACTAAAAATGGAACTGCCCTTTGACCCAGCAATTCTGCTGCTGGGATTATACCCTAAGAACCTTGAAACACCAATCCAAAAGAACCTATGCACCCCAATGTTCATAGCAGCACGATTTACAATAGCCAAGTACTGGAAGCAACCTAAGTGCTCATCAGCAAATGAGTGGATCCAAAACGATGGTACATTTACACAATGGAATTCTATGCAGCAGAGAGAAAGGAAGAGCGTATACCCTTTGCAACAGCATGGATGGAAGTGGAGAACATTATGCTAAGTGAAATAAGCCACGTGGTGTGGGACAAATACCATATGATCTCACCTTTAACTGGAAGCTAATCAACAAAAGAAAAAAGCAAACAGAATATAACCAGAGACATTGAAATTAAGAAAAATCTAATAATAGCTAGAGGGGAGTGGGGAGGGGACAGTGGGGAGAGGGGTTTACAGGAATACTGTAAAGGACACATGGAGAAAATCAAGGGGGAGGTTGGAGGTAGGGGAGGGAGGTGGATTCGACTGGGTTGGGGAGGAGGGATGGGGAGAAAATGCAGACAACTGTAATTGAACAACAATAAAAAAAATGAAAACTAAAACAAACCAAGCAAACAACTAGAAAAGGAACATAATCACAGAAGTGCAGGTCACATGGAGGGTTATCAACGGGGAGGAGGAGGGGGTAGAATGGAGAAAAAGGTACAGGTAATAAGAAGCATAACTGGTAGGTACAAAATAAACCAAGGGAAGTTAAGAGTATTATAGGAAATGTAGAAGGCAAAGAACTTATATGTACAACCCATGGACATGAACTAAGGTGGGGGATTGCTGATGGAGTAGGGGTACAGGGTACAGGGAATAAAGGAGGGAAGAAAATGTTACAGCTGTAATAACATAATCAATAAAATATATATTTTTAAAAAGTAAATTATAAAAGTTTATAAAATTAAATGTTAAATTTATTCAAGATATGCACATTTCTGTGTACTAATTTTAATCATCAAGTTCAGAAAGTGGAAAGTTTGTTAATGCTGGAATGTTCTTTTCTTTGTGTGAAAATTTTCTTGCATATAAAATGGTAATCTTATTTATTTTATAGCATGTTGAAAAATTTGATAATCTGGGGCAGTTATAAGCACCAGAAATTGCCAATAGAGATATTGTTATTTTCTGAAATAGTATGTTGTAATTACATATTTACCCATTTGTTTCTACACACAATACACACACACCCCTTATTTTTTTAATCACATAACCTAAAGTTAATAATGTAAAACTCTAGATAGGGGAAAATAAATAATTTGAATACACCAACAAGGAAGGTTAAGACAGCTAATAAGTTTTGTTCTCACACTTGACCCTGTATTTATGAGCAGCGAAAGATGCAGGGAAGGAGATGATAGTTGCATATGCCTTACTTTTGGAAAAATAAACATTTCAATTTCATCCAATAAATATTTATAAATTGCTTACTACACGTTTGGTACTACACCACTGCTGAACTCAGTTAGCAGCCACAAAAGAGAAGGCAGATATAAAAATCAAGTAAGTGGAAACAGGTGTATTGTGTGCCTTGCTGTAATGGACATGGAACACTATGAGTGAGTAATATTTAATCTAGGGGGTGATCATGAAGGTTTTTATAGAGGCTTTCCCAGAATGACTTTAAAATTCAATGTATCTTTGTACGACAGGTATTTCAAGTAAAAAGTGGCACAAGCAAAGGAACAAAAACCCATAACAGCAGGGTACATTCAGGGAACATCCAGTACTTTTAGTTCTGGTGGAGTGTAGAGTTTGGGGAGATGGAGAGAGTTTGAAGGTCACGGCACACAGAGAGTAACAGATAATAGGAAAACAGAACTGGGTTTATTGACAGTGTCTCTTTGGAGAGAGAATACACCTAAACCACAGGCAGCAGAGAAAGGAAGCTAATAGGTAGAGAGAAGAGATTTCTGGACATGGAGTTCTCAATGAGTGAGTTAGGGAAGTAGGAGATGGTAGTGAAAATGAGATATTATAACATAGTTTGTTAGAGGCAAAGGAATTTAAAATTCTTCCAGATTTAAAAAATTTCTATGAAATGGGATGACCATGATAGAAGAGAAATGGAGGTAACCGGAAACAAGAAGCTCAAGGAATTGGCAGCCTAAGGTCTGGTGGGAACTCCCAATTTATGGTAGGAACTCAGTAAAAGTCATAATTCACCTATGCTTCTTTTGATTTTTAAAGTACTGAATATTTTTTACTAGTGAAATTCTCTAACTTTCCCTCAGACATTTAAGTAAAATTGGTGCCAAAGGATGGCATGCCTTATTTATTTATCTTTTGACTTGTTGCTATGGCAAATTACCACATCCTGACGTGCATGCATGTGTGTGTGTGTGTGTGTGTGTGTGTGTGTGTGGTAGAGTGTTGGCATGCTCCAGCTTGAAATATACAAAGTACAAGTAGAAGGATGCAGCTTGGTATCTGCAATCAGACAAACTACATGAGTTTGTTAATTGCCAGGCATCTATTATTATGATATTTTTTTACAATGAGGAAACTAGTACTGAGCAAGGTTTAAGTAAATTAGTAAGAAGCAGAGCTGAGACTAAAACCCATACTATCTGACAAAACCTCCACTTATATTATAATGGGCTAAGTACTGAATCATTTAAATGAGAATAACACTTACCTCACAGAAGTAGAACGGAAGATTAACAGTAAAAACTAGAAGTGGTTGAGTGATGCTAACTTGAGGTCAGAGGTTTGTTTGTTTATGATGTGTGTATGCACTTATGTTTATTTGTAGTCATTAATTTGCTAACTCATTATAGAAAGGATTTCACAAGCATGTAGTACATTGAGCTACAATGACTAAATTTCATAATGCACAAGCACAAAAATAATTACATTTAGGAAGGTAAACTTTCAAAAAGCTTTTAGTACTTGTTTACTTAAAAGAACTTATAGCACTTTCTATGCATGTAGCAATGGTTTAAGCAAATTATCCATTACTTCATTAATCATTAATATTCATTGTAATATAATAAGCATTAGCTTTATCAACAACAGGGATGAAGAGAAAATGTAAAATTTGGATTTGCTAATTATTAGTAGATATGTTTGGGTAATGAAGGGAAATTTATGAACAAAGGAGTATACCAATAAAAATTATTCACTGTAATAAGATCTAATATAGCAAACAATATCTTTATTATCTCCAACTCTTCATACCATTCGAAAAGTGTAAAATCAGTTTATATCAGTTTTCTTTTAATTTTATGAAAGTTTTAAATTTTTAGCTTTTAAAAAAATCCGTTGGGCTACAGAGCCATTATTTTTGTCTATCCAGAGCATTTTCCTGGCATTGCCCTAATTCTGGTAGCAGACGGGATTTCCTCACCAAGGAAGGGGAACACATGAGCCATGCTTGGCCAACTAGGATTCCCTGTATTTTAGGGCTTGGCAGCTGGCATGGTGATGCACATGTTATCCAAGGAGGGACAATCAGGGTCCTGAGTCACACAGAAATAATAAGGAAGCTAAATTTTTTTCATGAAGTTGGTAAGCCAGAAACATACGATTCTGTGGCTACATTTAACATCTTTATCAGTAGTATGGATGAAGCCTCTCCCCCCCAGGGGGAAAGGAGGCAATTAAAAGAGAAACTGATTCTGGAAATGAGAGAGAGACAGAACAATGAAACTAAAACCATTGGTATCCTTAGATCAAGCCATAACTGCAATAAACCCACTTCTCAATGTTATGACAATGATTTTTCAAGTTACCGGTAGTTTGAATTATTTTCTATTTCTTACCATTCAGGATACAAAACTGATATTTCAGACTTAAAGCTAATTTCTTATTCCAGCTAGTTAGACAACCTTGGATAAATCACATCTTCTCTCTTGAACGTGAGTCTCTTTACCTCTAAAATGGTTGAAATGAACTTGACCCCTAGGTTATTGTCTATTCTAATGTTCCATGATTCTATGACATAAGATATAATTAAACTAAAATGACTATTTCACATGATATCCTAGTTTTGCTCAAATATCACCCTTTTCTAAGTATTTTCCTGATTCTAACCTTGCATTATTCCTCAACAGAAAAGAGTACAGGCGGAAGCCATAACGAGTAGTATTTTGCAGGGTTTAGTTCTTGATTTGAAACTGTTTACATGAGAATATGAACTGTAGATAAGTTACCTAAATAAGTTATTCATTCCCTATGGAAACAACCCAAGTATGTGTCTTTATATTTATTACTAAATAGTTTGTGCTAGAATTTATTATCTAGACTTAAAACCATAATAAAGTCTCTGCCAATTAGAGTTGATTCAGAAAAATTTATTAAACACTTATCCCAATGAAAAAATAATTTACATATCATCAGACTTGGGTCTCTTTGGGTCTCATGCTTAGCACTTTGCTCTGCACATTAAACACTCCACAAATGTTTGTTAAATTAAACTAAATTAAAGGAGTTGCTTTTACTGCAGTTCACATGCCCTTTAATGATTAATAAATCATCACTAAGTGAGAAATTAATGAGCGTTCTTTGCTCATCAGAAAATTTAAAAAATATATACTCTGTTTTGTAGAGGGACAAAATTTTACAACAGGGGAAGAAGAAAGGCAAATAGGCAAATCCAGGAATTAACAAGAAAGAAGCCTGCAATACGGCTACTGACATGTGGATAAGCTCAAAGTAACTGCCAGTCACTACCTCTGAGCTGACATACACCCTCGCTTCAAACCAATCAAGGCTTTACTAATCCCCTCTCCACACATTAGAAAGGAACAGAGGAATGGAGAATTTATCCAGGACAGCTCCACACCAGAGACACCCCCGAGTTCACATTCTCACCGCTGCCTAGTTTCTAATCCCTCTGCCCATATTGTTCATCTTTCCCATAATCGAAAACCAGAACTCATAGGGAAGGCTGGACAGTCAAACTAGGATGACTTGAATGAAAAGAAGAGGCAACTAGGGGTGTATCCCAAAGTAGGAAAAGGGAATAATTCCAAAGCCACCTGTGGTGTGTTAGGGAATTATTGTAAATTGAGAAATCTAAGCAGTCAGATGATAGCAGGAAGATACCAGCATAAACAGTGGCTGCTGCAGGTGGAACACAATTATAATTGGGAAGCAGCTACAAGCAATAAGAAATCTGGATAAGCAAACAGGAAAGAATTCAAAAGTATCCAGGAATCTGGTATTGGGTAAAATTGGTTAAGATTCCAGGAAAAGAAGAAATGGAGAAATTAAGTAGGAGAAAGGGCAAGGTCACAGTTTTGATCAAAGACTTAAACACACCACTTACTGCAACTGGGGCACAAGAAAGGGACAAGTCCTGACACATAAAAAGCATGGTGCAGAGTTAGCGCCTTACTATCCCAAGGCACATTCATATTTCTCAACTATGAACACAACTGATCTTGGGCCTGGACCAGTGAGGAAAGGATTGAGATAATGTGTAAAACAGGGACACTTCACTAGCACCATTTTCTTTATTTTATTGGGGTGCAAATGGGAAGAAAAAACATACAACTGGAACACTCACTATACCTTCTGCAATATATAGCCAGACCCATCAATATCTAACCAGTTGGATTTTTAGATAACATTTCTATTATGTGTTTTGCTGTTACCAATAGCCCTATGCTCTCATGAAATATTCTGTGCTGTGAGTAGATAACAAACACAGAGTTAGTGACCTTTGGAAATAATGACTGGAGTTAATGAGAAGAAGAAATAAGTGAGAGAACCTGGATTTCCAAACCCTGGCAGAGTAGCTCTGGGGCCCTCTCAGATCACTGAAATAGCCCCACATGTAGGAAGAAGTCCACCATTCCTTCTCATGAACTCCAGGGATGCTGCTGAGTGTGGTCACTGGAGAAGAGGGGCTGATTTTCATTCAGAAGAACTCAATTTATAACATGCAAAGTGAAACTGGCCAGAATGTCCCCTTTATCACTTTTCTATTCCAAAATTCATTAATTTTACCCTTTCGCTAATATCCTACCTTCTTACCTTTGAGATCTGATAAAATACAAGGCTCAATAATTTCCTGTAGAAGACTGTCTTTACTTGGAATCAGTGACCAACAAACAAGAGTGGTAACATATTGTGGTCAAGGGATGTGTGACAGTGGACTATACTTTTCAGATTTGACATTAATTAACACTGGCATTACAATGTAATGTCAATTAAGTATAATTCTTTTTAAAAATATTTTTATTTATTTATTTTTAGACAGAGGGGAAAGGAGGGAGAAAGAGAGGGAGAGAAACATCAATGTGTGGTTGCCTCTCACATGCCCCCAACTGGGAACCTGGCCCACAACCCAGGCACCTGCCCTGACTGGGAATCGAACCAGTGACTCCTTGGTTCGCAGGCTGGCACTCAATCCACTGAGTCACACAAGCCAGGGCTCAATTAAGCCCAATATACTTATATTTATAAGTATAATTATAAAAATAGAGAGAATAATGATTTAGTGAAGCAAATTCCTCCTACCCTTGCCAATTAATTATAGTCTGACAAGTTTCTTCTTTGGTACAAAGTTATATTCACCCATAGCAGCCTTCACATAGGCATGGGCAACTTATTATTGGAAAGTTTAAAAATCCATGTGAACTAGTTTCCTTTAATTGTACTGGGATTTACTTATACTTTATATTAATAGACAGTGATCATAACAATTTTAAAGGTTATCATCTTTAAACCTTCTTGTCTAATTAGGATATGACACTGTCATGAGGACTTGATTTGGTTAAAATTATTGAGGTGTTAATTTTATGACTCTCAACTCTAAAAATGATGCAGATATTCTAAATCCACAATTTTAAAAAAATACAGACTTAATATGGCATGGAAGAAAGCTTAAATTTTACATCAAATAATTGCTGAAAAGAAACTATGAACATATTTAATATAGGATATTGTAATAATTAGTGTTCAATCCTGCCGACGGGTTGTTCTCTCCATCTATGATTTTAGGTTTTATAATGCAATCATCAGGCCAGTCATTGCTAATCAGAGCATAAAATAAAGTCAAAATGTTTTATCAGTCTTATAAACATTTGTGCTGCTAGATTTTCCCCTAGTTGAAAGCAACAAGACAGCCTGTTAGGGGGCTGAATAGAGAGTATACTGGAATTGCAACATATGCTGTTTCAAAGAAACATCTGACTTAGCTAAGAACATGCTTTTGATTTATTAGTTGACTTCTGTGCAGACATATGTGATTTCTTGATTCTTTTATTCGTGTCACACTTTTGATGCAATCAACCCTCATGTTCTTCCTCTTCAATTCCTGGGAGAAAATACAATCAATCACTGAGAAAATGTAGAAGGGTAGCAGCCATTTTTCTAATACAATTTTCCTTTTTTTATCTTGCTGTTTTAAAAATATATATTTTTGAAAGAGAAAATAAATGAGGTGACTTAGTGGTGATCGTCCTCTCTGCACATTTTCAAATTGGGGCTGCTTTGATTTGTCAATTTTGATATTGGAAATTAATAGAAAATGACAAAATTCCTCTTATACTAATTTGTTCCTTAAACAATAATGATAGTTTGTCATATATCCCAGTAACTAAAATTCCAAAATGAAAGTGGTTTCTGAAAGATCAGACAGGCAATTAGTATATGCTTCAATGAAAATGGCAAGCCCTATACTAAAGGTAGGGGAAAAAGGCTTTTTATAAATTTTATTACGAATTAACACTTACTGAATACCGTATTTTTCAGACTACAAGATGCACCGGACCATAAGACGTACCTAGGTTTTAGAGGAGGAAAATAGGGGAAAAAACCCAGCTCCACCGTTGTGCCCCACCCCCCACCCCCCCCCCCCCCCCGCGAGCCAGGTAAGCTACATTCGGACTATAAAACACACCCCCATTTTCCTCCCAAATTTGAGGGAGGGGGAGTGTGTCTTATAGCCTGAAAAATACAGTACATACCGCATGCTGAGGAATATTTTACCTGGATTATCACAGGTAATGTTCCCAAAAATACATAATTCAAATATTGGCCTTAGCCTAATATTGCAGTTAAAATAATTGAGTCTCAGGATTTAAGTCACTGTCCAAGCTCACACACCTAGGAAGTTCCAGAGCTGCAATGCAAACACAAGCTGCTTTGGCTTCGTGGCTTGCAATACTCCATTATTCTCTTTCATCAACCAGTACTTTCCTGATGGCTTTGGGGAATGGTGAGTCCTCTTAGCCCTCTTGCAGGACGTAATCTCAAGGTGAGTTTGCTGGCCTTATGTAATATATCCACTCCAACATACCCACTTATCTCAAGTATTTTTTCCCTTCCTCTGCCATCTGCCAGGCCAATGCAGGCATTCTGAGAGTTGGCCATTGTTCTCGGTTATTTAGGAGCCACTCCAGTAGTACATACGCCCATGCCTAGAGTCTTTGCTAGGGTGTTGATCCTCATTTCCTAAGAAAGTACCCCCAAGTTCATAAATTCTTATTTGGACTTACATTCTGGCCCCTTGACCAAGCACTCTTAAAAAGCCAATTCCCAGACATTGGCCTGGCAGCCAGGAAAGGCAACGAGGGCTGAATCTGAATAGGGCCCTAATTGCTTCTGCAGCATCTTCTAGCACAGCCCAAGTGCTAGGCCCCTGTATAGAAGGGAATGGTTGCCACCTCTGCACATCTAGAGAGTCTGGAGGGGTTGTAGAATCCACATCCTTGGGACATCCAGGGAGCCCTGTCCCACTTCTCCCAACCCCTAGTTTTCCCTACTAGGGCTCTGAACTTCACATAACAGATCTGCATTGGCTGCAATTCTCACAGTTATTTCCTCTCTCTCTCATTTGATTTTACCTGCCCTTTGAATATGCCAAAACCATCCAAGCTCTCTGGTTCCACTCTTAGCCATTAACCACTTGTTAGTGGCAGGCAGTCATTCATTATACTTCTGCAGGGTGTCATTTCCATACCACAGTGGCCAGTCAACTGCACTGTCTCTGCAGGCATGGCTAACCTGTGTTGAGCACCTGTGACCACACCTAACCCTCGCAGGCCAATTCCTTATATTTTTAGTACAATGTTTGAGAGGTTTGGAGTTGACTGGAAAAATGGTTTCAGACCAGTTTCCACCTCATCTAATGGCCCAAAGCAGGGCCTGCTTCACGGACACGTGACATCTCCAGGGCCTTGCATTTGAAAGAGCTCTGCTATGGCCATCACAAAATTCTCAATAACTGCATATTTGAACTTGTAAGTGAAGTTTTGTAAATGACAATTAATGGGACAATGACCAGAGGAGGTGCAAGCAAAATGCATGCAACCCTACTCTGTTCTGTGGTACCCATGAGCACAGGGACCCACAGTAAGTGAAAGTTCAATGAGCCTCAAGGACATAGTCAGTGTGTCACATCTACAACTGATAGCCCCAAGAAGCTATGCTTTTTGTTCAAACCAAAACTGCTTCAAATACAAAAAGAAAAATGATATTCTAAAAAACATGGACCACCAAGGAATCTTATCATATCCTTTCTTACTCATATTTACCCATATTAGTAAACTACATTGAAAATGATGACATAGAAGTAAAGAAAAACATAAGACAACCCACCTTTCCTTTTCCAGTCAGTCCTTTCTTACTCATCAGCAAGACAGAAGTAGAAATGTTGGTAAAACATGTATGTGTCAAGGAATGAAATAAAGACCATGGTCTGTCCAGAAGGTATCCAGCCATGAAAAATAGAGACATTTAGTGAAGAAGACACAAGAACCACTGTACATAGGACAATGACACTTCAGCCCCATTCAAAGTAGGTACCTTGGGTCCTCACACAGTTCTTCTAGTTGACAACAGCCACCCCATTGTATTTTTCCTGAATCTCATTGACAGTCTGAAATCTCTTCCTTTTCAAAGGTGATTTTAGTTTTGGGAAAAGCCAGACATCGCAGGGTGCCAAATCTGGGCTGTAGGGGGACTGAGTCACCTCAGTGGTTTGCTGTTTCACAAAAAAACTGCACAAGACATGATACATGAGTGGGTGCGTTGTCATGATGAAGCTGCCAATCATCAGTGGCCTTCTGAGTCATCCAAATAGTTTATGTGGAAGAATGTTCAAGCTTGACGCAGAATTTAATGCAAGTTCATTACTTTACTTGCTCAGTTATTTTGAATGTGACAGCCACAAAGAACACATCCTCACTCAACAGTGTCTACCGCCCGCACTGACTAGCACAGTGAAGTCATCATTGTTCACACAGGCACATTCCAGTCCACTCTTCTTGGCTCCAGGTTACATAGATGTTATGCAAACCATTTTTGTTATATTAACAATGTCTTTGTGCACTATTACTCAGGTGCAAGCTACAAAAAAAGTATCGTGCAGTTTGGGTGATTACATATACATGTTAAATGCTCTCATATTAGCATTTAAAATAGACATTGCAAAAAACAAAGGTGAGTGGTAAAATTCATGCTAATAATTTATTTTATTTTTTCTTTACTTAGAACATGAAATGGCAAATCAAAAATATCATGATGAGAGAGATTATGAAGAAAAGGAATTGGCTTTATGTTTTAGTACCTTAAATGGCATTTTTTTCTACTTTTTGAACTAGAGGCCCCACACTTTCACGTTGAACCAAGCTCTGCAAATTAGGTGACCAACTCTGCCTGCCAGATAGTTATTTGTCTCCTTCCCACCTCACTCATTCAGTATTGAGTGATTAAGTGAAAAACGGTTTTGGGCTCCAGGCCTCCAGTTAAGGGCACCCGAGGTATAGGAGGAAGCATAATGTGGTAACTGGAGCAAAAATGCCAGTCAGGGTGCCTGACTATGAGTGCATATTCTGACCTGTCACCTTTATGACCCGCAGCAGATTACTTAATTTCTGTGCCTCATTTTCTTCATCTGTAAAATGGGATGGTAATCATAACAATGACTATTATATAGAGTTGTGAATATTAATTGAGCTAATATGTATAAAACACTTAGAATAGTGTGTGGTATATAGTTGGTACTATATAAATATTAGCCATTACTATTTTTCACAAAATAGAGGGAAATAGCCTAACCTTAATCAGAAATATGAACCACCTATACTTCATTATAAATTAGCACTATTTTTAAAAATTATATATGACAACACTTAGAAATATAAGCTTTCAATAAACACTACTTGAACATACATGGATATGGTTTAATATTTTGATGGGTAAGCTGGAATCTATGATGTTACCCCAAAATGAGCATTTTCTGGTCATCTTAAGCCTCTGATTAACATGCTCAAAAATCAGCCCATACAGAACCAGACTTTATAATTGCTGCACTGTGTTTGAGCTACAATTACTTGGGAATAAGAAGACATTTATAAAATTATATTTTCTAAATCATATGTCAACTTGGTAATTCACTAACCACACAGAAAACATAACTCAAAACAAAGCTAGCTAAAACAATCTTGCCCAATGTATTCTAGTGACTCACCAATGTTGGGACGCTCGGCACACACAGATCATACATCCTACTGATGTCACACAACCTGGAAGGTTCAGTACTGTAGAGTATAGAGCCTGAACTCAGAACTTGGAAGTATTGTTTGTGACTAGAAAGACCTAAGTTCTCATTTGTGTAAACAGCTATGAAACACTTCCATGTTCCAAATCCCTCTTGGAAGTATGTGAATATAAGAAGGAAATAAGTGTCCAGCCCCAATAATTAAAATACCCCTGCAACATTTACCTTTAAGGAGAGCTTTGCAGTCTCAAAAAAGAAATATTTCAAACTGCTTCTAAGTGGGATAATCTTTAATTTAACCAAGTACTTACAAAATTATTTTATTAGCAAACCAAAGCATGTGTTTTCCCTTTTAGGTTAATCCTGTTCTCTTGCAAAAAATGTCCTGGACATTTTGATTCTGTCACTGCCATCCCTATTTTTATTTCTTTGGGCTCTGCTCCTTTCTTAGCACACCAGCTACTAAAGGACGTGCACTTTTTCATGAGGGTTTATATCCTTCCGAAGTGACAACATAGTGTCATGTATGTGGTAAAAATCTCCTTCCATCAATTGTCATCGAATTAGTGAGCCTTAGTAGGTTTTTCTAACAAGGATAAATTTTTAAATGATAGCATTTGCAAGAAGTAAATATAGAAATCATAGATTTTTATATTGCCTTCCTGTAATAATGGCTAAAAAGTATACTTTGAGGTTATAAAATCTCTAAGTTGAACATAATAAAACAAAGCACTTACAGATAGTATAACAATAGCAAACCTAACATATTCTCAGGGCTGCTTTTCTTCTCAGAAATTTTGGACTCAGGGTGGACTAAACCTGTGTCCTGAAAGTCTGGGAACTGTCAAAGCCTAGCTAAGCAGCATTGCCCTTGGACATTTCTTCACCTTGGTGTCTGGTCTAATCCAGAGTTCTATAGTCATGTGGCAACTTACTCTTAGAAGTGTGTAACTTTAGAACTAGAAAAGTTCTCGACATTTCTCTAGCCGATACATTTCATTTTCACCTGAGATACTGAGGTCCTCAAGAGTTCTATGATTCCCAATACTGAGTACCCAACAGGTACTCAACTCAGTGCATCTGGTGAACACAAGCAATCAGGTCTCCTTAACAACCAACCCAGCTCTTGTAACTCCACAGCATCGTCTTTATCCAACTTTCAGGGAAGTCCATGACCCAAAGAGAATCAGGAGCAATGTGCAGTTATCAGATCCTTGTAAAATGAGTCACAGGAGGGACAATGCACTGAGAAACTCAAGAAGAATCAGGACTTCTGGATGCTTTCCAGACTGCTTAGAAATCATCTAAAACTCTGGTGTACTTACATAAACCTTTATTCCACTTCCCACATTTTGAGGGATACAAGAATATTGCTGCAGACCAGTCCTAGAGCTCTGACGCAATAAGTGAATAGCTCTTCTCATGGTTTCAAAGGCTACTTTCTGAAGAAAGGTGCTCCCCTGAGGTCCCTGCAGTTCTCCTGGGTTGGGAGTAGTGGGCGGAGGGTGAAGCTAGGCTTTGGATTCTGAGCTTGCTAAGGTTAATGGTGTCAGGTTAAATTAAATCAGGTTAAATTATCGCCATATATTTTCTCTCTTTTCCTCACTGACTTCCTCTGTTACAGCAGTAACATATACAAGAAATACTTAAATACATCCAGAAAGGAACTCAAGCTTATTCATCTAGGGCTATTGCACAATCTGTCTGCCTGAGAGGTGCAGGGAGTACTCTGTCCTAAATTATGAGGTCAAAAATAACAAGAGGAGTCAAATTGGGTCTAGACTAACAATTTAGGAGACTCAGCTTCTCTTACAGTTATAATTATGTTATTGCAGAAAACCTGCAGACAAAAGATGGCTTCATAAAATACATGGAGACAGCATTTAAGTAGAAGTGAGTTAAAACCAGTCATACAAAATTGACCTTTAGAATCCCAACCCATTAAAACAAAGAAATCAAAATAAATAAATAAATAAATAAATAAATCAAAGAAATCTTAGAGGAATGTCAAACAGATGAGCGATTAAGAGACTGAGGCTAATGTCCTGGCCAGTGTGGCTCAGGCAGTTGGAGCATTGTCCTGTAGGTGAAAGGTTACGGGTTTGATTTCTGGTCAGGGCATATGCCTAGGTTGCAGGTTTGATCCCCGGTCTGGGTGCTTACAATCCTTGGTACAGGGGCATAGGGGAGGCAACCAAATGATGTTTCTCGCTCACACTGATGTTTCCTTCTCTCTCTTCCTCTCTCCCTTCCTCTCTCTCTCCAAAAGCAATGAAAAAACGTCCTTGGGTGAGTATTAAAAAAAAAAAAAAGAAACTGAGGCTCATAAAATTAAGAGACCTTCCAAAGTTCACACCACTGTCAGAGACAAATCAAAGTCAAGCCTCTGTATATATTTCATATTTGTAATCACTTGCTTAATACCATTGTGAAACATAAGTTCAATCCCTAAATTTAAGCATCAAAAGGTAAACTGCTTGAGTCTATGGACTGGAGAGTTTTAAGACATGTCAAGGACACAGAGGTGCAATGGAAAAAGAGGGTACGTATTTTCCTCTGTCATTATTCAACGAACTCTCCATCCCTCCATGGCCACTGCTTTTGGCAAGACATGAGCCGTGGAAACATTTTTCCTGGATTCATCTATTCCCTGGAAAGGAAACTCGATCTGGCTTAAGAGAAAAAGTTCCTCTCCAAGTAATGATAAATTGTCTAAATTGAAAGCTCATGCCATAAACAAATTTGAACAGTGCAGACATCTTACAAAATTAAATTTTCATCTAGTGAATTTGAATGATGGTTTGAGAAAAAGAGGATAATATTTTAAGCCCTGCTTCATAGGACTTTCTTTCCATAGTACTGTTTTTAAGGTCCATACCCAGGTACTGACAACACAACGATAATGATTTTTTTCTTAATTTCTATATGCTCTATTTTTAATGAAATACTGAATGTACTTTGAAGGTAACCACTGCTAGTATTATTTTTAAAAGGAAATTAAAAGGCCTGCAAATTTTGATGTTCATGTGGTTTTACTAAAACTAAATATAAACTGAAAACACCTTTGAATGTGTTAAGAAACTGAACCACACAAAATGTCCTTTGTGCCTTCCTATTTTTCTTTTGTACTTCACTGGAGCTAAATTTCTGACTTTTATACAATCCATACAATCAGATCCCCTGTATTTCAAGTTCCCCAGAATATTATCTCTACAGTAGTCCCATTATATAGTTTAAACTAAGATGTAGTTGATTTAAAACACTAGTCAAAAAACTCAAGAATCAATTTTTAATAAAAAATATTCTTAATCTTTTACATAGCTATGACTGGGCTCCAAACTATTTTTCTAGTATTGTCTCCCACTATCCCTCATCCTTCCCCAGTTCTAGTCATGCTTTTCCACCCTTTTTGCTCAGAGGACATACTCCTTCCTCTAAGAGCCTCAAGTCTAAATCCTACCCTACCTTAGGAAGTCAGATCAGGTGCCTCCTGACAACCTAGCATTTCCTCATAACCCTAATCAGAACCAGCTTCTCTGCTGGTAAACTCTTAGAATCCTTCCCTTTCTTCCTGCTGCACCCATCATCTTTTGCCCAGTAACAAGGATCTTTAGGAAACAGTTTACTAGATGGGTTAAGAGTGAAAACTCTAGAGTCATACAAAGGGATTCAAATCCTGACAATATACAGATTAACTGGGGATCTTAGACATGTCCTTCAGCTACCTTAGTTCCAACTACATTAAATATAAAATGGAGATAATTATGGTACCTATCTCATAGAGTTGTTGTAATGATCTAACTTTATATACATATATGTATGTATGTATGTAGATACACACACACACACACATATCTGAAAGGTGCCTAACACCTAGTAAGCACTCAAGAAATACAAGCTACTACTGATATCTTAATTTCATTATCATCATCATAATTTGTAGTGGAAAAAGTTTTCACTAATAACTGGGAGACCTACAAAGTTGCCTTGTCACTTCAAGGTTTATTTCCTTATTAATACTAAAACAGTATTAATATCTTAGTATTAGTCAGCCATTGCTCCATAACAGATTACCTCAAACTTAGTGACTTTAAATACATTTATTATCTCTTAAGTTCTATGGGTCAGGATCTGGGCATGGCTCAGCAGCATTGAGTCAGGATCTCACAGGGGCTGCAATCAAGGTGCCTGCTGAGCCTGCAGTTATCTCAAGGCTCACCTAGATAATGGATGCTTGTAAGTTCATGCTCTGGTTGTTGGTGAGGCTCACTTCCTCACAAGTTGTTGGACTGAGGGCCTTGGTTCCTTTCTGGCTATTGGCTGGTAGCTGCCTTCACTTTCTTGACATGTTGGCCTCTCTATAGGGTACTGCAGCTTGCTTCATCAAAACAAGCCAGTAATAGGGAAGCAGACATGGTGTGAGCAAGAGATATACCACAATCTTCTGTAACCTCATCCCAGAAATGATATTCTTTCACTATTGTCCTACTCCATTCACTGGGAGAGTCACTACATCCAGCACACACTTAAAGGGACCAGACTACACAAGGGCATGAAGACTACATGGTAGGGATTATTGAGGGTCAATCTTTAGGCTGCTTACCTACCACACCTTAAAAACTTATTGTGGAAATTAAACAAGACTAATGTATCTGAAATTCATTGTAAAATGGTTAGCCCATAGCAGACATTCAACTAATATGAATGGATTCTTCCCTGCTTACTAGAATAAAAGTCATGGAAAACGAGGACATGGACCAGTAAGCCCTGCAGTATCCTGGCACTCTGCTAAGCAGATATGGCTCTCACCAACCACTGGAGGAAGAAATTATAAAACAATACTGACACAATTGCTCACAATTTAGTTAACATCACCTCTGTGTTCAGAAACTTCAACCTATGTACCTTTCAGCAGTGATTCATCTACAGTACAAGAGGGTGGTAGCCAGAATAATGGTCCTCCAAAGATGCCCTTACCTGAACCCCTAGAAACTTTTAATAAATTACATGGCAAAGGCACTTTTGCAATTAAGGATTTTGAGATGAAAGACTAACTTCACTATAGATTAGTGAAGATTAATCCAGGTGGACCTAATTAATCCTAGATTATCCAGGTGGAGCTAATCTATCACAGGAATTTTTAAAAATTGAGAACCTTCCCTGTCTATAGTCAGAGAAAGAGATATAACTGCAAATTAGTTAGGCAAAACATTGCTGGATTTGAAGATGGAGAAAGGGGCCACAAGCCAAGGAATGTGGATGCCTCCTAGAAGCTAGAAAAGACAATAGATTTGTCCTTAGATCTTAGTTTAGTGAGATTATCATAGGACTTCTGACCTATAGAATCTAAGATAATAAATTTCTGCTATTTTATGCCATAAACTTGTAGTCATTTGTTTTATTACAGCAAATAACAAAGGTAATGCAAATAGAAAGCATGCTAAGTGACTCATGAGAGGGATCATACACAAGTACTCTCTAAATGTTTACTGAATATATGAGGTCTGCCTGGAGAAAGTCCAGCCATTATTAATATAATGAGAACAGTTTATGTGACGTCGATGTAACCTGGCAGCCAAAAAGAGTGGACTGGAATGGGCATGTGTGATCAATGACAACTTCACTGTACTAGTCAGTGGGAGTGGTACACACCATTGAGTGAGCACTTGTACTGTGTGGCCATTGCATTTAAAATGTCTGAGCAAGTAGAGCAATGAATCTGCATTAAATTTTGCGTTAACATTCTTCCACAAAAACTATTTGGATGATTCAAAGGCTGTAGCTGTGGGTAACTGATGACTGGCAGCTTCATCATGACAACATGCCCACTCGCAGATCCCATCTTGTGCAGAGCTTTTGGCGAAAATCAAATCAGGCAGGTGACTCAGCCCTCCCACAGCCTAGATTTGGCATACTGCGACTTCTGGCTTTTCCCAAAACTAAACTCACTTTTGAAAGGGAAGAGATTTCAGACTGTAAATGAGATTCAGGAAAATATGACAGGACAGTTGATGGAGATTGGTCCCAAGGTGCCCACTTTTTATGGGACTGAGGCATCACTGTCCTTTGTGCAATGATTCTTGTATCTTGTATCCTCTCCAAATAATGTCCCTATGTTTCATATTATGTGGCTGGATACCTTGTGGACAGACCTTGTATATGGTCATTCTATGATGTAAGATATTAAAAATCATTGAGAGTTAAAAATCTCTGGTTAAATATCACCGATACAAAACTTAGGGTTTGACCACTTAGGTGATCGGGTAACAGAACAGGTAAAAGAAATTGGAAGGAGGAGAGGGTCTCAGCACATCACTGCTGGCTTTGAAGATGAAGAAAGAGGGACACAAGGAATGTGGACAGCTTCCAGAAGCTGGGACCATCCCCTCAGCTGACAGCCCACAAGGAACTGAGGACATCAATGCTACTACAGCAAGGAACAGAATTTGGTCAACCACTTGAATGAGCAAAACAACAATAACAAAAAAGATTCTTCCCTAAACCCTTTAGAAGAAATACAGACATGAAGACACTTGGATTTCAGTCCAGTGAGACCCGAGTCGGACTTCTGAGTGTAAGATAAACCACTGGTGTTGTTTTGAGCACCTAACTTTGTGGTAAGTTGTTATAGCAGCAGTAGTAAACTAACATAAGGCCTGTTTAACTTTTTCCAAAAAGACTCAAATATATTGATTTAAGAAGTATGTAATATGCTAAAGTAAATTTAACTTTTTAAAGTCAGCAATTTTAAATAATGTTAGGGGCATAAATCAATGTCTCCTTTACACATGTACAATATTATTAAATTCCTAAAAACCTAAAAGTTGCTAAAGGGCTAAAAGAGGGCTAAGATGGCACTATAATTTTTTCATCTTTTTCATATTTAAAGGTAAATAAATATTCTACTTTTAATTTTTATTGTTTCTCATCATTAATGCATGAATGTATTTTGATTCTCTTTACTAATATTTTTAATCCCACAGCCAGATCCTAAAAATTTCTTCTATTCATTTTATTTTTTCCATTACTACTTATGCCCCCCATACCCTCTTCCACCTCCACCCCCACCCCTTCCCCCACTACAATCACCACACTGTTGTCCTTGTCCATGAGTTATCTTTTTTGTTCTCTTTTGCTTGATCCCTCCACCCCCTCAAAGGACTTTTTCTTAACTGGTCGGCAGGAACATATAAATTCTAGGTTTAAAGCAATTAATGTGTTGAATTTACAGAGGTACAGCACTTAATCAAAGGCAAAATACACTATGTCCTGGTCATTATCAACTTTTGCACTGTCTCTGAATTGATATTCATTAGCTCTCAGAGAGTAAGGGCCATGTCTGCATAAGTCACATTTCTATCAACAGTCTAGTAATATTGCTGACCCCTAGCAGCTTTTGTTAAATAAATGAATGAAAAACAAATATAAAGCAAATACAAAAAATGGGAAACAAAGCTTCCCTGAAACTTCAGCTTACTAGGTTACTGGACATCTAAAAAGGGATTCTGTATTTAGATATTAAATGATAAAAACCAGAACTTAACATTTTTTAACATTTTAAATATTTTCAAAAAATCTTAAATGTTCTACATGTTTCATTATATTCTTAATTAGATTCATTAAACATTAATTCAAATTTTGGGATGGCTGGGTATCTTCATCAACAGATATTGTCATGTCCGTGAATCATACATAAAGCTCCATGAACAAGAACTTGCTTTCTGAAAATGTCATTCTTTTGAAGCTCCTCCCACCCCCTTTCATAAAAATTAAGTGAAGCACAGTACACCTATAGGTATACCTCAGAAGTGTGACATGGCTACCTTTCTTCATAAATGCCAAGTGAGACTCAAGTGTTCTTACTCTAGAAGGTGAGCGACTAGTGATGTGCTGCAATAGGACGTTTTGGTCAATGACCACATATAAGGCAGTTGTCCCATATTATAATGAACTGAAAAATTCTTAGTGTCTAGTGGGGTTGTAATGTAACCAATTATCCACATTTATGTTGATGCTGGTATAAACGAACCTACTGTGCTGTCATATAAAATTATAGCCCATTCAATTATATACAGCACATATTACTGATAACGATAATAAACAACTCTGGTACTAGTTTATATATTTACTATATATACTTTCTATCATTATTTTGGGACAATGATCAAACCAGCTGAGCCATCTGGCCAGGGCTATTTATTGATTTTAGAGAGAGGAAGGGAGAGAAACTTCGATTTGTTCTTCCAACTCATTGCAGCATTGTCCCCTGTGGTTGATTTACCGTATTTTGCTGTGTATAATGCGCACTTACATTTTTGGCCCAACCTTTCAGGAAAAAAATGTTTCGTTTTAATTTTTTAATTCAATTATTTATATTTAGAAACAAAACTGATTATCGTATTCCAGGGTATTATTTTGCATAAGGATAACACCATTACTTTCTAGTTATACTTTTAATATATAAGAATAAAATAATTAAAAACATGTAGCCCTGGCTGGTGTGGCTAACTGCACTGAGTGCTGGTTTTTGAAACAAAGTGTTGCTGGTTCGGTTCCCAGTCAGGGTTATGCCTGGGTTATGGGTCAGGTCCCCAGTGGGGGACGCAGTGAGAGGCAACCAACCACACATTCCCTCTCTCCCCTTCCCTTCCCCTCTCTAAAAAACCAAAATCTTTAAAAAGGCATTTATATAGATACAGAATTAGTACTACCCATTTATAATGTACATCCTTATTTTTCCTCTTTAATGTGTGGAAGACAACAAAATTTCAGGCATGAATGATGTTAAACCATACACCTCTTATGGTAAAAACAAACTTGAATAGTATCAGAATTCATTAATAAATGTTTTTTTTTTAACTTGCCTGTTTCAAATTGGGTACCTGTTACATAATTTTAAGAGATGAACAAAAATTTTCTTGTGACACTGGTTTTGCAGGATAAGTTAACAATACAGTTGACCTAAGACTAGAGGTGGGGAAAGCAAGGGCTAAAACGTTGTGTAGACCTACTATGTGCAAACATAGTAGGCCTCTGGGCGGCCATTGCCTTGCACACTATATAAGAAGGCAGGGGCGACTCAAGTACCGGCTACAGAAAAATTGCCCCGGGAAGGCTCAAAACAGACCTTCCCGCTGGACCCAGTCCTAGAAATCTTGCCTTGGTTGCCTAGGGGTTACGACCCGCTATCTGTCTCCTAGAGATGGGGTGTCTCTCTGTCCCACCTTGCAGCCAGACTCAGTGCTCCAACCGGGCTATAGCGCGTCCAGCCCAACCCGCAGGCCCTCAGTCCGGACCTGGCCACGCTTTCCTGAACCCGCAGCGGTCAGCAAACCCCCACTCCCGGCCACGCGTACCACGCCTACAGGCTGCCGCCCCACCCGAAGGGCCCCTCCACACGAAAATATCCTGCAGCAGACCCTCCACCCAAGGCATGCGAAGGAGGAGCCCGGAGTGCAGAGACGCCCAGACGCCACCCCGCGGCGCCTGTCCCTCGACCACGGCCGAAGTCGGGGAAAGCCCAGCCCGGAAAAACTCAGCCAAGCTGCGGCCCTTTAACCCCGCGGCCTCGTCCTGCACCGCTTCGACCTGGGGCGGGCGGGTTCGCGACCTCCTGCCAATCAGATACGGTTTTCCTCCGACAGGCCTAATGACCAATCACCGCGCGCGATACATTCTTCCGCTCTTCGGCTCTTCGGCTCTTCGGCCTTTCGGCTCGTCGGTGTTCGCTGTTGCTGTGCCTCTGGGGCCTTTCCGGGCCTTCCTCCTCGAGCCAAAGCGGAGTTCTCGTTGGTTTAATTTCCCCTTTTTTTTCCAGTCACTTCCGGGTCCTGCGTCCTCCGGAAGCCCGCGAGTTCCGGAAGCCTGGGTAGCTCTGATTCTGCTAGGAAAAGCCAAGCTTCCTAGAGAATGTTTCACAGAAAGTTCCGTGGAGTGGGGCGTGTAAGGTCAGTGTCCACCCGAGGAGCCACGGTGCAACCCGAGGTCAGCCTTGCAGCTGGGAGGGCTTGTAGTTTCACCGCCTTTTCATGGTCGTCCTTTGCTTGATTTCCCCCAGTCCCTTGGCTTCCTGATTTCCTGGAGGAGGCAAATCAGAGTATGAGTTTGGGAGAGGCAAGGAAGCAAACCTAAACTCCGGAAATTAGGCTTAGGATCGCACCAATAAAAGAAAGAAGAAAAAAAAAAACACAAACTCGGTGCATTCCACAAAGCGACTTTCTAGAGACAAACTTAAGTCTTTGCCCCGCGCTCGGCGGTGCCTGTAAGTTAACTGTTTTGAAGGGCTTAACAATTACACAGGGTCCACACTTCACATCTTAGCAGTGGTTCATGCATAGTGTTATAGTTGGTACAAAAAAGAACTGCTGAAGTTTCTAACATTTTTGAAAACCTATGCACTTGAAAGCAGTTTTAATTTTCTTGTGGTGGAAGATTTACTGAGAATTCTCCTAAAATTGCTTTCAATGAGTTCATTATATTTATTGATTTCTGATAAGAAATATAAGAATCATTGTCATTTTTCCTCTGGGGCCTAGGGGCCTGAAGTTAAAAGTTATTGTTTGTTCATTTATTTAGGTTCCATTTTCCAAAAATAAAACAATTTGTGGAAAAAAGGGCATTTCACAGAATGATACCAGTTGTTGAACGCTCAGGTCTAAGGTGTTCCATGATGGCCTTGGGAATACATTTTTTGCCTTAATGTTTGAAAGTGATTAAGGGAAGACTGAGGCTTCATCCACACCACAGTTTGTAGTCTGAACACTTTCCCTTAATGTGTTGCCTTTAGTTAAATCTCAACAGAATATAAACTTGGGAAAGTTGACTTGGCATTTTTCTCTTTCACTTGTATTCTCTCTGCTCTGACCCGTGTTATCAGTTACTTGTATCCAGAAAGATTAGAGTCGAATGCTCTTAAGCCAGAAGTAGGTTTGAAAGAAGAGAGTGAATGGGATTATTTACAAAGTCAAAAAGAGAATCCCTCATTTTTTTTTTCTTTAAAGAAACAGAAGCAAAATAAAAGTAACAGGACATAGTAGAGAGAATGTTACACTAAGTCAAGGAAATTGAGTTCCAGACATAACTGGTTTTCCTTTGACCAACTCTACCTCTTGGCCTTATTCTCCTCCTCATTTCAGAAATTAGGGGTAACGCCCACCTTCTGGTTTTAAAACTGTTCCATGGGAGAGCTGTACAAATTTCTTGGAGCTCTGTAGGGGAAAAGTAAAGCAAAGAGACCCTCAGCAGCCATTTTACATATTTTGCTTGAAAAACAGGGTTTCTGTTAAGAAAATTAAGTTCATGTCTTAGACAAGATAACCGGTGTTTCTTTCTAGCATTTAGATTCTGTTTCTTAGTATAGTTATTCATTTGTATTTAATGTGCATTTACTTATTAATACTTTTAATAGAGATATATGTTCACAATTCACTAGTAAAAGCCATAAACATGTCCATACTTCATCTCATTTGTTTAATACAGATTTCAAATTTAATTCTTTCTTTAGAATCAGAATCATAATTCTTTCTCCCCCCTAACCTTATATTTTATCCATAAAATTTTTACTTATATTCAAAGGTTGTAATCATCTTTGCAATAGGAAGGCAGGTATTGTCATTTGACGTATTTGGTAGGTGAGCCTTACAGATGTGAGCAGTCTTGCCCAGCATCACATCACTAGTAAAGTTCTTAGTCCTAGCTGTGTGTTTTCCTCACAGCACCACACGTACTTGGTTTCCATAGCACAAGGGAAATGTATACCATCCGCACTGTCTTTTTCTGGACAAAAGTTCTGCTCTGAATCACTTGCTCCTTTTTTTTTCTCCCTTGATTATCTGGATTGGGGAACCTAAAAGCACACTGGATGTTCCTTTTATCTCTTTCCTGTGAAATGACAGCAGTTTCTAAATGTCCCATGCTCCTCTTCAATTCCTTCAGACTGTGGAAGAACGCTCCAGGGAGAGCATCCCTGACTGCTTCTCTTGCCCCCGGTCTGTAATATTGGTGCTGCAAATGCTAGTGCTGTAATTCTTGTACATGCAACTGGAGGCTCGGAGAGGGGAACATGGGCACCCTCTGTCCCTTCCATTGTGGACTGTTAATCACTTCTCCCCAGCCTTTCCCATCTGCACAACTAAATGGCATTCCTGTATTTTTATTCTGTTCAATAGTTTATTTTTATCGGAGTACCCCCTTCTTACCTGCCTGTCAGTAAGGTGAGACAAGATTTCATCCATGGGACTTTTCTGCTTGCTTGTTAAAACGTAAAAACCAAGAGCTCTAGAGTTATTTTGTTTTGATTATGCATAACCATTCCCTTCCAGTGTTAGATGAGTTGGCATTGCCTCTGTGTTGCATTTAGTATGTGTTCCTAATCATTAAATGAATGTGCACACCTCGTTTTTGCACCCACGTATTCTCTTTGTACAGACTTGACAGTCTCAGAATGGTTCTCTGACCACGTGTATAGAAAAGCAGGGAGAGGGAATGTGGATGACTTGCAGCGTGGGCAACTTGACCATGTTTCTGTTATTTCTTTCCTGATCTGCAGTCCTGAGAGTGACGAGCAGTCTGGTCTTGAGGGGGAAAAAAGTCATGCTTTGAGCTCTGTAGTATTGAATTGGATCCAAGCTTACCAAATAGCCATACTACTAACTTCCTTTTGTGTGTTCCACAGTTTCTCTAGTGTTTACCAGAAATTTAGTGATTGCCAGCTGGGTCTTAAACAAGTGAGTTACTGGTCATCTTTTCAAGCCTTACTTTTGGTCTTCTTAAATGGACGTGATAATACTGTGTTAGGAGAATTCAGTGAAATAAAGAATGTAAAGCACATAATATGTGTCATACCGTATTTGCTCCTCTCCCATTGCTAAGACCTCTGTTCTTGTGTAGATGTTTCCACATTCTCTCCATTGTCATAAAATGTGCAATGAAATGCATGTTTCAGTAATTTTCACGTCATTTAGAATTTCCTTCTTTTGCCATTAGATCCTAGAGCCTTTTTCTAAATGTATAAAGTACTTAAAGATGGTTGCTTCATGTTTTATATGGCTCATTTGTTCATCCTTGCATTGGCATTCTTGCTGTAGTTCACGCCTGTACTCTCAATCTCTTAGCACTCAGCCTCTCAAAACAGCCCCGTCTGCATGTTCTGTGGTGCCATCCGAAAGTGTCCGTGTTCACCTTCCCTTTGTTGGTGATTTTTTTAGGCCCATCACCACTCGTCAGTGTAATATGTTAGTTCAGAGCATGGCTCTGTTATTTCTAGCTGTGTGATTGTACAGTAGTCAGCTAATCTCTCTGTGCCTCAATTTCCTTGTTTTGAAACAAGTAATAAAAGAACCTCTTTCATCATATTGTAAGGATGAAATGATTTACTATTTAATTTTGCAGAGGGCACTTAGCTATAGTAGTCACTTATCAGCACTCAATAACTGGTAAAGAAGTGGCATGTGTTCACTGCAGCCGTAAGCTCACGAGCTGATGGGGATTGTGTTCCATAAGCTTCACTGTTTTTCCATGAGGATTATTTCTCTGTCTTCCATGTTCTGTTCTGATTTCTCCACCTGCTCTAGCCTTTTCCAGGCTCAAGTTCAACATTACCATATCTGCCTTTGGAAATGGCTGTCTTTTATTCATTCTCTTCCTCTTCCAAGATTTCCCAAAATAATTTCTATAAGAATTTTAGATAAAATTTTTATAGTTGTTTTCTTTTTAAACTGCTGAAAAGTATAGTGTAGTATGATGACTTGTCCAGAGTCACACAGCCTCTTCATGAACCTGGGCTGGAATATGGAACTGATCAGACCCATCACCCCATATTCACTCATATCTGTGCTCTGTTTTCACAAGATACTTTCTCTCTTTAAGACTCAGAAGTATCAATTTTCTGAAAGAAAAGGTTATGAACATCATACTCTTCTCTTAAAAATGTCTTTGTGAAGATAGCTGAAGATACTGGGAATTCTGTTTTAAGGTTTAAAAAGTATTTTGCATTAGTTTTAGATACTTGATAAGCATACTGAAAATGAAATAGGTAAGGTGCTCAACTGTGTAATGGTAGTTATTGTCTTGGAGATGGTAGTGTTTGAGTTGAGTTCCCTCTTCTCTCTAAATAAAATATGTCCCCTCTGCTAGGTCTGCTTGCTTGTTAGTGTTCATCTTTTTGAGAAACTTAAAGATATTTTGAAGTTTTTCTTCAGACATATTCTGGAAACATTCTGTTGTGTACCCACCCCCAAAAAGAAAAAAAATCTTGTTTGAAATTTGATGAAGATTGCATTTAAGAGCAACTTGAGGTCTAGTGTCCATAACAGAATTTTTAAAATCCAGCTTGTGTTGTCTATATCTAAAGGAGCACAATTGGGATATCTATAAACTTGGTTTAGGTTTGATGAAAGAGAGCAACAAAGGAGTAGTGACAAGTCACTTAGCAAGTCTGTGGCAGAAGTGGGATTTGAACCTACTGTCGCTGACTCATAGGGCTGTTTGCAGTATCAGAGGTCACAGTGTTCTAATGGTCTCAGCCATGGCTTTTCCTCTTACTCATTTTGAGATGTGTTCTGGGAGTCGGTATCCTGTTAAATCCCTCTTTGATGCATGTCCCATTTATTAGTATTGATTTCAATACAATGGACAGTAAATCTATGTAACCACACAAAGGAAATAGTAGGTTGGAGTCAAAGCTTAAAATCTCCAGTTTGAGAACTTTATTCACATAAACTCATAATATAAAATGTTGATTTAAAAATTTTTTTAAACCTAAAAGGAAAAAATGATTATGCACACTGTCCGTTTTGATTACTGAAACCCTTAGGATAATGTGGCAGGAACATTATCATACTAAAAATTAGTTGATGATTGTGGATCTTGATAAAGGATAGCCTGGGTTTGGTGGATTCTGGGGGGTGAGGCATGAAGGGAATGGATGGGTTCGATACCCAAGAGGTTACTTAGGAATCACACGGTACTGCTTGCGGAGGTTACAGAACTGTAAATTTCAATGTAGAATTTTTGTAGGCAGCGTGCATTGACGAATATGCCTAATGGTAATACATCTAGTACGGAGAGCCTCAGAACAGGTCAATAATAATGTGTATATTGATAGCAGCAATGTAGGAGATGTTACTTGGTATTATAGCTAAAAATCCATGTCATCCCCTTAATCATAATTACATTAATATTGACAGGCCCTTGACAATACCCACATTATTATTGATAGATTTCTGTCAATAACATGTCTTTAAATAAAATATATTCATTCATAATTTGTTCGCAGTAAAAGCGCTGAAATACATCCTGAAACATTCCTCTCTTTAGTGAGATAGAACCATTTGTGTTGGTTTTAGAATGCAATAGAGATGACAAAGTTTTATTTTTGGAATGGAAAGCATAAAAGGAAAACATGAGTTATTTAAGGGATAAGGCTGCTCTTAGTAAACAAATTTCAGGGGAGTTTTTTTCTGCGAAAGAAAACTAGTGTGACATGTCTAGTGATAAAATGTCAGCAGAAGACCTTCTTAGTAGTTTTTACTGCTAGATCATTTTGTCTTAAACATATTTATGTGACAAGTTAATCACACTAACCCTAGTAGTTGCTGTACTTATCTGGTCTTGATTGGGCCTTAAGCATCATTTTCACATATCCTATCCTTCACTAAACATTACTATAATTTAGTGCCCATTATACTTTTAATTATTTTTATAAATCTTTTTGCTTTGTCATAAATGTTTTCCCCGGTGTTAGCCTTTTAGAACCTTAAGTTAGTATAGTTTGGGGAGGGTAGGGGTGATGGGATTCTGTATCAAAGAAATGAGATTCCATTGCAAAATAGGGGGGGAAAATAACAGTGCTTGTTTTTGGCATTCTGGAAAAATCAATTTGAATTAAATCTGATGGTGTGTGTTTCGATTCAAAACAGTCCTTACTCTTAAAATAAAGATTAGTTTGTATGTTTTTTAATATTAAAGATGGAGCCCACTTTTATGAGACTAGATACTAACCGACAAGAAACAATAACGTGGGTGGTGTTAATGTTCACTTAAACTCTTGAAAGTAACATAGACCCAGACTGGCCGGGAGCGGGCATGGCAGCCATTGGTGCAAGAGAGTCAGGAAAGTATGGTTTACCAAGCGACTTGGGGATTTTTGACTTGAAAATGTGTGGGCATCATAATCTTCTTTTTGAATTTCTTGGTTTTTAGTAAAGCAAGTTAAATTACTTGGACTTTTCCAGAAAGCTTTAAGTCCCTTAAATTGTCACAGGGGTCCTGTAACTGGTCTCCCTTTGTTTAGTCTTACTGAACTCTGCCATCAAATCAATCCTCTAAAATGTATGTCCTGTTATGTCTCTTCCCTTTATATGATTATTCATGCCTACCAAGTCAACGCAATCTCCTTAAAACAGGTCTTTTTTTACACCAGGTTGACTCTTCATCCAGCCTCTCCTGCCAATCCGTTCTGCTGTGGTCACAGCAGATGACTTGTTGCTTTGCTTGCACTTAAGGGCAGCCACACTGATGGGGATTAAGTAACCCAGGACAAAGCTCGTGTTAGTGCCTTCCCCCTGTGTCCCAGATAGACCATGGCCAGGCCTCACGGCTTGCACACTTCTGGGGTTTGCACAGCCAGTTTCTTTGCCTTAAATACCGTTTTTCTCTTTTCTACCTGGGGAAGTTTTTTGTTTTCACATTTAGAGATTTTTTGCTCAGACATCAGTGACTGATCTAGATTACAGTGGCATCCTATTTCTTTAAAATTTTTTGAATAAAAATAATTTAACTGAGAATTAAATATTTAGATTGAATCTCTGGTACCTAAGAGAACGTCTTGCATTTGGTAGGCACTCGGTAGCTCTTGGTTAAATTGAGTAGCCATTTGTCAGAGAACTAGAATTCATTAAAACACAAACTGCTTAAATTATACTGAGGAGAACTTTATGTAATTTAAAGGCACTTATGACATTTTTCTGTGTTCCACACCTTATGAGCAAATACTGTAGAGCCATGGAGGGTAGAAGTTTCAGATTAATTGAACTTGTAGTTATTTCACTTTCACCCATTTCTTCTGTGAGTATTCTAGAATAACTGCACCTGTCACAAGGGGGAGAGAGGAAAGGAGGAGGAATTGCATGCAGTGTGTTGGTGAAGAACAGAGGTTGGATGTTCATCTTGGACTGTCTGTACCACACCCTGTGCAGCGAAGCACCATAGAGTCAGATATTGACGGTGTTCATTCCTGAGGTTTCTTTGCTTCTGGATCACAGACACAGCCATGCCGGTGGGCATTACCTAACCAGGGAGACTCATCCTCATTCTCTCAGAATCCCCCTGCCTGGTCTCCTTCCAGACCGGATGACATTTAAGAGTATGATGAGACCACTGAGCTCTGTTTCTGCCCCTTCCTGCCTGCCCACACATATGTGCACATACTGGGGCCATCCTGTTCACGTCTATCCCAATTGTGTTTCAGTGCTGTTGTCTGTGCTTCCTGGGTCAGTGAAGCATTTAGTGTGGGCAGTAATGAAGATTTCAGTCTTCTGAAATGAGATTTGCCAAAGCAAACTACGAGTCTTTTTCTTCTTATGCCCAGCCCCAGGCAAAGCAGGAATAATATAATAAAAAATACTGCTTTCCCGTTCCCTAACCACTTTCATAACATTATCTGGTTTAATCTCAACAACTTTGTAAGATAGCTGTTATTTCCAACCTTTTGAAGAATCTAAGGCTAATGACTTTTCTTAAGATCACGTGGCAAGTAAATGACAAAGGTAGAATTTGAGCCCAGCTCTGATTGGTTTTAAATCTGCCTTTTTATTTTGCCACAGTCACCGAAATAGGTGTTGTTCTGCTTTCAACATGGGGTGTATAATGCAGAGCCTGTTCTATGCTTACAACTAAAGGAGGTCGCAAAAATAACTACACTGTTGCAAAATAAAACCTAAAACAATAAATAGAGAAACAGATTATTCATCTGGAAGGGGAAAGGCTGAAGAGCAATTTAATAATAGTCTGCTGGTCCAAGGAGGAGTCTGAGGGCCCAGCTGTTCTTAATCTTCAGGGATTCCATGCCTGGGGAGTAAAGGGGGGAAATGTTAAACTGTAGCAGGAGGGATAAGGAAGAGTTTTGCAAATTACTGGGTTGGTGAGAGAGTGTGTTAAGTCTCTATTTCTGACAGCTATCAAAAATTCCTATCTTTACTAAATGTTCCTCAGTATGACTCCTCCAGAATCAAGGGATTTCAAATAAATGACTCTTCTTAGTAACCACTCCCTGTGACCAGTTTCTCACTAAACATAAGTAAGTAACCTGAGGGAAAAAGAGCTTCCCTCCCCATCCCGTTTATGTAGGTGCTCTCACCGTATTCAGCAGCCACATTTAGGAGCTACCAGATCACTCATGCCATTGCATATTCATTCAACACATTTATTGAGCAGCTACTCTGAGCCCATCTTTGTGGTAAACTCTGTAAGATAATAAGCTATTCATCAGCCACAATCTGAGCTGATTGTGACCCTAGTATTTAAAGATACATAAATTAGTACAAATGGCTTCTAGCGCAAGCCACATATTTTGTCTTATACTCATCTGAAAAAAAAATAGCAGTCCTTCCAGTTTAGCATGGGAATGGGGGGAAGACAGGGAACTGGACTTAATGTTGATGTCCAGTATGGTCAGAGATTTTCAAGAGCACTTTGACAATCAAAGAGTTTCCCTTACCTTGCCGATCAGAGAATGCGAAGTCTGTATCATAGACACTATGTTACAGTAGACGAGTTACACATACAATATCCCCACATGTCACGAATGATTGTAGGATTCTGCATGACAAAAACTAAGCTAGGTATCAGTCACTGTGTCAGTGGCAGGTACTGTGGGAAATAAATATAAGATAAGGCTTTTCCCTTAAGTAGTTTATAGTCAAGTTCGGAGATGATGTGTTCACATGACCGAAATCACAGTACAAGTGGTCGAGGGCTCAAGTGCGTGTCACAGAGCTGCTATCACAGTTTAAAAATGGTGATCATGGGATTGGGATAGCTAGGAATTTTGTGGAGAATTTTGCAATAGAGTTGGAGTGTGAAAGGCAGGTAGTTCAGGGCACTGTGGGAAGCTGTTAGGTACATGGAAAAGACAGAGACAGGACGGAAAGATGGTCTGCATGCAAGGCGCCACTGGGGAATGACAGTTACAGCATTGCAGGGGAGGGGACAGAACTGGGCCAGGGTGGGTCTGTCCTTAAAGAAGTTTGTACTTTACCCCAGGGGTAAAATACGAAAATAGTGATATGGTAAGTGTGGGGAAGTAATTTTGTAGATTATGGTTTGATTATGAGGTTTTTCAATTAATGTTTTAGTTTTTTCTTAGTCACATAAATGATAAGTTAATTAGTGAAAATTTGTAAACTGTAGGAAAAGTGGGAAAAAAACCTTACTGATGGTTTTGAAATTCTGTGTATTGTCTTTGAGAACATGTGAAACCATCTACCTTTGTTGCTGACCAATTTACTTGCTTCCTCCCTGCAGACTTAGTTGGGGGCCAGGATGAGTCTTTATCTGTGTATCCCAAGCACGTTGCAGGGCTAGGATGTATTGATGTGCATAGAGTTTGTGGAAGCCATGAATGGTCTCTAATTTCACAAGAACTACTTAATAGAAGAAAGGAAGCACCTGAGTCAGTGCAGTTTAAACAGCTCCTCTGAATATAAGGATGAGAACAAATCAGGAATGAGTGGGTGGGCCAGCACACAACATTGAGCTGAATGGGTGCCAAATTATTTATGCCAAAGTATTTATGAATTGTGGTTTGAAATGCACGAGCCCCATAATTGTCAACATCACCAGGGAACATGTTAGAGATGCAAATTCTTGGCTACTGATTCCAGGCCTCCTAAGTCAGAAACTCTGGAACTGAGGCACCACTATCAAACAAGTCCTCTTAGTGATTCTGATAAGTGCTCAAATTTGAGAACTACTAGACCAGAAGCACAGGAGCCTACAGGACTCTGATGTTGAACACAGCATAGAAAGATTGAAAGCCCAAAGATATGTGATATCAGTGAACATAATCAATGAAATGGCATAGTAGCTGAAATAGGGAAAGTATGAAAAGAGTATATTGTTACAAAGAAACTTAAATGTGTTGTAAAATGGACAAGACCCATTTGTCTTGTGTGGATCACTGCTTTCCTGATCTGAGCATGTAACTAGAATTGAAATAGGTTAGTCCAGTGAGACGGACCCCATGCTAAACATCCCCGCCCAGATTTTTTTCTCCTATATTCACAGGACTGCCTACTGAACTTTTCCACTTAGCTGTCTGTCTCATAGGAGCCTCAGATCTCCAAAGCTACATGTATCTATTATCTTTCCCTTCAAACATATATCTCTGCATGTTTTCCATTTCAGAGAACTGGTACATTCTCTCAATTATTAGTACGATCCACTCAATTACTCAAATCAGTGCTGCTTGGATTATTTCTCATGAAATCTCAGTTCTACCACTTCCTAGCTTTCGGAGGTACCTCTTTCTCTCCATCCCCACTGATACCTTTCCAATTTAGGCCATCAGTAGTTACTCACTAGATCATTTTAACAATCATCTTAACTGGTCTCTATGCCTCCAGTCTTTCAGCCTCAAGTCCATTCTCAGTGTGGCCAGGACAAGCTGTGTAAAATGAAAATATTATTATTTTCTTACAAACTATTCAGTGTCTGTCCATGACTCTCTTAATAAAATAAAGCCTCCTCAACTTGGCTTTTAGGGCCTTGAGGATGGGTCTCGTGCTTTCCTTCCCTGCCTTATCTTTTGTCCTTACACCTCCAGTCCTTGTCACCTGCTCTTCCCTCTGTCTGGACTAGTGTCCTTACCTTCCTTTACTGGCTTGACACCACTTACCTTTTACTGGCTGCTTAGGTATTGCCTCTTCATGAAGCCCTTTCTGATTGTAAGCATAATGCCCTGAATTTCCCCTCGCATATCACTTACCACACCTGCTTGTAATTGTGATACTTTACCTAGCTCACTATTACCCCACTCTTCATCCCGTTACATTATAGTCTCCACAGGGATCGAGACGGTCCGATCTACCATTCTTTCACTCTCCCCTACTAACGGCTAAGTAGCAGGTGCACAAGAAACACCTGTTGAAATAAGTAATAAGTAACAGTCTTGATGTGGGCGTTTGAAATAGTTTGAATGGATGGGAATTTGTATCTTCTACCTTTCATCCATCCCAGACTTTTTTCTGTCCATTGATCCATCCATCTAGTATTTGTACAATACATCCTATGTGCCAGGTGTTATACTGGTTGCTAAGATTCAACTGTGAAGACTCAAATTATCTTTGCAACAGGACTTATCTTCTATTGGAGTAAATCCATAAAGAATAGTGTATGCACAGTTCAACAAAGTCTAGAGGAAGAATGGAGTGCCAGGGAGCAACTAAAGGAGGCAGCTAACCAAATGTGGAGAGTCCAGAGAAAGTGATGCCTGCCTCAGTGCTTAAGAACTTGGCGTGAGTTAGCAGTTAAAGAATGGGAATGGACTGTTCCCAACAAAGGGCACAAAGGGAGTAAAATATCCCTTAGCAAGAGAAGGGGCACTTTATGATGTCAAAGTATTAGAAAGATAGGCAGGCTGGGGGTGCGATTTGGGGAGGCTTGTTTTCGAAGGATTGCAGGGTAGGCAATGCACCGAAAGAGTTAGAAAGTAGGATACACCTGTTAGATACAATCCAGGGGAGAGGAGAACAGTGGAATTTAGGAAAAACCTTCTGGGGATAGAGGAAGGAATGGATTAGAAAAATATTTTGGAGAAAGAACAGCCCTTGGGTATTAATTAGATTTGCAGAAGGAACAAAGAAAACTGTCCTAACCCCCTTTTTTTTCTCCTGTAGTTCCTGACCAGTATGAAGCAAGGATTTCACAGAAGAACTTATAGCCAAAATCCCCACTGCTATAGGCTTAGAAGTCTTGACAAAACTACAGGAAGGGGAAAAAGGTGAGGTCACCCAGAATGGGTGAGAAGCATTCCTGTCATATACCTGGTTTGGGAGGAAAAGAGCACGAAACAACCTATTATTTAGCAGTCACTTTTGTTTCCTGTACTTGAACTTCCTGCCCCTAAGTCATCTGGGATCCATGGGTAATTAAAAGTCTTCTTTCTAGAAAAATTCCCTCATTGTAAAGATAGGCCACTTTTAAAATGAATAACTTTATTTTAGGATAAACTTTGCAGTCATTTTAACTTCTAAGAAATTACACTTAACGTCTTTTTAGTAAAAATCATAAAGTAATAGCATTTGATAGGACTTGGAGGTCATTTTGTCTTCAGCCCTAACTCTATAAGTGAGGAAACCAAGGCAGAGATAGGCTGAAATGACTGGTCTGAGATCACATGGCCAGTGGTGGCAGTGAACTTCAGCAGGGTCGCCATCCCCCTGTAATTTGGTGGTGTTTCTGTTGGTGCATCAGGCCTTTCGAAGGCCTAGAGGTCGTGATCAAGTGCTCTGGTCAGGGGCCCATTTTAGAAACTAAATTTAAACAGGTTTTGTATCATTGTCTGGATTTGTGAGTTCATTGATGAAAGTGTACAGTGTCGAGGCACCATTTGGCACTGACTTGTACGTAGTAAGCATGTAATAAATGCATTTGGAATCAGTAAGTCATACCCAGCAAACCATTAACTAGCTTTCTCTGCTTCATTATAAAAGTTTTGTGACCCTTTAGCACTCATTTGTTTCCTCAATGTATTTGCGAAATGATCTTAGACCATATTTTGACATCATAAGTTTTCTTTTCTTAGAAAGTGTATGATGTACACCTTTTTAGAGCCTTAATGAATGACATTTCTGCATTCATGTTGCTGTGTGCTAGTATTTATTTTTCTGCAATTGTGTGGCAGAATAATAAACACTTACTGTTCATTATTTTTTTTCTCCTACCTTCCTTTGTGAATAAGTAGGGAATTAAGTGACTTGTTGAAAAGCATACCTTTGGAGTCTGTAGAAGTGCTGGGTATTACACTGAGGTCTTGACGTACTGTTCATTGTAGTGTTCCATATGGTTCACTGTATTTATTAAGTGCATATGTTTCTCCATCAGCCATGTTATCATTCATCTTCAGCACTGTTATTATCTCCCTGTTAAAACTGTCTGAGCAAGGAGGATTACATAGAGGTGCATTTGTAGCAGTAGGACACAACTTGCTAAAATCTTTAATTCCTTTGGTGAGGAGGGCCAAATGAAAAAAGAAAAACATGAAAGAAAAGAGGGAGGGAGGACAAGCAAGGAGAAAGAGAAAGGAGTTCAAAGTAAGAAGTAACAGTTCAGTGTGCTCTTTTTACACCATGCAAAGGCCCATCCTGTGTGTATCCTGTCTCACAGTTGTCTGAGTGAGTTGTGGAGATGGTACAAATGCTCTACTGTCTGACAGTGTTTCCTATTTGTGCTTTTTCCTAGAGCCCTTTGGGGAAGGCATGGCTTCCAGAGAAGAGACTGCCAAGAGCACACACAGGGTGCTAAGAATAAGTCAGTTGGATGCACTTGAATTGAACAAGGCCCTGGAGCAGCTGGTGTGGTCCCAGGTTACTCAGTGCTTCCATGGGTTTCAACCAGGGCTGTTAGCCCGGTTTGAACCTGAGCTAAAAGCCCTCTTGTGGCTTTTTCTATGGCGATTCACCATTTACTCTAAAAATGCCACCGTGGGACAGTCGGTTTTAAATATTCAGTACAAAAATGATTTTTCTCCGACCCTGAGATACCAACCACTGAGTAAAAACCAAAAGCTCTGGTATGCTGTCTGTACAATTGGTGGGAAGTGGTTAGAAGAACGATGCTACGATTTGTTTCGAAACCATCACTTAGCTTCATTCGGGAAAGCCAAACAGTGTGTGAACTTTGTGGTTGGACTTTTGAAATTAGGGGGGTTGATTAACTTCTTGATTTTCCTCCAAAAGGGCAAGTTTGCAACTTTGACAGAACGTCTCCTAGGAATGCGGTCTGTATTTTGCAAGCCCCAGAACATGCGTGAGGTTGGCTTTGAGTATATGAATAGGGAGCTTCTCTGGCATGGTTTTGCGGAGTTTCTCATTTTTCTCTTACCACTCATCAACATCCAGAAGTTGAAAGCCAAGTTATCTTTGTGGTGCGTCCCTCTCGCTGGTGCTCCTGATGGTGACAGCTCATCGGCCGGCAGCGGGAAACAGTGTGCTCTGTGTGGAGAGTGGCCCACCATGCCCCACACCATAGGCTGCGAGCACATCTTCTGCTATTACTGTGTTAAGAGCAGTTTCCTGTTCGATGTGCACTTTACTTGCCCTAAATGCGGCACTGAAGTACAGAGTGTGCAGCCTCTGAAATCGGGAATTGAGATGTTAGAAGCGAGTGCTCTTTAGAAACGGAAATTGTTTCCTTTGAGGAAAACTGTATTGTGTTTAAATCCATAGTATTATTCACCCTGAATATACCAATTAGGTGTCTTTTATGAGAGCATGTGCTTCTTAGCCACCGTTCTGTCCTTGCCAGGCATGACTAAAATCTAATCACTGGAATTCACAGAATTCTAAATATATTCTGTAGATGGTAATGTAGTATTTTCTTTAATGATTGCATTCAATTTTTAATGTCAAGAATAATGGACAGTTTTTGTCAGATGACTACTAACAATGTTCCTTCACTTTGCTACTTCCTAGAAGAAGGTTAGATTCTAAAAATAAAAGGTTTTGGAGACCTTGGGATGAACATGCATTTATTTCAGAGATGGTATTATAACATCATACTCTGACAGTGGTCAGACCCTGTTGTTTTAAATCTTCTGATCTGATGGCCCAGTTGCAATTTTAAGCTTTTCTCTGAAGCCAGTTTTTAAAGGGTTCAGTTGACTCCCTCCTTAGGCAGAATGATGGCCACTAAAGGCTGAAGACTTACATCCTATGTGCTTTCTGATCCTGCTGGAATAAGAGCTTTTTGCCTTAAAGCTCAGCGAAATCCAGAGGTTCACTGTTATGTGTCTGCCTGGGATTGTGTGCACATTCCTGAGCCAGGAAGGAAAATGGCTGCTCCTGACGATTCAAGTTTGGGCGACATGCCCTCCCATAAACCACGTGAACCTAAAGTAGGAGAGGAGGAAAAGCACAGGGGCTGGGTGCTGGTGCAAGAATGGTGGGTTATGGGCTGGTAGACATGATAGGTCCCTCCTAGAGTCACTGTTACCCTTCTTAATACCCAAAGTCTATGTGCATTCTTAATATTTTATCAGTGCTCTATTCTATAAGGACATTAATGAGTGACCAAATGGTGGTCTTCCATTGCAGATATGAAAGGATTAAATAAACTCAACGAAATTTTGTTACACCAACAATTTTGTCGGTGTTATTTTGATAGTAGAGTGAATTCTGAGACGGTGCCCGTATTGTCATACTTCTAACATGAAAACATTATACTTTACATGTATGCTAACAGTTGTAGATGGGAGCTTTTTTCCTACAGATCCTAATGGTACAATATATAATTTTTTACTTTTTTATTTTTATTTAACTACTGCCACCCTAGCAGGTAATAACCCCCATGACAGGGACTAGCTTTTGGTCATCACTGGAGAACCAGAGCCTATCCTCATTCCAGTGTACCGGCACAGACACTTCACTGGCCGGTGACTAAGCCCCACGTCACAGATTGGGTTCTGTGGGGGCTGGGTGTAAAGGTGTTTGAAGTGGAGGACAGCCACTAGGGATCCTCACCTGTGAAAGGAAAAAGGAAGGACACAGGAGTAGGTAGAAAGGAAAGAACCATGGTGCAAGCCTGACGGCCTTCGTGAACCCAGAGGAGAGCGGTCTGCCCTGGATTGTCCCAGAATGATTATCCTGGTTTGGCCCCGAGTCGTCAGGCCTTATTACCTGTGCCTCTCAGGCACGGGGTGAGGGACCCCTCCCCACAGCTGTGCCACAGTCCCATCTTTGAAGGACAAGGTGGGTGGCTATCTACACATGTAAAGTCTCTTCATTGTTTTTCTTTACAGTTTCCCTTTTTTGTTTGTCTTTTTTACAAGTATACCTGGCAGACAACATAGTGGTGGTAAGTAGTGTTCAACTTAGAATGGATGGTTATGACTGGTATTGTTTATTCGAGTGCTGCCTCCAGGAACTCCACCTCACTACAAGAGACCCAGGCCTGCAGGCCAACTTGCTGTGACAGCCCTGACTTCTTCGTCCCCACCTCCCTATGTGCTTCCTGGAGACTTGCGTCTGTCCCCACTTGCCAGTGGCCTGGGTGCTCACGGTTCTGGATAACTGGGTCGTATTTAGCTGCATGATCTGTTTTCACTTTAGCCTCAAGAACCTCACCATCAGCTATGCACATATCCCTTGGGGAAATAAGAACTACACTAACATCTACTTTTGTCTTATATGCAACTTGTTCTGAAGTCAGGTTTGCTTCTTGTGTCTTTTGTGTATCCAAGTGGCTTCAGTGATCATATCTAAAATACTAATCTATCCATCAAAGTAACACAGGCCTGTCCAACTCCCAACTCTCCCACCTTCAGTACTTCGTGACTGGGTTTCAGACAAGTTTATTTAACTTCTCAGAGATTCAGTTTGACAAGCCTATGAAATGGGTATTCCACAGATGCGTTAGGACTACAGTGAGAATTAAATAACTTTCAAAGTCTAAAAATTAGTTTTCACTCTTTCAAAAATTATTTATTTAGCCCATAGAGGCATCTTCTGTACTCAGAGATGCATTCATGAAAAAACAAAACCCCTGCTCTCATGGAATTTACATTCTTGAGGGGTAATAGACAATAAACCCACATTAAGGTCATTTCAGATGGAGGTACTCTGAAGACATTCTGAAGAAAATATAACTGTTTAGGAGGTTGGAAAGTGACAAGGGATTCTGTATTGAATTTGCAGCATGCCCTTAGAAGGTCTCAGACGACCCAAAATTTGAAGAGAGGTATGAATGCACCCTGCCCTGTGTGGCTCTGTTGGATCATCGTCCAGTAACCAAAGGGTTGTGGGTTCAGTTCCCAATCAGTGCAGGTGCCTAGGTTGTAGGTTTGATCCTCAGTCTGGTCACACATGGGAGGCAACTGATCGATGCTTCTGTTTCACATCAATGTTTCTCCCTCTCTTCCTTTCTCTCTCTAAAAGCAATGAGGAAATGTCCTCGGATGAGGATAAAACAAAGATCTGAAAGCAACAAGGGAGAAAGCCAAGTAGGGGAGAGTGCCAGGGTGAGAAAGTGGCAGGTGCCCAAAGCTCTGAGATGAGCCTGTTGCCTGTTGTAGGAACAGCAAAAAATCAGGAGTGAACAAAAGGGGGAGGGAGGGAGGAAATGAAGGGGGTAAGGAGAGGGGCCAGGGCCAGGTCCTGCAGGCCAGGCTGAGATAATACCTAAATTTATTCTAAGTATGAGGAAGCCACTGGAAGATATAAAGAGAGAAATGACATTATATTTTCATTTTTAAAGAGTGACTGTAGGTGATAGTGGAGAGAAATGAGTAAGAGCAAGAAAATCAGGTCAAAGGCTATACAGCAAATAATTGGTTTGAGCCGTGACTGTTACTGCTGTTAGGATTGTGGTACATTAACAGTGTCTCTCTGACATGGTCAGAAACCTGGAAGTCAACCAAACCTTGAGAAACCAAAATAGATTTGCACAGATTCCATACACCAAAGCTCTACCCATGATGTTGTTCCTCAAGTTCTCACTTAAGAGGATTCTTCACTTTGAACAGAATTCTAATGGACTTTCACCAAGAGGTTAAAAGAGAGGGAGAAAACTAGTAAAAGCAGGTATGTTTACAATAACAAGAAATATTAGAAAATCTGGTATCAACTAAAAACAACTTTTAAAAACCTATAATCTGGTAACATTTGGTGACACATGGGATCTGAGTACTAACAGAATAGTAATTGTTTAAAAAATGATCTTCCATCACCAATAAAAGTGACCTCATATTCTGTATCATTTGAATAAGAAGGCAGGAATATGAGTAGTGCTGTATTTGAGGAAGCCTTCAAAATGTGTTGGCAAAAATGTAATTCATCTGGGACATTTGCTTTTAACAAAAAGCTGTTTGTCTTAACAGCACTCAATATGTGAAGTGTTGCTATATGAAGAAAATACATTTTCAGGAACAGAACAATTCCAAACATACTTTTTAGCCAAACCAATCAACCATCTTGTGTATAGAACCGATGCTCAATGATTCTTTGAAGCTGAAGCTAATGTGTAGTGTATGTTTATATTCTCCACAAGTAAGTGAATATAAACAAGTATTTTACTTGTTCATCTGGGTCTTCTTCCTTGAAAGAATACATAAATAATGAAACAAGACAGAATATGCCTACAGGTTTCCAGGTTGTCTTTTATTTCAAAATTTTTAAGAAAAAAGCTTATGATTTAAAACTGTCATTTAGAAAAACAAAACAAAACAGTATTTTGTACAATGGCCTCCATGGGATCCTGCCTTGAGTTGCTATTCTGCCAGTTAAAACAAGTCAAACAAGGTTGAACCAAGTCCCTCCCAAGGCAGGAAATCCAAAATACAGTACCCAATAGGTAGGTGTCGATGAATCACGCTCCTTAACAGTAGAGTAACTTTGTCATCAACAGATTCAACTCATTCCTTTGCTGAAATCCCAGAACCTTAATTAATTTATGTAGTTAAGCTGATTTCAAAGTTAGATGTGTGTGTGGACATGTTTATATCCACTGACCTTAAGAATTTACCTCAAGGAACTGGTGAGAATTTGGACATAGATTTATTGAAATGGTGTTCAGCATGGCACCACTCATAACAAAGAAATTAGTAATAATAATAAAGATGAGACAATGTAAGTGCCTAACCACAGGGGAATGAATAAAAATAGTATAGTTATTTAATTGACTCAAAAATGTCATCAAGATACTATGGCAAAAACTGGAGAGCATTATGCTAAGTGAAATAAGCCAGACAGTGAGGGACAAATACCATATGATCTCACCTTTAACTGGAACATAATCAACATAAGAAAAAAGGAAACAAAATATAACCAGAGACATTGAAGTTAAGAACAATCTTAACAATAGTCAGGGGGGAGTGGGGAGGGGACAGTGAGGAGAGGGGATTACAGGAACTACTATAAAGGACACATGGACAAAATCAAGGGGGAGGGTGGAGGTGGGGGAGGAAGGAGGGTTCAGGTGGGGTGGGGTGGACGGATGGGGAGAAAAGGCATACAACTGTAATTGATAATAAAAATTAAAATATATATATGAATACTTATAATAAGATGGGAAAGTACAATATAATATCAACATGAGAGGTGGGATATTAAGTGCTCTATGATCTCAGCTATGAGATGGATATACAGGCACATACATATGTTTATAATGTCTTGATTTTTTCTTTACATTTTCTATATTCCCAATTTTTCTACGATAATCATGCCATGCTTTTTAATTACACCAAAACATGCTACTTATTTCTTTAAAATCTGAGGGCCAATTTTGTTTCAGTTGAAAGAAAAATCAGCATATAGCTAACAAACAAGTCTTTTAAATATGTGAATTTAGGACACAGAAAATCCTAAAAACCCTTTAATTGCTACTTGTATTACAATAAATAGAGCCTGCCTTTATGGCCCCCCATAATTTGAAAAATTCTGAATTATCTCATACATTTTAAGTTACATATTAAGTCTGACTCCATATAGTATATACATTTTTAACCACTTAGAAGTATGTAGGCAATAAAAAGGTAAAAAGTTACCACTCCATCTTCCAAAAGTATTTGTAAAGTATAAATAAATGTACAGTATTTGTAAGTGTGTTTTAGTTACTTTAAAATATCTAGAACTAGTATGCCACATCAAAACAATTGACATGAATACTTTATATTATCAATTTGCCTAAGCCTATAAAATGACAATATTTCCTCAACTAAGAAACAAGACATAGGGTTTGGTTTGACCCAGGAAATTTTGTATGCCTGCCAAATGTGGATACAAGAATGCTGACATTTCTGAGGTATTTTTATGGTTCAGTTGCGCCAATAAGACATAATGCAAACTTGAACTTCAGCTGAGACTTTATCTAAATAGTCATAAATCTGAATTAGCGGAGCCAGGGCCTTTACTGTTCTGAGAGGTGTCTGGGATGGTTCCCTGTTAAACAGATCTCACTAGACGTTCAGAAATGTTTAACATCCTCTTCTAAAAGCCTCTATTTATTTAAATTCACATCAATTTGTAAGAGTATCTATTTTAACAAAAATTATAAAATACTGCTATATGGTTAATTGCTTTTAAAAAGTTTAGCTCCAGACCAAATACAAAGGACAAACAAATTTGAAAGCAAGAACCCCCATCCAATATTGCATGCGTTATTTATTAATGCCCCTTCTAAGATCTACAAGAATATGCCTTGGATTCAACTAGAACAGATTGTGAGCTCAGTGAGGGCAGAGGTTGTATCTCTCTCTTCTCTTCTTTCTGGGATGTGTGTGTTCCTACAGCCAAAAACTGACTGGCACAAACCAGATGCTCAGTAAATGTTGAAGAAGACAAGGGAGTTTGGGGACTGATCAGGATGGCCCTCCCTAATAACTGGACAGAGCAACTGGTGGTATTGTGGGGATGCTCCCATATGCATTTCTGTAACAGTGTAGAGAGGCCAACAGTCCCATTTTGTCTTTGTAGTATATCTTAGGAGTGCCATTTTTAATTCAAAACATTCTGTGGCATTCTTGCTTTGAGGGAAAACAGTTGGAATTCAGGAGCACAACAAGAGAATTAATAACTTTTCTTTGAAAATACATGCAATTTTGGAGCTGTCAATTTCAGCTATGTCTCTTTAAATACTTTTTCTTCTAGAATCCAGCTGGGTAGATGAGATTTTTTTTTTAATTCCATTATAGAAGTAATAGCCCTGTTTTGGTGTTTTGTAAGTAGATAATATTCTGCTAGTGACTGTCTTTGCAGTAATGCATTGCTCTGAACTCTGAATTCTATTATTTTACATCTACAGCAGCTTAAAGTGTATTTTTTATAAACAGCAAACTTCACCTCATAAAAATTCATTACATAAGGGTATAAACAAGTGCTTTTCTTTCTAGTCATTGGCGGTAAGTGATTCATCAGTTTTCCACAGAAAACCAATTTCATTGCAGATGTTCTATAATTTCCAATCTCCCTGAATTGTGAAACCATATCACACTATCCCAGCACATGGAATGGGAGGATTTTTTTTTTCTTTTTAAGGTCTGTGTTTAGTCCCTTTAATAGGATTGAGTATCATTTGCTGTCTCATCAGTTTTATTTTTAAAAATTAAGTAATCAGTCTCCTTTCCTGCATATGCTGTTTCCATGCATGGATGGATAGCTGGTAGAAAATTCAAAACCCCAGGCCACTTGATGTCTGAAAACAATAACATTCACTCTTTTTCCCCAAGTCAAACTAAAAACATTAAGAGAAAATTTTTCTCAAATTGAAATCCTTTCTTTTCACTGTTTCCTTTTCCTCATTTTATCCCAATGGTGAAAGAGGAGTGTAGGGGCTGTGGGAAACAGAACATGTTCACCTTTCTGTCAACAAGGGAACCCCTGAGAGTGGTCCCTGGGAAAATTACTTCCACCAACACTTGAGCTTAGTTTTCTCCTGTGTTTCAAAGTTGACTGATGGAGAATGGACATTCCAGTGTAAAATATGAAGTTAAGAGAAAAGAAATGCATGCAGATACAGTGATGATCTAAGACCATCTATGATAAATGAAACTTTCTCAGAAATGCCAACAAGGAAAAGGTTAAATGTCTACTAAAAGCCTTAGGAAGTTTAAGTCCAGTCTTTTCCAAAACACCTCAATTTTTGGATCAAGAGGTTGAATCAAAAGCATGATAATTGAATTTACTAACACAAAGTTAATGAGGTATTGCAAGGGTGACGTGACAGATTTTCATGAAAACAATTAGAATGTGAAGTTGATCCTTATTTGCTCCTCTGCCAGCCCCTACTCTGGTTACCCACGCATTTCCTCTAAGGAGTTACATAAGGAGGGCCCCTGGACTTCTCTCATCAGGACTCGTCTCATGCAGAGGCCCCAAGTGTGTTTTGAGAAGTATTATTATCTGCCCATGAGTCTGCCATGGTACCTGGAATTCCACCCTCAATGGAGAGTAATATGTCTCTAAAGGTGCAGCCTTATCTCTACTATGTGAAATTACATGGAATTCGGGGTCACCTCTAGTGGGTTTCCTGCTGGCACTAGGCAGAGACTAGAAGCAGCCAGAGAAAAAAGAGAGTTGGCTCCCAGAAATACACACATGAACTGTGGAAGCGCCAATTAAAACCTATTCCATTTCCCCATCCTCTGCACTCCCCAATTATCGCGCATTGCCTAGTTGTACTCACTTTCCTTCAAATACTTTTTAAACTGGCTTCTCCTTATGCAAACTGAAATTTAAAGTCATAGGAATGATTAAACATAGCATCCCTGTCCACTCACTTCAGATAAACAATTACTGAACACTTTTTTTAGTATATGGATCACAAGGAATCAAAAATAAATAAGAGATCAGACTCTACCAAAGGAGAAGATGGCAAGAGCAAATAGACAAATGCTTGGAGAACATCGAGAAGTAAGTAAAATATTCCATCAGGGATATGTAGAAACCCTCCCTGGGAAGGTGATATTTGGGTTCAGTCTTCATAGCTATGTAGGAAATCTTAAGGTAAAACAAAAGGACATTAAAATGAGAAAAAATACCCTTAAGATTTCACACATAAGCCCTCGACATCCAAGTTCAGCTGAATAGTCATTCAGTGGATGATCATTAAGGACCTACAGAGTACCAGACAGTGCTAGGCTAGCATGCCCGTAAGGAACTCATAGTTCTCCAGAAAACTAGTTATCACTGTGGAAAACAGGGTCCAGTCAGAACACAGGTTTGTGCATAAGCAGGGCAAATGCAGGGTCAGAACACAAGCTGTCATTTATAGAAGAAATTGTGGTTACTCATGTCAAGTGGAGATCCATGACTTCTCAGGCCAGCAGGAAAGGCTAAAGATGCCTGGGAAGGAACTGGGCAGCAAAACCAGGCATAAGACTGGGGAAAGGTGAGAGACCAAGTAACAAAGCTCTCAGTGGCTGATACTCTTCTAGAATTTCTTATTCAGTGAGAAAAATGTTATATGAACCACACTTCACAAAAGAGTCAACTGAGTAATCAGCCTAAGGTTACATTGCAGATGTGAGAACTAATATCTTTCTGGCTCAAAATTCTCCTTTTTACAATGCCTAACAACCTTTCAATTTTATTTCACATTTTATCCCAGAGTCTCATTGTTCAGCTGGCTTCTCTATACCCTCTGCATCGCATTGATCTCAACATAAATCAGAAATATATTAAGGAAAAAAAAATTAGATGCAACTACCAAGTAGAATATTAGCCATAATAGAACAGACACTGTTTAGAATGTCCTATTTGAGCAACTACTGTATATGTAAAATAATTGAGCAACTACCGTATATGTAAAACAATTGAGAAATTGGGGAGGTACCATGTATTTTGCATATACTTGGATGCTTAAGAGGAAAAGTTGATGTCAAGAATTTCTTTGACCCAAACATGGAGATGGTTATTACTGTTTTCTCAGAAATCCACATTGTGCCTGGTCTGTGGTAGTACTCAATAATTATTAGTTGAATGAATAGAAAATTGAATGTCAAGGAAAAGGTAAAACCTCAGAGATGGTCATTTTAACCTACTTATTGTCAAAGTTATTTTCTGGTGGTGCTGTTTTAATAAGCACGATAATGATTGTTGGGAGTATAGGATAATGAACATCTTCCAATATGACTGTAAAAGTAGAAATTGTTTTGGAGAACAAATTTGTTATATCAGAAGTTTTAAAATATTACTTCTTTTTCACAAGAAAGTATAAATCTATAATTTAATACTGCTGATATGTAAACGGATTTATTTACCAGGATGTTCATCCATATTTACTGTGGTAAAAATTGGCAACAACCAAAAATCTTCAACAGGAAATAGGTTAAATAAATCATGTTGTGAAACAATATTTAATAGCATGATAAGATTCATTGTATTAGAGTAAAAATTGAAAATGTTACAGGCAGAATATGCAGTGTTATATTTTCCTAAAAACAAAATATTTATATGTATATACAGTAATGCTGCCTTATCCATGATTTTGCTTCCCAAGCTTCCAGTTACCCACAGTCAACAGTGGTCTGAAAATATTAAGTGGAAAATTATAGAAATAAACAATTAAAAGTTTTAAACTATACACCATTCTAAGTAGCATGATGAAATCTCACAATGTCCTGCTCCATCCCACCTGGGACATGAATCATCCCTTTGTCCAGTGTCTCCACTCTGTGGACACTCCCATCTGTTAGTCACCGAGTAGCCCTCTGGGTTATCAGATCAGTTGTCCAGTACGGCGAAGCTCGTGTTTAAATAACCTTTATTTTACTTCAAATGGCCCCAAAGCACAAGAGTAGTGATGCTGGCAAGTCATAAGCTGTAAATGGCTTTCTTTAAGTGAAAGGGTGAGTACAGTACATACAATATTTTGAAAGATAGAGACTACATTTACAAAACTGTTATGTTATTGCTTATTGTTAATTTTTCACTATGCCTGTTTTATAACTTAAACTTCATTATAGGTATGTATGTATAGAAAAAACAACACATATAGGGTTCAATATTATCTGTGGTTTCAGGGATCCACTGGAGGTCTAGGAATATGTCCTTGTAGATAAGGGATACTACTTTATTCATATATATCCACAACAAAAGATTAGAGGAATTTGTGGCAAAATATTGTAATAAAAGAAAATAAAAATGACCCAAATTTCCCATATGGATTTTCTATATTTTTTATTTTATATTTCTATATTTTTCAAATTTTCTACAATAAATATTATTTACTTTATAAAAACAAAAAACAACTTATAAAAATGTAAATGCAAGCAACAAACTTATGAAAATATTTTTCCACTATATGAAAGATAAATGGTTAAGTTCTGGCTAATGTAGCTCAGTGGATTGAATGCCGGCCTGCAAACTGAAAAGTCACCAGTTCAATTCCCAGTCAGAGCACATGCCTGGGTTGCAAGTCAGGTCCCCAGCTGGGAGAGTGGGATGGTGTGGGGCGAGAGGCAACCAGTCTCCCTTCAGTGTTTCTCTCCATCTCTTTGTCCATCCCTTCCCCTCTCTCTAAAAATAAATTAAAAAAATAAAACCTTAAAAAAAGAGAGATAAATGGCTAATATTCTCCTTTGTTTTGTTTCATTACGTAAATGTCTCTATTTGAACTAATACATCGCTATCGAATTACATCATTTTTCTGAGTTAGAGTAACATTATGATCTTGAAAGCTATAGCAAACAGCTTGACAAAGCAGGAGTACATAAGTCCTACATATGTGTTTTTATTTTTTAGTGACCATATTTCCTTGTCTTAGATGTAAAATTAGAAAGTCTATTGTATACTTAGCATACTGGACCTACTGCATCCTACCTAAGTTCTGAGTACACTCTTCTCAAAAGTTTCATATTCAACAGCATTTTAAGTCTAATGAGAGAGTTTGATGATACAGGTTTTAAAACAAATCAGCAGAAATTGAACCAAGTGTTTTAAGACCACATATGTCAACCATTTACAGCTTGGTTGTTAGGGGGAAGATACAAATTTAAGGTTCATTTTCCTTTAGCAATAATGTATATTTTTTACTTACTTGAAGACCTGATTAAAAAAGTAGCAATCAGAGACTTCTGGACAAGATACAGGCCTATGTAGATACACTGTGCCTCCTCACACAACCAAAAGAAGGACAACAACAAATTTAAAAACAAAAAACAACCAGAGCTGCCAGAAAATTGAACTGTATGGAAGTCTGACAACCAAGATATTAAAAAAGAAACATTCATCCAGACCGGTAGGAGAGGCAGAGGCAGGTAGCTGGGCAGAGAGGACTTGCATCAAGGCAGTGGCTGGCAGACAGGGCAGGGCAGCGTCTGGCGTACCAGGTGGTCCCACATTCAGGTGCAGATAAACCAGGAGGAACAACAAGGGACCGAGACAGATTGCACAACCCAGGGATCCAGGGTGGGGAAATAAAGCATCAAAACCTCTGACTGAAAAAACCTATGGGGGGTTGAGGCAGTGGGAGAAACTCCCATTCTCACAGGAGAATTCAATGGAGAGACCCACAGGGCCCTAGAATGTACACAAAACCACCTACCTGGGAATCAGCACCAGAAGGGCCCAATTTGCTTGTGTGTAGCTAAGCAAGTGGCACTGTTCCCTCTTGGGCCCCTCCTCCACATACAGCACCGTACCACAATGACATGGGTTGTCCCACCCTGGTGAATAACTAAGGCTCCCCCCCTTACTACATGACTGTCATGCCGAGACAAAAAAATATGGCCCAAATGAAAGAAAAGATCAAGGCTCCAGAAAAAATACAACTAAGTGATGAAGAGATAGCCAACCTATCAGGTGCAGAGTTCAAAACACTGGTAATCAGGATGCTCACAGAAATGGTTGAGTATGGTCGCAAAACAGAGGAAAAAGTGAAGGCTATGAAAACTGAAATAAAGCAAAATGTATAGGGAACCAACAGTGAAGAGAGGGACTGTGGGACTCAAATCAATAGTTTGGTGCAGAAGGAAGAAATAAACATTCAACCAGAACAGAATGAAGAAACAAGAATTCAGAGAAATGAGGAGAGGCTTAGGAACCTCTGGGACAACTTTAAACATTCCAACACCTACATCATAGGGGTTCCAGAAGGAGAAGAGGAAGAGCAAGAAATTGAAAACTTATTTGAAAGCACAATGGAGAACTTCCTCAATCTGGCAAAGGGAATAGACTTTCAGGAAGTCCAGGAAGCTGAGAGTACCAAAAAAGTTGGACCCAAAGAATCACACACCAAGGCACATCATAATTACATTACCAAAGATTAAAGATAAGGAGAGAATCTTAAAAGCAGCAAGAGAAAAGGAGACAGTTACCTGCACAGGAGTTCCCAAAAGACTATCAACTTATTTCTCCAAAGAAACCTTGAAGGCAAGAAGGGGCTGGAAAGAAATGTTCAAAGTTATGAGAGGCAAGGACCCATATCCCAGATTACTCTATCCAGCAAATCTATCATTTAGAAAGGAAGGGCAGATAAAGTGCTTCCCAGATAAGGCCAAGTTAAAGGAGGCCAAGTTAAAGGCCAAGTTCATCATCACTAAGCCCTTATTATATGAGATGTTAAAGGGAGTTATCTAAGAAAAAAGAATATCAAAAATGCAGACAGCAAAACAACAACAAATTCACAAATATCAACAACTGAACCTAAAAAATCAAAATAAAAAAAATGAACTAAGCAAACAACTAGAACAAGAACAGATTCACAGAAATAGAGATCACATGGAGGGTTATCAGTGGGGAGGGGAAAGGAGTAGAAGGGGGAGAAAGTTATAGGGAATAAGAAGCATATAAATGGTAGGTACAAAATAGACAGGGGGAAGTTAAGAATAGTATGGAAAATGGGCAAGCCAAAGAACTTACATATATGACCCATGGATATGAACTGAGGTGGGAGAATAGGGGTGGGAGGGGGTTACAGGGTAGAGGGGAATAAAGGGGAGACAAAAGTGGGACAACTGTAATAGCATAATCAATAAAATATATTTTTTAAAAAGTAGCAAAATCAGCAGTCTTATTTAATGTAGTCAGAATATTCTTGGATGAACAAAAACAAGGATCACATAGAAAGAATACTGTAAAAAGAATGAAGGGATATGAAAAGCTTCTGTTACATTTTGTGCCTCAAGTTACTTCCACAAATTTTCAGTACTATAAACAAAGGATACTCATAACCAAATACCCTCTGACCACAGTTCTCAATTAAGAACTAGCATACTGAATGGAAAGCAAAATTATTTTCTAGAATATTTATATTAAATCAGCTCAGCAAGTTTCAAGAGGTTCTAAGAGGGAAAAATAGAGAGAGAAGTAACATGTAGCAATGGGAAATGTCAAAGGCAGCAATCTAGAACGAGAAAAAATGATTTGGCTGTCAGCACATTTTAGGTGTGCCTGATAAATCCAAGTATGATTATGGGGAAAAGGAGTTGTTTTTATGAAAACTCTTTCCCCTGAGGGCTTTCATGAGGAGCTAGTTTTGTTAATCAATCAAAACTAAAAGTTCTTTAACTGACCAACAATTTCTTAAGCCATGAGCACTTCACCCGGAAAAAGTTGACCTGCTAATGGGTAATATTCTTAATCCCCATCCTTTCTCCCCCAAAAACAATGAGTAAAAGGACATGAAAATACAATTCTCAGAAAAGGAAATAATAACAGCTAATAAATTTATTAAAAATACATTCTACTCAACCAGCAATCAAAGAAATGCTAATTAAAAATACAGTGCACACCCTGGTTGGTGTGGCTCAGTGGACTGAGCACTGGGGTTCGAACCAAAGGGTAGCTGGTTTGATTCCCAGTCAGGGCACCTGCCTGAGTTGCAGGCCAGGTCCCCAGTAGGCGGTATGCAAGAAACAACCACATATTGATGTTTCTCTCCCTGTCTTTCTCCATCCCCTCCCCCTGTCTAAAATAAGTAAATAAATCAATTTTTTTAAAAAAACTAAAAAAATAAGTAAATAACATAAATATACAATGCACTGTTATGTACATGAATATTCATTATTGATGAGGCCCAATAATGAAATATTACAGGAAAGAATTTTCCAGAATTAGTGTAGAGCCTTAGAGAACTCGTAGCTTTGACCTAGGAATTTCACTGCTCAGAATCTTTTCTAGGAAAGCAGTCCAAAATGGGAACAATGATTTTTGTGCGAGTATGTACATCACCAGGTTATATGTAGTCCTAGGAATTCACATATGTATATAAATTTATGGAATCAACTTTAGGGGCATGTATGTTGATTCACTTGAGGGTTTTGACTGAAGCTAAAAGAGGATTTATGTTCTGGAGCAAAGACAGAGGTGATGGAGAGAATGGCATAGTGTCTTGCCATGTGTCTGCTGGAGTCCCAGCAGATGATCAGCCAGCTGATGCTGCCATTCCAATATGAGGGCCAGCAGGCTGAAGAACTCCCTCTTGCTTGGGGGAGGCTGGTCTTTTTCTCCTATTGAGGCCTTCAACTGATCACATGAGACCCATCTACACTAAGGAGGTCAATCTGCTTTACTCAAAGCCCATCAATTTTATTGTTGATCTCATCTAAAACATTGTCACAGAAGCACCAGAATGTTTGACCCCATATCTGGTTGCCCCATGGTGCCAGTCAAGTTGACACATAAAATTAACCAACACACCCTGTGATAAAGGGGCTGCCAGAAGACAAAGGAAATACTCTCAGAACATCCCTGTCAGACACTGGCATATGCAATGTTGCCCTGAGACCTGGAGGACAAAGCCTGGCCAGAGTGGAGAGAGAGGTTTTCTTCTCATCTTTAAGGGAAACATAGTAAGAGTTGATGCCATGAGTACTTAATGAGTCAACACTATTTTGATACCTCAAGCATTTGCAGCACTGGAAACTGGCAAACAAGGACCCATGTTCAAGTGGTAATTTGTTATGCAGCAATAGGTAACTCATACAATAATATCTTATGATATTGAAGTTGATTTTAGCCTATACTCATGCCAAGTAGCAATAACCTATGAAAGGTTGACACAGAAGACAGAAGAAACATTATTCTGGTTTTTCTTCTGCATGTTGACCTAAAGTACTTTTAATGAAGTAGAGTATCCTAGGTTTAATAAATAGTTGGTATACCAGAAAATGCCCATTTCTATTAGTAAAGGTACTTGAATGGAAATATGGTTTTAGTTAGTTACATAGTTACATCAAGCCAACAACGATTAATGGAAAAATAGGCATTGAGGCTTGTTACTACTGTTCCTATTTTCATTTTATGTGCCTGATCACATAGTAGGCCTTCTATGAATTGATACTGATGAATGGACTTCCCGTAAATTAAATTAAAATGCATTTGTTTTAACTGATAAAGTCTGAGTTTCACTGAGTATATACATGGGTTTACTGAACCACTGATCTTCCTAATGTTTATTTTCCTCTATTTCTTATAATTCTGATGACATTGCTCTCATTAGAAGGGAGTATTGGTATACATGATAGCTTGACCCAATGTAATACCTTGCTAAGAACATTAACTTTTAGACAGTCTGATCTGTTAAAACCTGTATCTACTCTCCAGTGAGGTTCATGAGTTGGAAGGTGGAATATGTTCCAAGATGTTCAGCAGCCTTCTGAACCAGGAAACTAGATTTTTATCTTCCTGACCTTCTATTTATCCTTTGAAGAGACAGAAGCAACATGACTGTGTGACTAACCTGCTGGCTCAGGTTCCTCTTTGTCCTTCTCAGTAAGCTGTTTTCTTTTTCTTTTTGCATTTTCTTTCTATATTCTCCCCTGCTAGAGTGTTTAAACAAAATTTGATTTTTAATCAACTTATTTTTGTCAAGAAAAGTTTATTTTCCTTAAATTAGTTAACTGATGAATTTAACATTAAATGAAGATAAGATCTTTGATATTTATTCTTACTTCAGTTAAATATAAATACTCATACCTGTATACTTATTCATGGTCAGGTCATACTGAAGACTTCCATTTTGAAATAAAATTGATGTCCTAGTTGTAAAGTATACTAAATCAAAGCCATTGAATTCAGAAACACAATCAAACACTAGCTACCTAATTATGTCTACTAGAAAATCAGGGGAAGGCAGACTCACAATCTAGCCATTAGGATTTCATCCATAACTACTACTAGAATAATCCAGCAACTCAAGTACAACTTTTAGGCCAAAGCTGATCTGGTATCTCTAAGAAAGTCACAGTCAACTATAGCAAATATTATACAGCTATGTAATTAAAAGTTAAGTGTTCAGAGGTGGGGAGAGGCTTTTCTATTTTCCTTCAAATCTTGGCATTTGAGGAAATATTGCTGTTATAATAACCAAACCGAGTTTTTCCTCCTCCATTCCAGTCACCATCAGCTCTCCTTTGTGGTTGTAGATTTACTGGCCATAACACTTTTTGGGCAAGTAATCGTCAAATCACAGAGTTGAAAGAATCATCCTTATCAATTAGATGTCCAGACTGCATTTTATTACTCTCAGTGACTGAATTTACTGTCTCCCAAGAAAGTCAGTCATGCTTTTGAGCAGTTTTATTTACTTAAGACGTTTACCTGCCATTTCAAAATAGTTCTCTGATGGTTCTGCCCTGTAAATCCCCTAGAAAAAGTCTGAGCTTCCTTCCTCCAGAAAATCCTTTATCTTCTTACAGTGAAAACAAAACCTGACTCTTTTCCTTTCCTCTTATCTAGTCAAAGGCTTCCAGGCTTGTCTATCCACCCTGGGGCACCCACAAGGTAAAAGGAGGCGGAGTCAGAGGGATGAATGGGGGCAGGATCAGGCCATATACCACACCTTGGAGGATGTCTCTTTTATCCTTTTTATCCTTTTTCACAAAGGCACCTCCAGTTAGATCCACTCACCAAGCTTCCCACCTGCAAGATGTAGATTATCTGGAAAAGTCACATAAACACACACACACACACACACACACACAGGGATAGTCACATACACACATGTAATATATTATATAGGTTTGGGGATCTGCTTTCCTTACATAGCATAATGTGAAATCTCCCCTCTGTAGTCCTTTCCTGAATTTTTCTGTTGCTCTCACCATGCTTATATCACTAACTTCCCAAAGATGGATTTTTCTTAATCTAATTTTTTCCTTAAAAGTTATATATGCATATACCTCAAGTTATACTTTAATACCATCTTTATGACTCTATAATTTAGGTCTTTAATAGATCTTGTCTAATATATGCATCAAAGTTGAACTCTTTGACCTGGCTTTTAAAGACCATCATAAATTGGGTCTAAAACTGAAAATTTAACTCAACAGATTAAAACTGAGCTGATTATCATCTGTTCCCAAGGCACTTCTTTTCTCTTCTCTTCATTGTGTTACCATGATGCAATACTTGGGATCATTTCTTGATTCCCACCTCTCCCTCTCTTGTGTTCAGCTGGTCGTCCGTGAGCCATGGTACCTCTGCATGCACATTGTGTCACATCCTTTCTACTCACTGTTCTCCATTTCCACTTCCCTGACTGAATTTAGACTGTCATCTCTGACTTCCTTGCTCCCAGACCAGCCTTCCAATCCATCTTTTACAATGAGGATTGCTATCTAAATTTTAAAGTATGCAGCCACTGTAGAAAATAGTATAGAGTTTCCTCAAAAATTAAAAATGAACCTGCCTTTTGACCCAGAAATCCCACATCTGGGAATATACTCTAAGAATCTCAAAACACCAATCAGAAAGAATATATGCACCCCTATGTTCATAGCAGCGTTATTTACAATAGCCAAGACCTGGAAACAGTCCAAGTGCCTATTAGCAGAGGAGTGCATAAAAAAGCCGAGGTATATCTACACAATGGAATACTGCATGACCTTAAAAAATAAGGAAATTTTACCCTTTGCAACATCATGAATGGACCTGGAGAATATTATGCTAAATGAAATAAGCCAGTGGATGAAAGACACGTACCATATTATTTCACTTATATGTGGAATATGATAAATAGAATAAACTGACAAACAAAGTAGAAACTGAGGCATGGATGCATGGAACAGACTAAGAGATCTTAGAGGGAAGGAGGGACAGGAGAGGGACTGGTTGAAAGAAGGAGGAGAGATTAGCCAAAGAACATACATGTATAACCCACTGACACAGACAGCAGTGTCGAGATGGCAAGAAGGATGGGGGGTGGGGACTGGGTGGAGGCGGGCAAAGGGGGAGGTGGAAATGGAGATATCTGTAATAATGCCAACAATAAAAAATAAAAAAAAATAATAAAAATTTCTCCACTGCAGTAAAGCCTCTATGATGGTTTTCCATTTATGTGTAAAAGGAAAAATATCTAGTTCATTAGCACAACATTCAAGAGTCTTGGATTCTGTTCCCCCTTTTGCTCTCCATGTGCAAAGACCATTGACTTTCATGGCTGTGCACGTCAAATGACTCCCACACCTTTATAACTCAAGATTCCTACTTCTTCCCCATTAACACAGTAATCTAATTATCTTTGTTTCTAGTCCTTGGCAGTTATCAGTGGTCCTAAGCAGAAATCACACTTCACAATCAAGGTGGGAAGTAAGAGTAGGAATTAAGTTATTGTGACTAGAATAAATCCCCTCAGAATGATACTTTAAAATTTCCCATGATTTCTGTCTGTATTTTTTCTTTAAATGTCTTACATAACTGTATCACTCTACTCTCAATATAGTCTGCCTTGTAAATAGCACTGGCATAGTTGTCTCAATTGTTTGTACCTTTGCTTGTCCGCTAGCGCTTTGGTGGTGTTACATGCTTTCTCACTGCAAGGACATTCCTCTTCCTGTGTTGCAAGTCCACAGAATACAGAATCTTCACACATAGCTTTTTAACTATGTTGGTAAAAACATTAAAGAGTCATTTTTCCCTGGAACTAAGTAACATTAGAGGATTTTAACCTGTGAAGAAGTTAGGCCTGAATCTGTTTTAAATTTGCTCCTAATATGCTATGTTGAAATATGACAATGGTTTAATGAAAAAAACTTAACAATAAAAATTCTTATCAGCAGAAAGCTTACTTGTCTCCTTGTCATCACACCTCCTAACAGTTCAAGCAGAGAAAGGGAAAACAAAAAGTCTCCCTAGGGTTTCGGGTAATTTGAAACCCACAGATCAGAGCGTGTGCTGAGTCAGATCTAAAAGGAGTGATGGAGATCTGTAGCCTCTAAGCCCAGTACCTTCTCTTGACCAGTGTGTTCCTGAAGAAGAAAGAAAAAAGATTGAAAACAATGAAAATGGGGTGAGGCTACTACACCGACAATTTTCTTCCTGAGAACAGTTTTAGAGTTTCATGAAACAGTTCCATGCCTGGGTACTAGGAACCCAGGACGTAAAGGTTTAGCTACACAGTAACACCTGTCTAGGGAATGAATAAAATTTCTTAGGGAGAGCTTAAGTAGTTGATTAAAAAGGCAGGACCTGACTGGTTTCGTGTATATCCCTGAGGATTCCAGCCTCACAGAGGAAGAACAACAGGACAGGTCATAGCTCATGAGGATGTGCCACAGCCAGACAGTTCCAGAAAGCCTCAGATGTGAAGTGACAGGTTGGGAACTCTGGACTGAGGAAGACTGTACGTGAAAATGAAATCCAGTAAGGCAGTGAGGGCCACCATCTACCAAGAAGAAAAGAAACACAATAATTTCAAAATTGGTATCTCATTGCCTTTTTGTCCTTTTTATGGAGTTTGTCATTAAAATATTTACATTGTGTAATAGTATTTGCCTCATTTTGTCTAGAAACGAGTCTTCAGAGTTGGTTCCCATTGTTACCAGTGATCAGAAGACTGGTAGGATTTCATCTACCTAAGAAGACAGTGGAACCATCTCTCTGTGATGAGTCTGCACCAGAGCTCCAAGGTCTTTAAGAATGTAATTCGATCCATCTGTTTTAAGTTCAAGCATTCCATTACCTTATCTAATTTCTCACATTGTTTGAAAGGGTGTTTTTCAAACAATGGATCAGGACCCATTAAGGGTCATTAAATCAGTTTAATAGGTTAGGACCAGAATTTTAGGAAACTGAAGTAAAATAGAATTAAGCAGAACAGAAAATGAATTTCCTCACATATGGAAAGGTGTCAGGATGAACTAACCTATTATTGTTATATAAGTGGCTTTAACACAATACAAAAAAAAAATCCTTCACACTCACACAGAGCCAGTTAATGTTAGGTAGGCATCCTCTTTCTTACAACTTCAGAAAGTGCAACATGTGGTCTCTAAGTCAGAGTGCCGCCTGCAGCAGTGGAGAGAGAGAGTTTGAGAGCCACACAAGGCATATTTAAGGGCCCAACCAAGAAGTGGCTTACATCACCTCTGCCAACATCCCATGGGCAGCTTTGGTCATGTGGTCCCAGTCTAAGGAAGGATGCACAACGCAGTGCTCTTGTGCAAACAGAAGATGAAGTGGAAATGAAATCTGTGTCCCAGCACTCTGTTTACACCCACTCTTCGCTGGGCTCAGTATGTGTGACCTCTGCACAACATGCAATTTAGTTAGATATTTCAACTAATACCTTGCCTTTCCTGGAATCTTAAGCAGAAATTTTCTTTTCTTTTTTATCTGAAGAGAATGTACTTTCTGTCACCATTGGACCAAAAACACAAGTTTGTTGTTATATATGTAGATTTTCCAGTGAAGTTAATTAGGCAGCCATGTGTTGAATATCCCATAGTGTATCAGACCCCTTGGAAGAATCAGAAACAACTGGGATGGTGGTTCTCTCCATTTCTCTATCATCTGTTTCCATTCTGCATCATTTCTTCAGCTCTGACTTATACCGTTTCTTCTCCCACTGAGCTAGATCACAAGGCCTCAGGTAGCTCCACTTAGAGATTGTTTTTTTTCTAAAAAACTGGAAATATTCAAAATGTCCTAGTCTGAGAAAAAATTGTTATCTTCTTGTGAAGAATTTCAGTCTACTGAGGAATTGCTGGTGGACTGGACTGCTTGTCTGAGCTTCTGATTCCTTTTATACAGCCTTCTCTATGGACCTTGTATCCTTGTCCTTTAGTCTTACAGTCTCAGCACCTGCCTGTAACTAGATGCTGATGTGTACTGTATGTGTTAATCCCCCTAATTCATAGGTTGGAGCCCTACCATCCAAAGTTATTATATTTGGAGATAGGGAGTTTAGGGAGTAATCATGGTTAAATGAGGTCTTATGGATGGGGTCCTAATCTGATAGGACTGGTAGCCTTAAAGAAGAGGAAGAGACACCAGAGAGTTCTCTCTCTGTGCGCGCTCACACACACACACACACACACACACACACAAGACCATGAGAGCACATCAGGAGAAGGCAGCAGTCTGCAAGCCAGGCAGGGAGCTGTCACCAGGAACTGACCATCCTGGCTGGCATCCTGAAATCGAACTTCCAGAATCTAGAACTGTAAGAAAATACATTTCTGTTGTTTGCGTCACCAGCCTATGATATTTTGTTATGGCAGCCCAAGTGGGCTAAGACAGGTGAGCCTACCTTGGATAATCAATAATGGCACGTAAGTGTTAAATGATCCCTTCTCTGCAAAGGTCCCCCTCACCATCCAAACTGAGTTCATGACTCCAATTTTTCTATCACTAGAGGACCTTGCCCACACACACTGCATATATCACACTTTATTGTCATTATTTGTGTACAAATTCTCTCATCCGCTAAAATGCAAGCTCCTGGAGAGAAGCAATCAGTGCAAAGATGCCCAGTGGTGCATGCCCATGAAATAACCACAATAGGCAAGCATTATCTCCATTTGCAGATGAAGAAACTAACTCTTATATGACCCTAAGGTCATGCTGTAAGCAATTAGTGGAACTAAGATTTGAACCCATGTTTGTAGATCACCAAGGAATATTTTCTTTTAAGTTAAAAACTTCCTCTCCTCCCTCTCCCCCTATCTTGCCAGCCATCTGGTCTTGGTTCCAGAGGACTGGTTCAGCCTTCACCACTGAATCATATCTTTATTACTTACTTTTCTGTCTTTCCACCATTTCTGCCCCTTAAATCCCTTCAGCTTTCTTTGTTCCAGATCCTTAACCCTCATCGACATTATTGGAGCTGACACCTTGATTAAAACAATGCAATATTGTGATATTGAGTGCCTCTATATTTAATTATTTAACAATATTTTTCTTAGTGTGCTAGTTATAACACAGCTAATAGATCAATTGAATTAGTTATAAATAAATTTGTTCTGTTTTCTTTTTAAAAACTGTAATCTGATTCTCTTCATCATATTTATTGCTATAAAATAATAAGTTCTTTGTTACATCATTTAAAGCCATTGAACTTATGTTTTCAAATATATAGATGTTTGTCATCACAAGTCTTTAATTACTTCCTTGAATCATAGGAGGTGGTCACAATTCATGTGTGCTATGAATTTCTTAAACTATTGCAAAAAACAAAAAGAGCAAAACAGCAGGCTTCTTACAAGCCTGATCATCATCATATTTTTTGATTCAGATAATGAGAAGCAAATAAGTTAATAAAATTAAGAGTAATTCATATGTATTCCCTGTGTAACTGGCTAAAAGAAGCCCTTGTAGCTGAAGGCTTAACTATACCATTTTAAAACAATTGCTTTATTTAAATTTGATTAACTATCCTCAAAGCATGTGGCCTTAAAATATTTATGAGTCATTTTGGTTGAATGCAACCCACATCAAGGCATACTGGCTATAAAAAGTACATTAAAACTAATACTACTAATGCCTATAATGCTATTTTCAAGATTAAGTCTTCTCCTGATCACTGGTAACACTGTCCTAATTCTTTGAGTTTTATCTTTATTTCTTAAAATATCTCCATGTTTTAGCTCAAAGATGTTCTCACTACAGGGTTCCCAATAAATTGATAGCCTGTTATAAGAACCATGAGAATTAGAAGGTATAAATTGGAGCCACCATTCCAATTAGTCTTTGCTCAATTCTAGCTTTTAATTTTTTCCTGAATATGGGATCAGTGGTTTCAAGAGAAAAAAAGATCAAAAATTAAAATTGCCAAACTGTTCTACCAAATATACACACTGCATTTGGATATGCCAAAAGAAGAGTTTCATGATGTAAGATAACCTCCTAATGGCAGTATAATATTACATGATGGCAGCCTACATCCATTCATTCCAGAGGGGCAGGGGGTGGGAGGGATGACTGTAAAAGGACTAGCATTATTATTGACTTCTATTTATTTTGATATGGGTTGTTAATCCCAGGCCAATTGCCCCCTATGTTACAGAATTTGTATTCTCATCAAAGAGTTCTATCTAGTCGCATAGTCTGTGGTCCATTTAATAACGTTTTCTGCTTCCTTTTGTCAGATTAAATGTACAAAGATTTACTAAAATTATTTTGTTTGTATTTCTTAAACCAGTATTTTTATTGATGTGAATTATTTAGGAATTTTTATTTATTAACACGTTGTAATACTCAGATATATTCCTATTTCTCCTGTTACTTACATTTCTTTTTTAAAAAATTTTTACTGTTATTCAATTATACTTGTCTGCATTTTCTCCCCATCCCTCCTCCCCACCAGCCAAACCCATCTCCCTTCCCCGCCTCCACCCTCCCCCTTGATTTTGTCCATGTGTCCTTTACAGTAGTTCCTGTAAACCCCTCTCCCCACTGTCCCCTCCCAACTCCACTCTGGCTATTGTTAGATTGTTCTTAACTTCAATGTCTCTGGTTATATTTTGTTTGCTTTTTTCTTTTGTTGATTATGTTCCAGTTAAAGGTGAGATCATATGGTATTTGTCCCACACTGCCTGGATTATTTCACTTACCACAATGCTCTCCAGTTCCATCCATGCTGTTGCAAAGGGTATAAGCTACTTCTTTCTCTCTGCTGCATAGAATTTCATTGTGTAAATGTACCATTGTTTTTTCATCCACTCATTTCCTCATGGGGACTTAGGTTGCTTCTAGTACTTGGCTATTGTAAATTGTGCTGCTATGAACATTGGGTGCACAGGTTCTTTTGGATTGGTGTTTCAGGGTTCTTAGGGTATAATCCCAGCAGCGGAATTGCTGGGTCAAAGGGCAGTTCCATTTTTAGTTTTCTGAGGAAATTCCATACTACTTTCCACAGTGGCCTCACCAGTCTGCACTCCCACCAACAATGCACTAGGGTTCCCTTTTCTCCACATCCTCTCCAGCATTTGTTTGTGGATTTGTTTATGTTGGCCACTCTGACTGTTGTGAGATGGTACCTCATTGTGGTTTTAATTTGCATCTCTCTGATGGCTAGTGATGCTGAGAATCTTTTCATATGTCTCTGGGTCCTCTGTATGTCTTCCTTGGAGAAGTGTCTATTCAAGTCCTTTGCCCATTTTTTAAATTGGGTTGTTTGTCTTCCTGGAGTGCAGTCATGTGAGTTCTTTATATATTTTGGAGATCAGGCCCTTGTCAGAGGTATCCTTGGCAAATATGTTTTCCCATATTGTTGGTTCTCTTTTTATTTTAATGTTGTTTTCTTTAGCCATGTGGAAGCTTTTTATTTTGATGAGGCCCCATTTGTTTATTCTTTCCTTTATGTCCCTTGCTTTAGGGGACGTGTCTGTGAGGATGTTGCTGCGTGGAATGTCTGAGATTTTCCTGCCAATGTTTTCCTCAAGGACTTTTATGGTGTTACAACTTATATTTAAGTCTGTTATCCACCTTGAATCTATGTTTGTGTATAGTGTAAGTTGGTGATCGAGTTTCATTTTTTTCCATGTAGTTGTCCAGATCTCCCAACACCATTTGTTTAAGAGGCTATTTTTGCTACATTTTATGCTCCTGCCTCCTTTGTCAAATGTTAATTGACCATAGATACTTGGGTTTATTTCTAGGCTCTCTGTTCTGTTCCATTGGTCTATGTGCCTGTTTTTATGCCAGTACCAGGCTGTTTTGATAACAGTGGCCTTGTAATACAGTTTGATATCAGGTATTGGGATCCCTCCTGCTTCGTTCTTCTTTCTCAAAGTTGCTGCAGCTATTCGGGGAGTTTATGCTTCCATATGAATTTCTGAAATGTTTGTTCTATATCTGTGAAATATGTCATGGGTACTTTAATAGGGATTGCATTGAATCTATAAATCACTTTAGGTAGTATGGCCATTTGGATGATGTTAATTCTTCCATTCCATGAGCATGGTACATGCTTCCATTTGTTTGTGTCTTCCTTAATTTCTGTCTTCAGTGGTGTGTAGTTTTCTGAGTACCAGTCTTTTACCTCCTTGGTTAGGTTGATTCCTAGGTACTTTATTTTTCTTGTTGCTGTATCAAGTGGGATTTTTTTTTTCCTGATTTCTGTTTCTGCTGTTTCATTGTTGGCATACAGGAATGCCTTTGATTTCTGAGTATTGACTTTGTATCCAGCTGTTTTGCCAAATTCATTTATTAGATCAAGTAGTTTTTTGGTGGAGTCTGTAGGATTTTCCATGTACGCTACCATGTCATCTGCAAATAGTGACAGTTTTGTTTCCTCCTTTCCAATATCGACGACTTTTATTGCTTTTTCTTGTCTGATTGCTGTGGCTAGGACTTCCAATACTATGTGGAATAGGAGTGGTGAGACAGGGCATCCTTGTCTTGTTCCTGATCTTAGTGGGAAAATTCTAAGTTTTTGTCCATGGGTATGATGTTGGCTGTAGGTCTCTCATATAAGGCCTTTATGATGTTGAGGAATGCTCCCTCTATTCCCACTTTGCTGAGCGTTTTTATCATAAATGGGTGCTGTATCTTATCAAATGCTTTTTCTGCATCTATTGATATGATCATGTGAATTTTATCTTTGCTGTTGTTTATGTGGTGTATTATGTTTATTGATTTGTGAATATTGTACCATCCTTGCATCCCTGGGATGAATCCCACTTGGTCATGGTGGATGATCTTTTTAATGTATTGCTGGATGTGGTTTACCAATATTTTGTTGAGAATTTTAGTGTGTATGTTCATCAGCATTATTGGACTAAAGTTTTATTTCTTCATTGTGTCTTTATCTGGTTTCATATTAGGATAATGCTGACTTCATAAAAAGAGTATGGGAGTGTTCCATCATTTTGGATGTTTTGGAATAGTCTGTGAAGGATAGGGTTTAGTATTCCTTAAATGCTTTGTAGAATTCTCCTGTGAAACCATCTGGTCCAGGGCCTTTGTGTACTGGGAGTTTTGATTACTTCTTCAATTTCGTCTGCTGTTATTGGTCTGTTCAGTGTTTCTGCTTCTTCATTCAGTTTTGCAAGATTATATTTTTCTAGAAATGTGTCCATTTCACCTAGCTTTTCAAAGTTCTTGGCATACAGTTCTTCACATAATTTCTTACAATCCTTTGCATTTCTGTGGTATTAGTTGTAATCACTCCTCTTTCATTTCTAATTGTGTTTATTTGGATCATCTCTCTTTTTTCTTGATGAGCCTACTTAAAGGATTGTCGATTTTGTTTATCTTTTGAAAGAACCAGCTCCTGGATTCATTGATCCTTAGAATTGTGCTTTTAGTCTCTATGTCATTTAACTCTGCTCTGATCTTGGTTATTTCCTTCCTTCTACTTTCTCTGGGCTCTCTTTGTTTTTGTTCCTCAAGTTCTTGTAGGCGTAGGGTTAGGTTGTTTCTTTGAGATGCTCCTATCTTTTTAAGGTAGGCCTGTATTGCTATGAACTTCCCTCTCAGGACTGCCTTTGCTGTGTCCCATAGGTTTTGGGTTGTTGTGAGTTCGTTTTCATTTGTTTCCAGGAAGTTTTTAATTTCTTCCCAAATCTCGTTCTTGACCTATTTATTGTATAATGAGTGTCTTGGATTTTGAATGTCTTGGGTTTTTTTCTTTGCGGTTGGTTTCTAGTTTCAGTCCCTTGTGGTCAGAGAAAATGCTTAATTTGATTTTGATTTTCTTGAATTTGTTGAGGGTTGCTTTGTGTCCTATCATGTGGTCTATCTTTCAAAATGTTCCATGTACACTTGAAAAGAATGTGTATTTTGCTTTTTTGGGATGAAAAGCTCTCTATATATCAGTTAAGTCCATTTCATCTAGGGTATTGTTAAGTGACACAATATCCTTCTTCATATTTTGTTTGGAAGACCTGTCCGTGTTTGAAAGTGGGGTGTTAAAGTCCCCTACTATAATTGTGTTGCTGTCAATATCTTTCTTGAAGTCCTCCAAGATTTTTTTTATGTATTTGGGTGCTCCTAGGTTGGCTGCATATATATTTACAATGTTTATTTCTTCTTGGTGGATTCTTCCTTTGAGTATTATGAAGTGACCTTCTGGGTCTCTCTTTATGGCCCTTCTTTGGAAGTCTATTTTCTCTGATATGAGTATTGCTACCCCTGCTTTTTTTTTCTTTTCTGTTTGCTTGGAATATTTGTTTTCAGCCCTTCACTTTCAGTCTGTGTAGGTCTTCTGTCCTGAGATGGGTCTATTGTAGGCAGCATATGTGTGGGTCATGCTTTCTTATCCTTTCAGCTAATCTATGTCTTTTGATTTTAGCATTTAATCCATTTATGTTTAAGGTTATTGTTGATACGTACTTATTCATTGTTGATTTTTTGTACCTGTGTTCCTCTCTTTCTCTCTCTTTTCCTTCTTTTCCTTAAAGTAGTCCCTTTAGCATCTCTTGCAGAGCTGGTTTGGTGGAGTTGTATTCTTTTAGACTTCTTTTGTCCGGGAAACTCTTTATTTGGCCTTCTATCTTGATTGAGAGCCTTGCTGGGTAAAGTAGCTTTGGTTGCAGGCCTCTGTTTCTCATTACTTGGAATATTTTTTGCCATTCTCTTCTGCCTTGGAGCGTTTCCATTGAGAAATCAGTTGCTAACCTTATTGGGGTTCCCTTGTATGTTACTTCCTTTTTCTCCCTTGCTGCCTTTAAGATCCTCTCTTTGTCTTGGAATTTTGCCATTTTAATTATGATGTGTCTTGAAGTGGGCCTTTTTGGGTTTCTCTTGCTTAGGACTCTCTGCGATTCCTGGATTTGTGTGACTTTTTCTCTCATCAAATTAGGGTTGTTTTCCATCATTACTTTTTCAAACAGGTTTTCTATCCCTTGGTCTTCCTCTTCTTCTTCTGGTATCCCTATTATATGGATATTATTATGTTTCATGTTGTCCTGCAGTTCCCTTAATCCCTCTTCATTTTTTCTGAGCCTCTTTTCCTGTTCTTGCTCTTTCTGGGTGTTTTTTTTCTATTTTGTCCTCCAGTTTGCTGATCCGATCCTCTGCTTCATCAAATGTGCTTTTCATTCCTTGTCCTGTGTTCTTCAGTTCAGAAATTATATTCTTCATTTCCTCTTGGCCCTTGTTGATAGTTTCTGTTTCCTTTTTCATGTTGATATATTTTTCAGTGATTTCATTGTCGTTTCCCTGTAGCTTCTGGTTGTTCTATGTGAGATCAGTGAGCTTCCTTATAACCATGCTTTGAACTCAGTGTCTGATAGTTGACTTGCCTCTATTTCAGTTAGCATTCTTTCTGAGGCTTCCTCCTTTCCTTTCATTTGGGGATTGTTTCTTTGTCTTCCCATTGTTTGTGAGGCTCTTCTTGTTAGCCCCTGCTTCTTAAGTTGATCTGTTCTGCCTCCCTGGGTTTATGGTATGAACTTCTATGGTAGAATGCCAGTGGGTATCAGTGGTGATATTTCCTTAATCTCCTGAGCTCACTGGTCTTGAGCTGACGTTTATGGGTCTAACAGGGTCTAACTCTGGTCCTTTCAGTGCTCCAGGTATTATTTTCTCATCTGTGGGAAAAGGAGAAAGAAGAAAAAAAAGAAGGAGAAGGGAAGGAAGAAAAAAATGAAGACAAAAGGGAAGGAAGGAAGAAGGAATGAAAAAGAATCAGAGCAAATATAAGAAGAAGGAATTTTAACAAAAATTAAAATATATAAAAGAAGGCAGGAAGGAGAAAAAAAAAGTAAAGGAAGGAAGAAGGAATAAAAAAGATAGTAGGACAGAAAGGAAGAAGGAATTTAGGGGGAAAGGGAAAGAAAAAGAGTTTTCTGCTGACTTTAATCCTGTCAGGTCAGTTCTGCAGGTCTTCCTGTGTGTGAAACGGGAGGGGGTGGGTGGAGGGATTGGTTTCACTTTTCTCCCTTCCTGAGCCACACTCTTCTCTGTTGTCCAGTCTCCAGTCCAGTTCCTCGGGGTCCTTATGCTCCCCACTAGGCCTTTAGGCCACCAGTTGTGCTGTCCTTGAGGTGCACCAATTAGGGACAACTCCCACTCCCCCTTCTTGCTCTTTGCTGTCCTAGATGCTAGGGGCTCTTGGTGCTCCTTCAGGGTAGTTCAGCCCCCTTCTGGGTCAAGTCTTTCCGGGGACTGTAGTCTCCCCTAGCCCTGCAGCTCCCCTCTGCTGGGAGTTCTGCCTTCCTCCTAGAGAGCGAGTAGGCCCTTCAGGTCTCTGTGTGCAGGGGCTAGGTGGGAGTTGTTCAGTCCTGGTGCTTCAGGTGTGGTTGCCCAATGGGCAGCCAGGCTGTTGATTGGGTTGTGCACTGATCCCATGCTTTGGTCCTGTGTGCCTGGGCAGCCGGGATGCTGATCAGTGTGCGTACCCACCTGAGGTTTCAGGTGTGGGAGCCCAGGCCACTGATTGGGCTAAGCACCCACCCGGGCGCTTTGGGCGTGTGCGTCTAGGTAGCTGGGCCGCTGATCTGGGTGCACACTGATCCCTGGCTTTGGGCTGTGCGCCCAGGCAGCTGGGCCGTTGATCAGAGTGCGCCCCCACTCCGGGTTTCAGGTGTGGACGCCCAGTCCAGTGATCTGGGTGCGTGCCAACCGGGCTTAAGGTGTGTGCTGGGGCTGCTCATCTGGTGTTCACAGTCCAGGGGTTGAGTGGGTGGGGGTACAAGAGGTCAGGCTGCTGCAGAGAGTTCTCTAAACAGCCACTGAGTGCCTCTATTTTCTCTTTTTCTTTTTGAGAAATTCCTCCTATTCAAGCCCCCCTGGTCCAAACAAGTCCCTGCCTGGCCTCTCACACAGCCCAGCCTGGCTCTCTCCCAAGAATCCTACAGCAGACCCTGCACCCCAGCCGGGGGCTTCAGCTGCCCTGGTCCCCACGCTGGTCCCAGGAACCTTATTGTCCTTAAGCACTCTTCTTACCATCTGATCTTTCAATGTCCTCTATCTTTGGTCTCAGATCTTCATATATGCTGGAATATCATTGGCTGTTTGCTCTGTTCTTCAGATCAGCTAGGTGTTTCACTGGTGCCGAGGGGAAGTGGACTCCGCTCCCACCTATCTCACCGCCATCTTCCAAGAGCTTGTCACTTACAATTCAACATTTAATACTTCTGTGTTCTCTATTAATTAAGTTCTTTAATTGACAATGACATTACAGTAGTTTTTCTATTAGAAAAAAATAAATGTTATATAAACGTAAGATTAGTGGAGTATGTTTCAGCTAAGTACTCTACGTGAAAGAAGAGAAATACTGTTAAGCCATATATATTCAAATTACTCATGTGCAAATCTGTATCATATATTTGCTTATACCTGAGACAGACAAGTGATGACCTGTCCACAACCTGCTTATGTAGATAAAGTTTTATTGGAACACAGCCATACTTCTCAAACCATTCTTATTCATTATTCTTAAAAATTGACATTTTACTGCCTAGTATGTTAAAGATTTGATATATTTGATGCTCTAACAGAAATAATACTATTTTAAAACATTGTAGGCACTAAAATACCATACAAAATCTTATGTCATAAATATGTTTTTACTTTCTCAACTTGAGAGAGACCATGTTTGCAGGGACCAGCTCAAGTGAGCCCCACTCTTCAGGCCAGTCACTGGGTGAAACAGCTGCAATTAGAAAGTATGGTCATGAAGCTCTGGCTTGTGTTGCTCAGTAGATTGAGCTCCAGCATCCTACCCATGCATGTGTCCTGACTGGTTTGATTCCCAACCAGGGCACATGCATGGACAGCAGGCCAAGTCCTCAGTTGGGGGTGTGTGAAAGGCAACCAATTGATGTTTCTCTCCCTCTCTTTCTCCCTCTCTTCCGCCGCTCTCTCTAAAAATAAATAAATAAAATCTTTGAAAGAAAATGTGCTCATGAAGAGGCATGGCCTGAAGAAGAGCCAAAAAAGACTCTTAGTCACTCTAGACTTGAGGAGTGATTTTTAACATGCCAGGAAGAAGTGAGTCAATAAAGAAGAATGTAAATCAAAAGGGTATGAGTAAAAGGAAAAACACAGTCACTTTTATGTAAATTGAAAGATCTGCTCTTGCCAGAAGGAAATTCTGGGAAAGATCTCGATTGCATATAAGCAAAATGCAGGCATGTTCCCATTTATTTTCATCCCTGTCAGGAGCAGTTTTCCCAGTCCAGTGGGGCATGTAGGATTAGAATGGGAAAAAGATGAATCAAAATTCATCCTTGCCATGAAATCAAGAAAGGTTCAGAAGCCGTGTTGGGTGTGGGGGTGGTTTCCTTCCTTTTTCTGGGACAATTTTTATATGAGCTGGACTACGGTACAGGCCCAAGACTATCATTTTTAGATTCTTTCTAGAATTAAGTAGTGGAAGCCAAGAGGTCAATCATTTTTTGCTTGTCAATCTCCTGTAACAATGGAAATTCATCCCATTATAGTGATTTCTCTGATTGATTTTGGCAAAGTCAATTTAAAATCTCCTGGAAAGGATTCATCTTTCTAGATATTATTAAGAATATTCATCATTAATGAGAAGAGGTCTAAATATCTATATTAACAGGATTTTAGAAGTTGCTTAAATTCTCATGGATGACTTTGAGGGTTTCAAGACTTCAGTGGAGGAAGTAACTGCAGGTGTGGTAGAAATGACAAGAGAACTATAAAAGAATTAGCTGTGGAGCTGCACGATGGGACTAAATTGCTGCAGTCTCATGATGAAACTTTAATGGATGAGAAGTTGTTTCTTTTCGATGAGCCAAGGAAAGGGTTTCTTGAGCTGGAAGCTAATCCTGGTGAAGGTACTGTAAAGATTGTTGAAATGACAACAAAGGACTTAGAATATTACATAAACTTACATAAACTAGAATATTGATAAAGCAGCAAAGCAACAGGGTTTGAGGGGAGTGACTGCTATGTTGAAAGAAGTTCTACTATGTGTAAAATGCTACCAAACAGCAGTGAGTACTTGAGAGAAATTTTTCGTGAAAGGAGGAGTCAATCAATGCAGCACACTTTTTTATTTTAAGAAATTACCACAGTCACCCCAGCCTTCAGGAACCACCTCTGGTCAGTTAGGAGCCATCGACATTGAGGCAGGACCCTCCCCAGCAAAGAGCTGATGACTTGCTGAGGGCTCAGTTGATGGTTAGAATTTTTTAGTAATAATAATACATATATATATATTTGTTTTTATTTTCACCAGAGGATATGTTTACTGATTTTACAGAAAGAAGAAGGGGGTGGGGAAGGGAGAGAGAGAGGAAGAGAGAGAGAGAGAGAGAGAGAGAGAGAGAGAGAAACATCAATGTAGGAGAGAAACATCAATCAGTTGCCTCCTTTATGTATCTCGCCCAGGGATCAAACCCAGAGCCTGTGGCCTATGGGCCACATGGGTCCCAAGATGGCTATGAATGCAGCCCATCACAGAATTGTAAATTTACTTAAAACATGAGATTTTTTGTGTGTGATTAAATGTCCCAATGTATTTAATGTGTGGCCTAAGACAACTATTCTTCCATTGTGGCCCAGAGATGCCGAAAGTTTGGACATCCCTTATCTCTAACCAACTGAGTGACCCAGACAGAGCAGCAATAAAATATTTTTAACTAAGGTATGTACATCATTTAGGCATAATGCTATTGCACACTTTATGGGCTACAATATAGTGTAAACATAACTTTTATATGCACTGGGAAATAAAAAATAAAATCCATGTGACTCACTTTATTGCAATATTTGCTTTATTGCTGTGGTGTAAAATGAAACCTACAGTATCCCTGAGGTATACCTGTACATCACAGAAGAGATGAGGATCACAAGATGCACGCTCTCTCAATTTCTATCACTCATTCCCTTTCAAACTTTCTTATGATGGCAGTCTCTATGTTTTTGGCAAACTCTCCCACCCACTTTAACCCACTTTAAGAACACTGCTGCTTCCCAAGTGTCTTGATAATTTTTCCATCAATTACCTATTCTCTCTTGAAACTTTCATGTTTTTTACACCATTGGCTACAAGTCTGATTGTTTCCTAATTCTAATTTAAAACTTTGCCATTAATTTCTTTTATTTCCATCACTACTAAATTTTTTTCAGGAAAATATTCATTACTTACAAACTTCATTTTCTCATATCTCATTTCATTCTTAATCCCTTAAAATCATATGACTGACTGCCCATAAAATATCACTGCAATAATAATTTAAAAGGTCATTCAGAATCTATTGGTTACATCTCAGTTCTCATGTAGTTTAACCTCTCTGTAAAAAGGATACTATTAATAATTCAGCAGAAAGCAGAGTCTGAATGATATGAGAGTATCTGTTGTGATGAGGAGTATGCAGATTTTGTCTTTATTCAAAGAAAAATGGAATACTTCTGATGAGTTTTAAGCAGGCTAGGTGACATAGTTTCATAAAGGACTTCCTGGTTGTAGTATGGGAAATTATCTGAGGATAAGAAAAGTAGATACAGATTAACTGGTAATTAAGACCATTGCAGTAGTTCAGGTGTAAATTGGTGGATTGGGTTATGGTGGTGTCAGCGGTGATAAAGACAAGTTCATAGAATTGAGAAATACTTAGATCATAAAGTCATCTAGACATAGTGATGGTTTGATATGCTGTCAGTGTTCCAGGATTGTACGTCACGAGTGGTGGCTCCATCCTACCAAGACAACAAACACTGGAAGGAGATCAGGTCTAGGGAAGAAGATTCTCTCAGTTTTGGGAAACTTGTGTTTGAGGTTTACATGGGGATGGCTGGGATGAGGGGGAATGGTGGGGGAAAATGGAAACAACTGTACTTGAAGAACAATAAAAACATGTAAAAATAAATAAAATAATTTTAAAAAGGTTTATATAAGATCAAAGGAAAAGCATGTGAATGATGTAAATGTAAGACTTGTTGTCCTAAAGATTGTGTAAGGAATATCTAGCATAAGAGCCAAGGACCCAACATTGAAGGATATCAACACAGAAAAATCTTTAAGATGTGAGTTTGTGTGGGCAGGGGAGGGGCCTGGCATGGAGGAGATATACCTGCAAAGGAGCCTGGGAAATTTTTATGCTTTCATTTGTACTTCTTCATGCTCTGTATGTCTCCCCATGGAAAGTTCCTTTAAGATAGACAGCATATCTTACTTATAATCTCTCAGTATCTAGGAATACTGTGTTTATGATAGGATGTTACGTTTGAATATTTGTGACCCTTTGACAGTCCTTATTTTCTTCATGTGGAAAAATATTTTAAAATTTGGAATTATTTGTATTCACTTAATATTTTTCACCTTAATTTAAAATTTCTTGGGCTACAGTATAGAATAATTACTTCCAAAGTAAAAGTTATACTTTTTATCCCATTCATAAGAGAATAAAGATAAGGTCATATCTTATGATTTTATTAGTCATATCCTTAAAGATATGACCTTATCTTTATTATCCTCCTCATAAAGTTAATATCTTTCTTTTTGTTTTGTCCACAAGCAAAAAGCTCTTTTCTGTACTGATTTTTAATGTGGCTTTTGCCAAAATTTGAACTATCATAAACTAAAAACATGATGAAAATCTAAAAAGATTAATTTTCCAAAAGTCATAAACTTCATTCTAGGTCAATTCCAATCCAAAATAACTCTGAAAAGTAATCATTTAAACATTTTCAATAACAAAGTGGTTCTAAGCTTGAATAGGTTATTTTGTGCATTTGTATTATGTTATTTTTTTTCAAATAAATATAAATTTTCTAACTGTGGGGGCACTACCTGGTCATTAAGGTAAATCTAGGAAAATATGCTTTGAAATTAATAATATACACTTAAAATATTCTCTCATCACCTTAGTGTCCTTTCACAATTTTCAAATGCTAATCTTAATATGTTTTCTTCTCTATTTCTAATTCTATTTTTTCTTACTCATTCCTCCAGTAGTAAAATTATAAGCAAAGGAAAGTGCGTATTTGAAATCTCTGAAGCAGAATGACATGAGTAATACTTTGCAAATACTCTGTTGATGCCAAAGATTGAGAGTAACATTGTATGTTTTTTGAGTGAGGCTGAAACTTTCCTTTTCTTTGGTAATTCTTGATCAGATGTACCGAAAAATGTAAATTGTATATATTTGCTTTCAAGTTTAACAGTTCTGTCGCCAAATTACATCATTAACAAATGAAATCAGCACTTATTATTATATCCCTAGCAGGAATTAATCATCACCTGTGTCTAGTGAGTAACTGCTTATTTGCAAAAACAGTTGGATTTTAAAAATTCGATCTCTGAGAATTTGTCTCTGTGTTGTTTATCCCATTGACATACACTTCTTATATTTTTAGGTCACTAAAGGTAGTCAGTGTCCTCATGGCATGCACATTTTAATGTTTTGTCTAGAGACTCACTGGGTGAGTGTTAGAATATCATTTAATTACAATAAATTTTTTAAAAGGAAAAAATCAGGAAACTACTCTAATTTCATTTTCCGTGGTGCATCTTCTGAAGAAAAGAGAGATTTTAATAGTGAATGTTGACCTTAAATCACTGGCAACAAAATAGACAATAATTAAAGGTTTCCTCTCATATTTTGCTTATATTTCATCTTATAAGACTTGAATGGCTCATTGTTTTTTTTCCTACATTAAATAGTAAACATCTTGACAAGATTGTTATCCCAAGCTGTTCTGGTCTAGAAATGACCAATCTATCTTACTCTTTCTGACAATCTTTGATTGTCTCTATCAGTTCAGTCTTCAGGATATGAATCTCATTAGAGAGATTAAAGGAAAACGAGCAAAACAAAATAAATAAATAAATAAATAAATAAATAAATAAATAAATAAAATATTGCATAAGATAATCACACATACTAATAAAAGAATACTTTATACAATACATGTGTTCAAGTCATGAGCTCTCTGGGACAGTAGAGCAAGTCTTGGGACTCAGAGACACTGGGACCCAATTTTTTTCTCTGCTTTTTACTGGATGCTTTACCTTGGACAAATCACTTCACCTTTTATCCTCAGTTCCCATCTGCAAAATGGTGATGAGAGAATTCCTGGTATCTTATAACAAAATCTATGATTGTTTTAAGGATTTAAGTTAAAAAAAAAAAAGCATAGCCAAAGATATTAGTAACCAGTGCATAATACGAACCAACACCCCCTGCCCCCCAGAAAACACTATCAATAACAACATAGATTTCAAGACAACTAATAATGCCTAGGACAAAGGAGGGTTATAATCTCATTTTCTCTTTAAAATAGAAAGTGTTATGGTGACAATATGGCAATGTTGGTAAGTTCATTTTTCTCAAAATTTTTCTCAAAGTTCATTTTTTGACAAAATTACAGAGGTGAGTATCAAAGGTTGACCCAAGTTTCTTCTGTTATCCAAAGTGACTCAATGATTTTGTACTTCATTAACACGTGTATAAGATTTCACCACAAATATGAGATTTTCATTTGCTCCTATCCATAAACAGTCTCTTTAATTTTAGCCTTTCTAGTGGATGTACTGTTATTTCATTGTAGATTTAATTTGCATTTCCCTAATGGCCAACCATGTTAAATATCTTTTTATGTACTTACTGATTGTTTGAATATCTTTTTTTTGAAGTGCTTATATGTTTTTGTCCTTTTTTGTAAAGTAAGATTACTTTAGGATTTCTGGATACAAGCCCTTGGTCAGATATGTGATTTGCAAATAATTTCCCTCAGTTTGTAACTTGTTTTTTCATCCATTTCCTTAATTATATCTTTTAATGAACAAAGGTCAAATTTTGATAAATGTAATTTAACATTTTTTTCTTCTATGACTTAGGGTATCTTGTCTGAAGATTTTCTCTTACATTCTCTTTTAGCATATGGTTTCTAGCTCTTATGCTTTTAGCTTTTATGTGTAGCTCTATGATCCATTTTGAGTTAATATTTTTGTAGGGTATAAGAGTCAAGATTTTGTTTTTCCCCAACGTACTGAAACATCTTGTATTTAAACTTGGCTAAATTATTGCAAAGGTCATCTGGAACAAGAAACATAGGAATAGGCAAAACCATTCTGAAGAAGAGCAGGAAGGTTAATTTGCTCTAACTGAAATGAAAAGACAGTATATTGTTATAGTTAATTAAGTCATGTCAAAAAAGTCAGTACAATAGAATATAAAACTCAGAACCAAATATATGTAACAATATAGAATATGACAAGGTGGTAATTCAAATAGAATAGCCACAATTCTATTCAATAAGTGGTATTGGAACAAATGGCTTATAATTGAAAAAAATTTTTATGATAGATTTTAACTGAAAAAATTATGGATAGAGAATAATATAATCTTAAAAGGTGAGGAAATCCTGTCTAATCTAAGCATTTATTCATTCAACAAATATTTGTCAAAAAACTCCCATGTGCCAGGCAGAGTTTTACATACATGTCCAGGCACTGGTGGTAGGTGTGGGTGAGCTTCTATGAAGCTTTCACATTCTGTAGTGGGGAACCAAGAATAAACATGCTCACACATGAAGGAACAAAGTCAAATGATATAATTCTAAGAAAATTACCAATAGTTCACATGACTTGCCTAAGGTCACAAAACTAGAATAGGATAGAGCTAGAATTCAAAACAGTTCTGTCTGACTCCAGACACTATAATTGTATATATAAATATGCTGAATAATATGTACTACATATAAATAATTATCCCAGGATTGTAAGATTGTATCACATTTTCTTCTTTGAACATATATATATATGTTCAAAGTATACATATACTTTCTTCCTCTCCTCCACAGTATATATATTGCTTGTGTTTTTAAAAATAAATAAATACCCATATAGTATTTATGTTGTATTGTGTTAGACATTTGCCTAAATATTTGCTGCATAATAATTCATTTAACCCTTATATAATAATCCCCATCGCACAGATGAGAAAACTGAAGCACAAAGAATTTAAATGACTTGTTCAAAGTCATACAAAGGCTTTTCAAGGACTGGGTACTTTTTAAAGTATGTTGAATGTCATTTAATTCTGCTCTGGTCTTCATTATTTCCTTCCTTCTACTTGCTCTGGGCTTTGTTTGTTGTTGTTCCTCCAGTTCTTGTAGGTGTTAAGATTAGGTTGTTTATTTGAAATGTTTCTAACTTTTTTTAGGTAGTCCTGTATCACTATGAACTTCCCTCTCAGGACTGCCTTTGCTGTGTCCCATAGGTTTTGGACTGTTGTGAGTTCATTTGTTTCCAAACTTTTTGATTTCTTCCTTGATCTAATTATTAACCATTCATTGTTTAATAGCATGCTATTCAGGCTCCATGAATTTGCATGTTTTTGAGTTTTCTCCTTGAGGTTGGTTTCTAGTTTCAGTCCCTTGTGGTTGGAGAAAATGCTTGATACAATTTCAATTTTCTTGAATTTGTTGAGGCTTGTTTTGTGTCTATTATGTGGTCTATCTTTGAAAATGTTCCATTTGCATTTGAAAAGAATGAGTATTTTGCTTCTTTGGGATCAAAGGTTCTATACATATCAGTTAATTCCATTTGATCTAGGACATTGTCCAATGCCACAATATCTTTGTTATTCTGTTTGGAAGATCTATCCTATTTTGACAGTGGGGTGTTGAAATTCCCTACTATAATTGTGTTGCTGTATACAACTTTCTTAATGTCCTCAAAGATTTTTCATATATATTTGGGTGCTCTTATGTTTGGTACATATATGTTTACAATATTTATGTCTTCTTAATAGATTCTTCCTTTGAGTATTATGAAGTGTTCCTATGTGTCTCCTTTTATTGCCTTTGTTTTGAAGTCTATTATGTCTGATTTAAGTATTGCTACCTGAGCTTTTTTTCCTGTCCATTTGCTTGGAATGCTTTTTTCCATCCCTTCGCTCTAAGTCTGTGTATGTCTTTTGTTCTGAGGTGGGTCTCTTGTAGGCAGCATATGTGCAGGTCATGTTTTCTTATCCATTTAGCGACTCTGTGTCTTTTGATTGGCGCATTTAATCCTGTTATGTTTAAGGTTATTATTGAGAGGTACTTACTCATTGCCATTTTAGTTCCTTCACACCTGTGTTCCTCTCTCTCTCTCTCTCTCTCACTGTCTTCCTTCCTTTTCTTAAAGCAGTCCCTTTAGCATCTCTTGCAGAGCTGGTATAGTGGAGGTGTATTCTTAGAGCCTTCTTGTGTCTGGAAACTCTTTATTTTGCCTTCCATTTTAATTGAGAGCCTTGCTGGATAGAGTAGTCTTGTTTGCGGGTCTTTGTCTTTCAATACTTGAAATATTTCTTGCCATTCTCTTCTGTCTTGGAGTGTTTCCATTGAGAAGTCAGCTGCTAGCCTTATTGGGGCTCCCTTTTATGCTTCTTCCTCTTTCTCCCTTGCTGCCTTTAAGAGTCTCTCTTTTTCTTGGAATTTTGCCATTTTAATTATGATGTGTCTTGAAGTGGGCCTCTTTGGGTTCCTCTTGGTTTGGACCCTGTGTGCTTCCTGGACTTGTGTGACTTTTTCTCTCATAATTAGGGATGTTTTCCATCATTACTTTTTCAAATAGGTTTTCTATTCCTTGCTCTTCTTCTTCTCCTTCTGGTATCCGTATTTTATGGATATTATTATGTTCCATGTTGTCCTACAGTTCCCTTAATCCCTCTTCATTCTTTTTGAGTCCTTTTTCCTTTTTTGCTCTTTCTGGGAGTTTTTTGTTTGTTTGTTTGTTTTTTACGTTGTCCTTCAGCTTGCTGATTTGATCCTCTGCTTCATCTAGCCTGCTTTTGATTCCTTCTACTGTGTTCTTCAATTTAAAAATTGTAGTCTTCATTTCCTCTTGGCTGTTGTTGATAGTTTCTATGTCCTTTTTCATGCTGATATATTTTGCAGTAAGGTCCTCATAGCTTCCCTATAGTTTTTGGTAATTCTCTGTGAGTTCATTGAGCTTCCTTATAACCATTGTTTTGAACTTAATATCTGATAGCTTACTTGCCTGTATTTCATTTAGCACTCTTTCTGGGGATTCCTCTTTTCCTTTCAATTGGGGGTTGTTTCTTTGTGTTCCCATTCTTTGCGAGACTCTGCTACTCACAAAGCAGAAGATTTGTTTGCTTCTGCTTCTTAAATTGATGTGTTTTGACTCCCTGACTTTGTGGTGTGAATTTCTATGGTAGGAGACCTGTGATATTCAGTAGTGCAGTCTCCTTGATCTCCTTAACTTGATGTTCTTGGGATGCCCTTTATGCTGTTTATGTTGGCTCTCTTGATGTAATTGAGTTTTGATTGTTGTTGGGTCATTCTTCAGTGGGTGCTTCCCTCCAGCTGGTTGACTGAGGGTCACTCCGCCCACTGTATCTTATATGCAGTTGTGCAGGTGCTGCCAGAAGAAAACCATAAAGCCCAGGAAACAAACCCACATCTGCAAAAATATCCCTCCCCCATCTCAGTATCAACAGCAAATGAACCAGTATTAATAAGGGTGGAAAGAGATTAACACTTTATAAGAAAAGAGGGAAATACACTATTGTATAAAATCTAGTAATTTAATATGCACAAACTTGATGGCCAAGAAATGAATGTTAAAAACTATGCAGGAAAGAAAATATCACAAATCATGGAGAAGGCCATAGTGGATTTCATCTTGGTAGCCTCTAGTATTTACCACTATTTTTTCTTTCTGGATCTGTCTCTGATGTCAGATGTTGGCCCCATCTGACCTTAGGCAGCCAGTTAGATACTTCAAGGGATCTACTGTCTGTTGCTGTCTCCTTCAGTTGTTAATCTAGTCACTCTGCACTCAGCAGTCAGGCTCAAGCACCATAGGGTAGAGCAGAATCCCTCCTGAGACTGGGGCTATTGTTTCCCCTTAAGCTGCTGCTGCTCTGAGGGGACTGATCTACCTGAGCAGGATGACTGCTGCTTTATGGGGGATGATTCAGCATTGGGATCCTGGTGGCTATTCTCTCAGTTCTCTTCCCAAAGCCTCTGCCCCAGTGTCTCTTCCAGCATCTCTAGTCCACTCTGTATCCCTCACTCCTGCCTTTGCCAGTGGTCTACTGCCTGTGGCTGACTCCTTCAGTTGTTAATCTAGTCACTCTGCACTCAGCAGTCAGGCTTACATACCACAGAGTGAGGGCAGAGCCCCTCCTGGGGGCAGGGCTATTGTTTTCCCTCAGGCTGCTGCTGCTTGGAGGGGAGTGGCCTGCCTAAGTAGGTTGCTGCTGCCTTATGGGGGATGACTCAGCACCAGAATCCCTGTGGCTACTCTATCTGCTGTCTCCCCAAAGCTTCCATCCACATTCTCTCCTTAGGCGTCTCTAGCCTGCTCTGCTCCTTCCTCTGCTGGAGGCCAGGGTAAGTGGCTACAAATGAAAATTTGCATGTTGGCCCTTTAAATGGCTCTGCATCTCCAGCCAACTCTCTCTGGCAGAGAGCAGCCTTGCTGCTTCTCACTGCTGGTTGTTATCTGTGAACTTTTGGGGATCTGGTGCTCTAGGCTGGGGATCCTAGCTTAGGGTTTAGACCCTATTCTTCTCAGGGGATCCAATTGGCTGTTTAATTATCCCCCTAGTGCTGCCACCTGTGAATGCTCAGCCAGCCTCTGAGAGTCTTCACCATACCTCATACCAGTCAGGTTGTGCTGGAGCTGATTATTCCTTCTGTCCAAGGTTATAAGGCTTCTCTCTCACTGTTGTCAGTTGTTTGTTCTGGGTGACTTCTCCACAATTTAGTTGTAATTCGAGATTGGCCCTGGGGGGAGTTTAGTGTGACTTCCATTCACTCCTCCACCATCTTGCCAATTCTGTTTTATTTTCTATACTTAGGATATTCTATAGAATCATGTAATGCTAATAGTGTTGTAACCAAATATTTTCTCAATTTTTTTAAATTTTATATTATTATTTTCATAATATTTTCCCAATGTTGACAAGACCTTATATAAGTCTATGGTCTAAAGTTTTCTCAGATATAATGTATTTACTTTTAAAGTCTACTCTATTGATCTGAAATCTTCTTTCTTTCAAATACTGGTTAGCAAATGATATTTTAAAACTAAATTTTCTAACCTTCTTAAAATATATCCCAATTTTAAGGTAAACATTATGCATGCATATTGCTAGAAATTTCTAGCCATACATAGGTTATAAATGAGAGCAAGAAGGAGAATATTCATCAAGTGAAGATATTAGCTAATCTGTCTTCTCTTATAAGATTCTAAATTTTAAGCACTTTAGGGTTGTGTTTTAGAACTATTCATATTTATTCATAGACAGAAAACAGGCCCAATACAGGGATTAAGGAAGCTTATACATTATTAGGAGAGTCCTTTTTAGGAAAATCTAGCTATTAGTCTGCTGCTGAGAAATTTGGGTTCTGTTCAAAGACTCTCTTAATTATCTCTCTTACTGCTGAAGCTGCAGTTAACATATAGAAAAGAGTGTTCTTTCCTTTAATAAATTCCCAAATTCTGTGGCATTTAGTAAGGAAATATTTAAGCAGTGCTATTGTTCAGAAGATATTTTATTCTTTTCTTTCTACCTACCACTTCCTTTGCTTCAGCTTATTAGTTTCCTAGTGGGAGGTTAAAAGAAATCCTCAGAATATATTATATTCCTGCCTGGCCTTATTTCTTAACTTTGTACTTAACTAGTACAAAAATAAAAATAGAATCAGACCCTAGTGAATAGTGATTAAGAAATCTCTTAAGCAATATACAAATAGTTTAGCTACACTAAGATTCTGTTTTGTTAGCCCTTTCACTTAATCATTAGTATGAGAAAAATTAAAGATCATGAGTGTTCATTTTTTTCAGTGTGTATTAATAGAGTAGTCAATATGAGTGAGGCTTGGTATTTAGTTCTGAGATACAAAGGTGAATAATACAGACTTGGATCCTGGCCACATAAACTTACTTCTAGTTAGAGAGGAAGACAAATACATGCTTATACAATGTAATAAGCACCCTGTTAGGAAGAACACACCTGGTGAGCATTTATCTGGGCTTGGGAGACCAGCATGCTTCCAGCAGGAAGTGTGCATCTGCCTTTGGGGAAGACTGGGTCAATATACGTAACTGAAGAAGACTAAACATTTGGACGTAGCTGGACCTTAATTACCTGAGGGGAGTAAGAGAAAGTGAGAGGATAAACAACACCTTTTTTGGAGATACTGCTAGAATAAAAGTAGGTAGTTAAATGAACCCAGGTTGGAATAGCATATGCAAAAGAAATATTGAGCAAGTTAAGAATATTGGTAAGAATGTGGTCTACATTGAGTCTAACTGGATCCCTGATCCCAGGTGAAAGAACTCTTGGTCTTAAGAGATATATTTCCACCTACTTTGAAACTAACCTGATGACCATCAGCACCCCAAAAGAGGTGCTACTTGCCTGTCTTTCTCACTCTCATGATCCCTACCTGGTTTAATGTCACGCAAAATGATCAAGACTCTATATCTAGCTATATTTATAACTGAACTTGGGATATTTATCATTGGAACATTATAGAATGAGCAAAATGGGCCCTGATAGGTATGGCTCAGTTGTTTAGGTGTCATCTGCAAGGTGAAAAAGGTTGCTGGTTCAGTTCCTGGCCAGGGCACATACCTAGGTTGTGGGTTCAGTCCCCGGGCAGGGCAACCACAAGAGGAAAATGATTGATGTTTCTCTCTCACACAGATGGTTCTTTCCCTCTATTTCTCCTTCCCTTACCCTCGCACTAAAAATAAATAAATAAAATATTTTTTAAAAAGTGCAAAAGGAGAATTTATTTTAATATATGGAGGCAAAATTATACACAAATAAACTACGATGACAAGATTTAGTTCTAATAATAACTTCATATTCTTCCTCATTAAATAAAACCCTTTATCCGGAGAACTTTTAAAAATGGAAGGGTTTCCTCTTTATATATTTTGATATGCTTAGATACACAAATATCATTGTGTTAAAATTGTCAACAGGATGACTAGAAGATGGCAGCGAGGTAGGTGGGAGCGGAGCCCAGTTCTTCCTGTGCCCAGCAGAACATCTAGCTGATCTTCTGAGGAACAGAGTGAACAGCCAACGGAATCCCAGCTTATATGAAGTTTGGAGGCAAAAAATTGCAGAGCACACTGACAAACCTATGGTGAGGAGATTACACTGGGATGGTAAGGTCCTTGGGATCTGCATCAGGACTAAGGCTGCTGTGGCCCCTGGCCCAGCGCCTGCCTCAGGATATGGGGAGGAGAGTTAGATCACCAGCTCCCTCCCCTACCAGAGCAGGATGGGCAGCCTGGCACCAGGAGGAATGCTTGAAGTCACCGGGGGGAATAGAGATGAAGTGGGAGACACACAGAGGAGGTATACATCCGCTGGGACTGTGGATACTGGCACCAGAGAAACTGGGGTCCTGGGTGACACCCGGAGAAGGGAGGAGTTGGGCCATGTCAGACCCTGACTCAGATAGTCTCTAGACTGGTTGGAAAGTGGGGCTCTGTGAAAAGCCAAGTGCTTGTTGGGAACTGCAGGCAGCTGCTTTGTGAGGAACTTTCTAGAAGCAGCTGGCGCACCCCGAGGGTGATTTCAGCTGTGTCCCCCCAAAGTGCGTGGCTGAAGGATACGGTGCACCCCACCTGTCTCACACTGCACACCCAGAATGAGGGACTGGCAGTACCGCAGGGCGCCCCGCTTGTCTCAGGCTCTGTGCTGGAGATTGACTCATGCTGTGAGCAGCTGAGTAGCTGATTTGAGCCTGGCAGGTCACAGAAGACCTTCAGGAAACTGTGAATATTGTGACCCAGACCTGGTCCCCATCCTCTCAGAACCAAAGGAAGGGAGAAAAGCAAAGCCCAGCCCCCTCTTCCTGTGGCATATAGGAAGACCAGCTGAACTCGCTGAATAGGTTTAAAGTCAGCAGGAGGCTTATTATTATCTTTTTTTTTCCTTTTTGGATCCTCTCTTTTTTTTTTTCCTTTTTTCCCTCCAAAGTGAGACAATAAGATGTGGAGTTTCAAAGGGTCCAGAGACAGATCGAAAAGGGAGAGCACAAGACTAATCCCCAAAACTGAGACAAATGTCACTTTGCTATCCCACAGAACTGACATTTTATTGTGTATGTGTATTATTATTATCTTGTCATTATTATTTACCACTTTTATTTTATTAGTATTTTTTTATTTCTCTTCCTTATGTTTAGTTTTCCTCATTTTATTTCCCTGTTTAATTGCAGTGTTTGACTGGTTTTCCTTATTCTCCCTTTATTGTATTTTAATTTTCCTTCTTTCACTGCACCCGTGTTCCAATAACACAACTCTTGATCAGGTACCTTCTATTCCGGTTATTCAAATTATATATTTCTTGTCATATTATTGTCATTCCAGTACTATTGTAAATAATTGTTCCATACAATTCTACATACTACACAGTAACTCTCCGTGGTCTTAGTCCACTTCACTTTAATCCTGAGCATTATTATTGTTGTGGTTAACTCTATTCTCCCTCACACTACACCAATTTTCTATACTTTAATCTCACTATATCTCATCCTCTAACCTTGCACAAGCACTCTGTTTTCTGGATTCAGCTCACAATCATCCTCTCCTCTAACAAGAGTCTTATCTGTCTTTCATCATTTATAAAAAGTGGCTAGGTGGGTGAAATATCACAGATAATGCTACACTTATCCAAAGAATCTCCTATCTCTTCTCTACTTGCTGGTACTTTAAATCCCATAAACTACTCTCCTGCTGTCTTAATCCATTTTGCCTAGGCCCTGCCACTGATGACACACATGAATGGATGTGAGCTATGAATGTCAGTATACTTGCTGGAAGAGAAAAACCACCAACAAAGGATCCACCAAAAGGTAAAAACCCAAGTACACCAAGAGAGCCCACACAAACAGAAGACAGAGCAAAGTTAGAGCATCCAGACAAGATCAGAGACCACACCACTGAATCTCATAGAATTCCTACCATAGAAGTTCACCCGACAAAGACAACTAGCAAAGCAAAACATCAGGAAGCACAGAAACAAACAAAAAGAGCCACTTAAAATGGGGAGACAAAAAAAAAAAAAGAACATGAAGAACATGCAATTAAAAGTAATGGAAGACTCCCAACTAAAAGAACTAAACGAAATGGAGGTAACCAAAGTATATCAGATATAGAATTCAAATTAATGGTTATAAAGATGCTCAAGGAACTCACAGACAACTACAAGGAATTGAGTGAGAACAGCATCAGCATGAAAAGGAAATAGAAACTATAAACAAAAACCAGGAAGAAATGAACAATAAAATCTCAGAAATAAAAACCACATTAGAAGGAATTACAAGCAGGCTTGATAAAGCAGAGGATTTAATAAGTGAGTTGGAGGACAAGGTAGAAAAAAACACTCAGAAAGAACAAGCAAAATAAAAGAGGCTAAGAAAGAAAAAACAGGTGGTAAAGGAGCTGCAAGACAACATGAAACATAACAATATACATATAATAGGGATGCCAAAAGGAGAAGAGGAGGAGCAAGGAATATAAAACATGTTTGAAAAAGCAATGATGGAAAACTTCCCTAATTTGATGAAAGAAAAATTCACACAAATCCAGGAAACACAGAAAGTCCCAACCAAGAGGAACCCAAAGAGGCCCACTTCAAGACACATCATAATTAAAATGGCAAAATTCCAAGAAAAAGAGAGACTCTTAAAGGCAGCAAGGGAGAAAGAGGAAGAAGCATAAAAGGGAGCCCCAATAAGGCTAGCAGCTGACTTCTCAATGGAAACACTCCAAGACAGAAGAGAATGGCAAGAAATATTTCAAGTAATGAAAGCCAGAGGCCTGCAACCAAGATTACTCTATCCAACAAGGCTCTCAATTAAAATGGAAGGCCAAATTAGGAGCTTCCCAGACACAAGAAGGCTCTAAGAATACACCTCCTCTAAACCAGCTCTGCAAGAGATGCTAAAGGGACTGCTTTAAGAAAAGGAAGGAAGAGAGTGAGAGAGAGAGAGGAACAAAGGTACAAAGGAAGTAAAATGGCAATGAATAAGTAAGTATCAATAATAACCTTAAACATAACGGGATTAAATGCTCTAATCAAAAGATATAGAGTACCAAAATGGATAAGAAAGCATGACCAACACATATGCTGCCTACAAGAGACCCACCTCAGAACAAAAGACTTACACAGACTGAAAGTGAAGTGAAACAAATATTCCAAGCTAATGGACAGGAAAAAAGAACCAGGGTAGCAATACTCATATCAGACAAAATAGACTTCAAAAAAAAAAAGCCATAAAAAGAGACCCACAAGGTCACTTCATAATAGTCAAGGGAAGAGCCATCAAGAAGATATAAACATTGTAAATATATATGCACCCAACATAGGAGAACCCAAATACATAAAGAAAATCTTGGAGGAATTCAAGAAAAATATAGGCAGCAACACAATTATAGTAGGGAATTTCCACACCCACTTTCAAAAATGGATAGATTTTCCAAATGAAATATCAACAAGGATATTGCAGCATTGAACAAAGTCCTAGAACAAATGCACTTAACTAATACATATACAGCATTTTATCCCAAAGAAGCAAAATACACATTCTTTTCAAATGCAAATGGAACATTTTCAAAGATAGACCACATGATAGGACACAAAACAAGCCTCAACAAATTCAAGAAAATTGAAATTGTATCAAGCATTTTCTCTGGCCACAAGAGACTGAAACTAGAAATGAAGCTCAAGAAAAAAACTCAAAAATACTCAAACTCATGGAGATTGAATTGCATGCTATTAAACAATGATTGGGTCAAGAATGAGATCAAGGAAGAAATCAAAGAGTTTTTGGAAACAAATGAAAATGCACTCACAACAATCCAAAACTTATGGGACACAGTGAAGGCAGTCCTGAGAGGGAAGTTCATAGTGATACAGGCCTATCTAAAAAGAAAAAGAAAAAGAAAAAGAAAAAGAAAAATTTCAAATAAACAGCCTAACCCTATGCCTACAAGAACTTGAAGAACAGCAATGACAGCACAGAGAAAGTAGAAGGAAGGAAATAACCAAGATCAGAGCAGAATTAAACAACATAGAGATTAAAAGCACAGTTCTAAGGATCAATAAATCCAGGAGCTGTTTTCTTGAAAAAATAAACAGACTTGACAAGCCTTTAAGCAGACTCACCAAGAAAAAAAGAAAGAGGACCCAAATAAACATAATCAGAAATGAAAGAGCAGAGATTATAACTGATACCATAGAAATACAAAGGATTGTAAGAAATTACTACGAAGAACTATATGCCAAGAAATGTGAAAACCTAGATTAAATGGACAAATTTCTAGAAAAATATAACCTTCCAAAACTCAAGGAAGCACAAGTAGAAAGCCTGACCAGACCAATAATAACTGATGAAACTGAAGCAGTAATCAAAAAACTCCTGACACACAAAAGCCCTGGACTGGACAGTTTCACAGGACAATTCTACAAAGCATTTAAGGAAGAGCTAACCCCCATCCTCCATAGATCATTCCAAAAAATTCAAGAAGATGGAAGACTCCCAAACTCTTTTTATGAAGCCAACACCATCCTAATCCAAAACCAGATAAAGACACAACAAAGAAAGAAAACTTCAGGCCAATATCGCTGATGAACATAGATGCTAAAATCCTCAATAAAATATTGGCAAACTGCATCCAGCAATACATTAAAAAGATCATACACCATGACCAAGTGGGATTCATTGCAGGGTTGCAAGGATGGTACAATATTCACAAATCAATAAACAAAATACACCACATAAACAAAAGCAAAGACAAAAACAACATGATCATATCAATAGATGTGGAAAAAGCATTTGATAAAGTATAGCACCCATTTATGATAAAAACGCTCAGCAAAGTGGGAATAGAGGGAGCATTCCTCAACATAGTAAAGGCCATATATAAGAAATCTACAGCCAACATCATACTCAGTGGGCAAAAAGTTAGAGCTTTTCCTCTAAGATCAGGAACAAGACAAGGTTGTCCTGTCTTGTTGTCCATTAAGTAGTAAAGTTATATTATTTGAGCTTTTTCTTGTGTTTCTTTTTTCTTTTTTCTTTTCTTTTTTTTTTTTTTTTTTGAGAACACCTGTAATGCTATGAACGTCCCTCTTAGGATTGCTTGTCCAGTGTCTCACAGATTTTGGATTGTAGTGTCCCCATTTTTACTTATTTCAAGGTAACTTTTGAGTTATTCCTTGATCTCTTTTTTGACCCATTCACTGTTTAGTATCATGTTATTTAGCTTCCATGTCTTTGCATGTTTTTCAGTGTTTCTGTAATTGATTTTCAGATTTATAGCATTATGCTCAGACAGGATGCATTATACGATTTCATTCTTCTTAAATTTATTGAGACTTGTTTTGTGTTCTAACATATAGTCTACCCTAGGAAATGTTCCATGTGCACTAGAAAAATATGTATATTCTGCTGCTCTGGGGTGAAATGCTCTGAATGTATCAATTTGCTCTAGTGTGTGATTTAAGGCAACTGTCTCCTTGTTGATTTTCTTTAAAAAAACAATTTTATTGATTTATTTTTAAAAAGAGGGGAAGGGAAGGAAAAAGAGGGAAAGAAATATCAATGTGTGGTTGCCTCTCACACACCCCCTACTGGGGACTCTCCCTGCAGCCTTGACTGAGAATCATACCAGCGACCCTTTGGTTCTCAGGCTGGCACTCAATCCACACAACCACACCAGCCAGGGTTCCTTGTTGATTTTCTGTGTGGAAGATTTATCCACTGAAGTCAATGGGGTGATAAAATCCCTGACTATGACTGTATTTCTGTCAATCTCTCCCTTTATGTCCATCAAGGTTTGCTGTAGATATTTAGGTGCTCCTATGTTGGGTGCATAAATGTCTACTAGAGTTATATCATCTTGTTAGGTTGCTCCCTTTATCATTATGTAGTGTCCTGCTTTGTCTCTTAATGCAGCCTTGGCTTTAAAGTCTATTTTGTTGGGTATAAATACTGCTACCCTGGATTTTTTTTCTTTCCTTCTGCATGAAATATCTTTTTCTACCCTTTTGCTTTTAGTCTGTGTGTATCTTTCGATCTGAGGTAGGTCTCTTGGAGGCAGCATATATATGTGTTCTGTTTCCTTATCCATTCAGCTACCCTATGTGTTTTGGTTGGAGCATTTAAACCATTTACATTTGAAGTGATTATTGATAGATACATATTTAGTGCCATTTTATTGTTAGACTATTTTCCTCTGTTTTCTTTTCTCTTTTTCTTCTTCTTCTTAAACCAAGTTCTTTAACATTTTTTGCAGTGCTTGTTTGGTGTTAACAAATTCCTTTAGCTTTTTCTTATCTGGGAAGCTCCTTATTTCTCCAATTTTAAATGATAACCTTGGTTCTAGGTCCTTGCTTTTCATCACCTTGAGTATTTCACAGCACTCTCTTCTGGTCTGAAATGTTTCTGTTGAGAAATCAGATGACAGTCTAATGGGTACTCCCTTGTAAGTAACTACCTGCTTTTCTCTTGCAGCGTTTAGGACTGTCCTTGTCTTCAAACTTTGTCATTTTAATTAAGATGTGTCTCAGTGTAGTCCTCTTTGGGTCCAAACTATTTGGGACTCACTGAATTTCCTGAACTTTGTGTCTTTTTCCTTCACCATATTAAGGAAGTTTTTAGTCATTAATTTTTCAAATAGGTTATTGATCCTTTGTTCACTCTCTTCTTCTGGTATTCCCATGATGTGAATATTGTTATACCTCATATTGTCCCAAATGTTTCTTAAACTCTCCTCATTTAAAAACATTTTTTTTTCTTTTTGCTGGTCTTCTTGGGTATTTTTGTCTACCTTGTCTTCCAAGTCACTGATTCAATCCTCTGCTTCATCTAACCTACTGTTTATTCCTTCTAGTGTATTATTTATTTCAGATACTGTATTCTTTTTCCTGACTGATCCTTCTTTATGGTTTCTGTGTCTTTTTTCATGCTATGAGTATCCTTATAATTATTACTCTAAATTTTCTATCTGATAAATTGCTTGCCTCCATTTCATCTAGTTCTTCCAAAGAATTCCCTTGTTCTTTCATTTGGGATCTGTTTTTTATCTTCCCATTTTGCCTATTTGTTTGTATTTGGTTTTATGTATTAGGTAGATCTACAAAGACTCTGGTGTAGGCCATTGTCGGCCCTGCCTGTGACTGGCCCTAGTCAACCTTTGTGGAGCTCTCAGCAGTCCACAATGTGTGGCTCCCTCTGCTGGCCCTTTTTGTGTACAGAAAGAACCAGGCTGCATACCAAGGCCAGCTTTTACCAGCACTAGGCCCAGGGGAGGGTAAGCTAAAGTTTCAGAGCTCACAGAGATCTGCCTTAGTTTTTAAAGTTAATCAGTGATATAGCCTAAAGCTATACTCAGCAGCCTATCTTAAACTCCACAGGGTATAGCAGAATAATTCCTGTGAGAGAAGCTATTCCTTCTTTTCAGGATGATACCATTTGGAGGGGAGTGCACTGCCTAAGAAAGATGGCCTCTGCAGTATGGGGAATGACTCAGCCTTGGGATCCTCACAGCTCTTTTCCTTCCCAGAGCCGTGAGTCTCAGACTCTCCTCATGTGTCTAGCCCACTCTGCCTTCCCTGTGCTTGAGCCCAGGGTAAGTGGTTGTGAACAAAATTTTGTGTGTTACCCTTTTAATAATCTCTCTGAGTTCCAGCCATCTCTCCCTGGCAGATATAAATCCTGATTCTTTTCACAGCTGTATGTTATCTAGGTTCCTTTCCTGGCTCTGGTGCTGTAGGCTGGGGAGCCCAGTTTGGCAGGGTTTAGACCCCATATGTACTGGGGGGAAACTCCAGCCACTGGAATATCCCTCTAGCACTTCAGCTGAATCCCATGGGAGCCCAGCCAGCCCTGCTGTGCCTCCTCCACCCTCCCTACCAGTCTCGTAGTGATGTGGTTTCTTCTGTCTGTACTTGGTTATAGTCTTCTCTTCAGTTAGTGTTCAGTTGGTTATTCAGATGATTTCTCTACAATTTAGTTGTAATTCCATATTGGCCCTGGGAGGAGGTTAGTGTAGTTTCCACTTACTCCGCTGTCATCTTGGGTCTCCTCAGGACATATATACACATAGAAAGAAGTTTCAGCATTTGATAATAACTCAGAAGGGAACTGCTACACCATTTCAATTTGTCTCTGGAATCACACCAGATTACAGACTGCAAAATGCCCAATGCCAGGAAGATAATGCCACTAGAATTAAGACTAGTCCCTAAAGCATTGCCTGATCACTCTTGGCAGGGTACAGACATTTGTTCTGTCCCCCAGTGTCAGATAAGCCCTGAAGACAGCATGCGTGTCCTTAGGCTGTTAGCAATTCTGCTGAGGGAGGCTATAGAGTTTCCCACTGAGATATGGAGAAAGATGAAATTGAGAGACAAAAGCTGGAGGACCTGCCTGAGGCTAAAGTAAAAGCCTGAATTTGAGTTCTACAAGCTCTGGGACCACTTACATATTTAAAACATAACCCTCTTCACTTCAGCAAAGCTGTTAATAGTTTTAGCACTTACAGCAAAAAAGCATAAAACAAACAATGCTTTTCCCCAGTAATAGGCCTTTTCCATGGTGCCCATTCTTTGCTGAAGGAGTTCTTCAGCAAGCTGAGAGAACTAAAAAAGATGTTCTTTATATACATAAATTCTCTTAGTGTTAAAGCTGATCCTGGTAAACTGACCCAATGTGAGTGTTACACTTCCAATTTGAGATGTATAGCCAAATCTGACTTTTGCTGCTACTATGGTGTGTCTCTCACACTATTTCTCTGGGCCAGCAACCTGTAAATAGTTTACATGTAGGTTCAATTTTTTAGTCTATGGTTTGTCAAATTCATAGGCTTTGAGTCTTTGAAAATGACAGAAGTCATAAGAATTGGACTTGGGCAATGGAAAGGGTGCTCAACAAAGGTGTTAGTGGAACTTTCTCTCCCACCAACTGAGTCTTTGTCCTTATCACCGCATTTTTTGCACTAAAAAGTTCTTGGTATTTCAGAAACAGACTGGCCCTTCATTATAAGGGGTCTATTTAGCAATGCTATCCTTGTGTGGTGGCCCAATCAAATCCTAAGTTAATTTCATTTCTGTTTTAGTCAGAACTGTTTTTTGTATTTGCCTACATGCAATGGTTTTTCTCTGGGGACTCAAGAAATCCATATTTTATGTGAAGTAACTTAATTTTATGATGTGTCTGGTGTAAATAGACTTTTTTCTCCTTTACTCCTGGGACAACGACAGTTTGATTTTCCATTTATGGTAACATTAATGTAATCTCCTAGAATTTAAGCACATCCTGTCTGTCTAGTGTCTTAATAGCACTCTTATTTGCCAAGCGTCAGATTAAGTGCAGTGTTTAATACGGACTGAGCACCATCAGCGTCAAAGAGAGCTCTGGCTGAGTAACTGATCATAGATGAAGAGGGAAGCCAAAAAAATTCATAATGGCTTCTCCTCTTTGTCACACTTCCATTTGAAAAACTTAGCCACCCACTTAGCTTCAGAAAAGTTGTGAAGCTGCCTCTGCATGCAGGCACGACGGCACGTTAGATTTTCACTTTAAGTTTTATCAACCTCATCTTGGTAAAGGTCCTCATACTATATTAGTATGAAAGGTATAATATGTCTTATAAAAATGACCTAAAAGCTTTCACCTTTTGTCATTAATGATACCCATAAACTTCTTCCCACTGGCAAGATTGCTGTCAATCAGGGAAATTTGTACTAAGAAACATGCTGTGCTCAAATAAAGCAGACTAGGTCTGGAAGGGTTCATTTTGGTTCCATTGTTCTTAGGTACCATGCTGCTCTAACATAATAGCAATGATGCTGAATTTCTGACATCATGCATTTTAGCTAGAATATTTTGACATTCTGTTATACTTGTTATACTCAATGTCTAAAGGAGAAAAAAAGAAGACACTTTCTATTTTGCACAAAAAAGAATATAATTTTTTAGAAGTCACAGTAAAAAGAATCAAATTCAATTTTATAGAATCATACACACCTACAAAAGAATGCCCCAGAAATACATGACCTATGTTAGCTTAGAGTTTTCATTTCAACTCTTCTTTCCAGCCAAGATCAATCCATCTTTTCTCACTGATTCTGTGAAATGTCTCACCCAAAGTTCTTTGGGTATTGCTGTGAAAATCAGGCTGGGCACAAGGAATTTCTGAATTTTGATTTAAAATATTTATGGTTTCTTAATGCAAATATTGGAATATCATCAGAATATAATGATACTCTGCACTACATCCCCTTTTCAACTACTCTGACAGTGTAGCTTTCGAGCTTACTCAGTGCCTGGCTGAGCTAAGGACTTACATGAAAGCTGACTGGCTCAGTTTCAAGCTAAATAAAACAGAGGTGAGGATGTTGGGGGTGAGGGGTTGAGAAGGGGCCAGGGACATTATTTAGAGAAGGTTTAAACCTGGGGGTTTTCTTACTCACAACTCTGCTCCAAAAACCTTAGAACTCAGTTAGGATCATGCCCTGCGCTCAAACTAGAGACGTTACCCATCATCAAGACATTGTGAAACAAGCTGAGACCTTACAGCTTCTCACAGCATGCCTGACCCACAATTCCATTATCTGTTAATTGTCACTTTTCAAATGATGTCCCCACCAGATTGTAAATTCCTTGAAGGCAGGGTCCCCATTGTTCACTTGTGCATCTCTTGAGCCTGATGATCTTTATATTAGGGCAGATGTTAGCACCCACAGCCTCAAGGCAAAGACAGACTGTGACTTTGAAACGAACTGAAAAGGTTAGCTCTGAGGTTACTAAGGATTTTGTTCACTCACATGAGGCCAGAGTAAGATGTTCCCTCTACGCCCTGAGCCAGATCCCTCTTGATACTCGAAAGAGTCAGCAAAGAAGCAAGGGCTTCCCTGAGCATCTGCAGATCCCTGAGAGAAGGACTGCGGAAACTCCAAGCTTTTACAACCTGCCTCCCACAGAACCTTCATTTGGACACATGTGAAAGCATCTTAATAAACCAAGAAGAACAGAAAGTACAGGAGGAGCTCTTTTCCAGGGAGTAGAAAGAATCCCAGAGTAGAGGTGATGTCAGAGGACATCTAGGTCAGAGGTCACACCTGGTACCTATGATAGGCAGAATTTAAAAACAAACAAACAAACCAGTCCACAATCCTAATCCCAGAATCTGTGAATATGTTAATTTATGTGGCAAAAGGGAATTTTCAGGTGCAACTAATGTAAAGGGCCTTGAGATGGGAAGATTATCCTGGATTATCCACATGGGTCCCATCTAATCACATGAATCCTTCAAAGTGGATAACCTTTCCCAGCTGCTGTCAAAGAAAGGTGTGACAACAGAGAAAGAGACAGAGACATGGCTGGCTTTGAAGATGATGGAAGGGGGCCATGGGTGACTTTAGAAGCTGGAAAAAGGGAAGAAAACAGAATCTCCCTGAGAATCTTCAGAAAGGAGTGCAGCCGGCCACACATTGATTTTAGCCTGGGGAGAACTGTGTTGGACTTCTGGCCTACTGAACAGAATAATAAATCCGTATTGTTATAAACCATTGAGTTTGAGATTATTTGTTACAACAGCAATAGAAAACTAATGCAGATATCCACAGGCTATATCTGGCCTGCTATTGGGAAATTTCACATAAATCTTTGTTTCCATTTTGCTGAAAACCACAAGACCTGTGAACATTGATCTATATGAGGATGTAGAAGCATCTGCTAGAGCTGAGTACTAGTCTCCTCTTTCAACAGGACAAATAAATTGTTCTCCAGTTCATCACAATCCCCACTACCCCACCTGCCTACCTCAGTTGTCTGTTTACCACATAGGTCCAGGTATATGGAATTGACCAGACACTTAGCATTATGTAAGAACAGTAAAATAATTCAAATGTGGAAGATGCTCAAGTTGGCAAGTCCTCCTGCTGAGTGCCCCATGCCAGAGGGAGAGTGAGGGACTACAGCTGGTATTAATAGCTGAAAGAGTCTTAATCAGAAATTAAGGCCATACAGTAGTGACCTGTGAGACAAAAACAACAAAAGATAGCAGGAATAAGGATATCTCACTGGGCAACAGCAGCTGCCCTTCCCAAGGCTTTGGCAATATTTAAATAAGCTTCCCGGAATTTATGATTCATAATACCTCCTTTCATTCAGTATGATGCTTTAACAATCCATTCATGTTATTGCATACATGTATTCCTTTTTATTGTTAGAGTGGAATACCCCTCAATTCATGGAGTGACTAGAAATAGTTTATATATTCATCTATTGATAGATTTGGCTTGTTTCCAGTTTGGGGCTATTATGACTAAAACTACTATAAACTTTTTGATGTAAGATTTTGTTTGTATGTTGGTATTCTGTTGTGTCAATACTTACCGTGTCTTCTGTAAGCATAAAATTTACTTTATATAAAGCCACTGGACCATTTTTAAAGTAGTTGTGCCACTCTTTATAATTTACTATTCCAACAGAAAACTATGAGTGTTTTACTAGCTCCACATTCTCATCAACACTTGGTATTGTCAGTCTTTTGTTTTAGCTATCCTAGTGGGTATAAAGTATTATCTCATGATTTAAAGCCACATTTCCTTAATGTCTAATAATGTTGAGAATCTTTTTATCTGCTTATTGTCTATTTGAATATCTTCCTTTGTGACTTTTCTGTACAAATACTTTGCCTATTTTTTATTGGATGCTTTTCTTCCTTTTAGTAAATTGTAAGAGTTCTTTATCATGTTCCTGTTTCATGTTTTTTGTTTTTTTAATTTTTTATTGTTATTCAATTACAGTTGTGTGCCTTTTCTCCCCATCCCCCCACCCCACCCTGTTTTTTGTTTTTTAAATCAGGTACATGTGGCAAGTATTTTCTTCCAGTCTGCATATTTTTTTAATTTTCTATTCTTCTATTCTTTTGGAGAATAGAAGTTTTTACTTTCATGAAGTCTGATTTATCCTGTTTTTCCCTTTTCTTTTGTAGCTAGCACATAAGAAATCTTTGCCAATCTCAAATATGCCAGGAGCAGAGTCCCAGCCCCACATATGGTTTTTTTATACATACTTTTTATAGCTTTAGCTTTGTGTTTAGGTATGATTTAATTTTTTTAATTATATTTTACTAAAAAGTTACATTTTACTGATTATGCTATTACTGTTGTCCCATTTTTCTCACCTTTACCCTCCTCCACTTAAGCCTCCCAACCACTCCCTCAGGCAATGCACTACCTGTTGTCCATGTCCCTGGGTCATACATAAATGTTTTTTGGCTACTCTATTTCTTATGCTGTACTTTGCATCTCTATATTCTGTAACTACCAATTTGTACTTCTTAATCCCTCACCCTTTTTGATCAGTTCCCCAATACTTCCCATCTGGCAACCATCAAAATGTTCTCTGTATTTATGATTCTGTTACTGTTCTGCTTCTTTGTTTATTTTGTTCTTTAGATTCGATTGTTGATAGACATATATCTGTTGCTATTTTATTATTCATATGTTTTATTTTTTTCATCTTCTTAAGGAAGGCCCTTTAACAATTCATACAATGTTGGTTTGGTGATGATGAACACCTTTACTTTTTTTTTGTCTGGGAAGCTCTTTATCTGTCCTTTGATTCTAAATACAGCTTTTCTGGGTAGAGTAATCTTGGTTGTAGGTCGTTGCTTTTCATCACTTTAAATCTTTCTTGCCACTCCTTTCTAGCCTGCAAAGTTTCTCTTGAAAAAGAAGCCGTCAGTCTTATGGCGGCTCCTTTGTAGGTAACTTCTTTTCTCCTGCTGCTTTTAAGATTCTCTCTTTGTCTTTAACCTTTGGCATTTTAATTATGATGTGTCTTGGGGTAGGCCTCTTTTGGTTCATCCTGTTTGGGATTCTTGGTGCTTCCTGGACTTGTATGTCTATTTCTTTCACCAAGTTAGGGAAGTTTTCTGTTATTATTTTTTAAAATAGGTTTCCAATTTCTGCTCTCTTCTACACTTGAAGTTGTCCCAGAGGCTCCTTATACTATCATCATTTGGGGGGAGATGTAATCTTTTTCCTTCATATTGTCTTGATTGGTTGCTTTTGCTTCCTTATATTTCAAATCACTGATTTGATTCTCTGCTTCATCCACTCTACTGTTGATTCCCTGTAAATTACTTTTCATTTCAGTTAGTGTATCCTTCATTTCTGACTGGTTCTTTTTTATGGTTCTCATGTCCTTTTTCATGTTGTTGAAGTTCTCTCTGAGTTACTCTATTCTCCTAAGTTCCTTGAGCATCCTTATAACCAGTGTTTTGAACTCTGTATCCAGTAGCTTGCTTGTCTTCATTTTGTTTAGTTCTTTTTCTGGAGTTTTGTTCTGTTCTTTCATTTGGGCCATTTTTTTTTTGTCTCCTCATTTTGGCAGCCTCCCTGTGTTTTTTCTATGTATTAAGTAGAGCTGCTACAACTCCTAAGCTTGGTAGAGTGGCCTAATGTAGTCGGTGTCCTGTAGGGTCCAGGGTCCAGGAGGGTCCTGTAGGGTACTCAGGGTGTGCCCACCGTGTTGACTGTGTACACCCTCCTGTTGTATTTCAGCCTCAACTACTGTTGGCATGTCCAAGGTCAGTCACCACCTTGTGTTCTGTCTGAGGTCGCACAGCATAATCTACAGAGTGATCTGCAGCTTTCTGCTAATTGTGCTGGACTTGGAGGTGGCCTGGTGAGGCCAAGCTGTGAACCAAAGTGGGCTCCTGCTAGTGCAGGGCCTGGGGCAACTTAGTAAGAGGTATAGGGTGGTCTCCCTGAAGCCAGATGCTGCTTATTTGAGAGAATTTAGGGAAATCTGAAGCATGGGTCAAGACAAGCCATTCATTTGAAAAGGCACTGGAAACAGCTTGGATTGATCCAAAAGTTGGGTAGGCCAGGGCCTCAAAGAATCAACAGGTGAGGCAGTGTGAGCCAGGTTGGTGGAATCTGAGATACGGTGCCTGCTTTCTAGTTCTGTGACTCTGTCTGGAGAAGGTTCAAAAAATGAACATTGGCCTCTGCCAGCACTTCTGTCTGAGAGAAAGCTGCCCCCCAGCTCTCACCTTGATGCTGGGCAATTCAGTTCCCCCCACAACCCCGTATGTCTTTGGTGCCTTTAAATCTGCTGCCCCTGCACTAGAGCTTAAAGTCTAAGTAAGTCTGTATGTGGGCCCTTTAAGAGGAACTTCCAAGGATACCAGCAGTTTCTATCTTCCAAAGCCTCAATCTGGGCTGGTTTTTACAGCCAGAAGTTAGGAGAACTTATCTTCTTGGTGCTGGAACCCTGGGCTGGGGGTCTTATTGTGGGGCTGGAACTCTGCTCCTGAGATATTCCTCCTGAGTTTTATCTGCCACACGTGGGTGTGGAACCAGCACATTCCGTGTCTCTGCCCCTCCTACCAGTTTTGATGTAGTTTGTTCTTTAATTCTTTCATCGTCAGACTTCCATTCAGGTCAATTTTTGATGGCTCTGATTGATGGTGGGTGGTTCTATTGTTTAGTTGCAATTTTGATGTGGTTGTGCAAGGAAGTGAGCCGTGCTTACCTGCACTGCCATCCAGCTGGCCAGGGAGAAAATGCCCAGCACAGTCTCCTTAGTGGCACTACTGATGGAAGTGCATGATCCACTTCTAATTAATTTTGGAATAAGGTATGAGATACAGATAAGAATTCATTTTCCAAATAGATAACTGATTGTATCAATGCCATTTTTTTTATACCTAGACTTTCCCCTCTAAAGTAGATACCTTTGTCAGAAGTAATGGGCAATATATGTATAGGTTTATTTGAAGAATCTCTTTCATTATTTTATGAATGTCTTTATCTTCAAATTTCAGGGGTAAGTTAAATAAGGCTTAGAGTGATTCAAAAGTCACACCACCATAGATCTGAAACTCTAACTTAGGATTTTCTGCTTCTGTGCATAACTCCATACTATTCAAACTCTCCTGATGGTTATAGGTCATAGGAACAAGAAGGTTGCTAAAGTGGCAGAATCTCCTTATTCTTAGCCTTTAGTGGAATTATATATTTTTGCAGAATTTAGAACTTGAGAAGCAAATTTTAAAACATAGAATTCCTTTGAATAAATTCCCAATTAGCCCATAACCTCATCCCTTAATAAATATAAACCTCTCAAGAGCAGGGTCTGATTATTAGCCTCTTGTACATGTCATGGCTCAGCTCAGTGGCTGGCACACAGATGCCACAGTAAAAGTGTGTGGATTAGCCAACAAATATGCTCCATGCTGCTGGTCCTTCCAAGAGGAAGTATCGAACTCAAAGCAACTACAGATTTTTGCATCTCATAATTATCTCTTATCACAGCAGAAGAAAATAACAAAAAATAACTTTACCCCCCAGGACTCATATTCTAATTGTAAAATTGCTTAGTAACTATCTTCTACTGACTTCTAAAAAGTAATATAGCAGGATTGTTTTACACTCTACTTAACATTAAAGGACCACATCTGATGTTTAGGTATGTGTGTATACTGTATGTGACATTAGGTTGCTGTGATACAGATGTTACATCATTAAAATCTACAATGTATGGCTAAAGAGGAAGCATCTAGATTTCAAATATGGACCACAACACAGAAATACATGCTAAGCAACATCATTCAGTATTCCTATGATTTGTTTATTAGTCTTTCCTACTAGACTAAAAACTACCTGTGGACCACAGCTGTGTTGTTCACAACTGATAAGTTGTCTAACACACTGCAGCATTAAATAAATATTTGGTGAATGAATGGATGAAACAAGGGCTAAAAAAGAAATCTACCAGCTCAAGTTCTGAATGAAACTATGTGTGTTTTTTTTAATTTAACACCAGATGATCTTGAACATAACACATGCTGAGGAGGAAGATATTTTTCTATCACATGCTTTATTTATCATTACATCTTTCAGACAGGCAATGGAATGTGCTCCAGGAAGGAGAGTGGGATGCTGGGTGTCAAGTCTCCAGGGTTTAATTCCCAGCTCTGAGTCTCACTGTCCTCAAGGCCTTGGGCAAGTCACTTAACCTCTGATACAAACAAGAATAATACCCCCTCCTCCCAGGAACACACCAAAGCAAGTTTGATTGATGGCTAAGCTCTTGGAGTCTTTGATGAAATGTGCTGAATGTCTGCCAAGTATTACTACTGCTAATAATAATAATGTTTTTCTAACATAGTCCCAAAGAGCAATATAAATCGGTAACATGGGACAGATTGCTCCAACAAAGCAAATTGTGACCGATTCTTTTTGAAAGGATGATGGGCTTAATTCCACAATGTATCATTTTCTGTACTCTGTTCTTTCTTATTTATAAGGACAAGTTGTCATATGTCTACAGGAGATGTTTAGACTTCTTTAGAAGGGAGAAATGAAGGGGAAAGATTGGAAGTAAGAACAGAACACAGTCATATTATGAAGATATCATGTTCCTTGGGTAGTTTCATCATCTATATAAACAATTTTTAAAAAAAGAATGCTTAGTAAGGTAGAAATATTATCATTTGTTACTTCATCAGTTACATGGTTTTATTGTATCCCAGAAGAGAATTTAAGGAAACTATAATCCATCAATTTAGTTTCAGAACCTCCATTTCTTGAAATAGAAATCTTATTCTACACTTCTATTAGCAGTGTAGGTAAGCACAACTCTAGAAGCTCTTTTTTTCCCTTATAATATTTAATATAATTTCTAAATAAGATGCATTAAAAAACTTTGCTGATTATGAAATAATGCATATCTACTCTAGAATATTTGGACAGAATTATAAAACATAAATGAATAAAAATGGGATGTTGTTATAATATAGTAATTAAATTGTGTTCTCTGCTTAGACTGCCAAGGTTCAACCTCTTTTCTGTTGTTCTTAGTTTGATCAAACCTCTTAATTTCTGTGTGCTTCAGTTTATTTTCTAAGGCTAAGTGGCACAATAGTGCCTATCCTCCCAATTGCTGTGAAAATCAAATTAAATTAAATTAAATAAGCAGGTGAAAACTTAGAACTAAGTACCTAGGACAGAGAGTATTTTTCAATAAATCATTGTTATTAGCATGTAATTACTCAGAATCTCTAAACTTAAAGGCAATTTTTTTCTGAAGTCTTTTTCTATGAACATAAAATTTTGTATTAAGTATGTAGCTTCTTTTGCAAAATTAAAATCTGTGTCCCTTCAAAATTCACGTGTTGATATCTAATCCCCAATGTGACAGTATTTGGAGATGGGTCTTTGGAAGTGATTGGGTCATTGAGTGGAGTCCTTAGAATGAAATTAGCACCCTTATAAAAGAGACCAAAGAGCTCTCTCACCCTTCAGACAGGTGGGGGCACAGTAAGAAGATAGCCATCTACGGACAAGGCAGTGGGTCCTCATCAAACATTGAATCTGCTGGGGCCTCAGTCTTGGACTTCCCAGCTTCCAAAACTGTAAGAAATAAATATTGGCTGTTTTAGCCACCAAGTCTCTGTTACTTTGTTATAGCTGCCCAAACAGACTAAGATGCGATCATACTGTACAAAAAGACTTGAACTTGCTTTTCATCTCTTATTATATTACAATGACTTTCTCATCTCATTAGCTATTTTTCTACCTTTATGGCACAATCATTTGGGACTGTAAATTATTCTATTGATGGATTTCGCATGACCAAAAAGAACCAACTTCTTGTTATAGGCCATTTACATTGTTCCCGATTTTTGTTTTTATAAAAAATGTTGCAGTAACAAATATTTTGTGTACCTCCACTTGGGGATAGATCTCCAGAAGTAGAATTTCTGAGGAGCAAAGGATTTACATACTTTCAAAGCTTTTTGATACTAAATTGTTCTCCAGAAAGTTTGAGACAGTGGTATCTATGTCACACTAATTTAATATTCTCCTATTAACCCTCCATCAACATATGTTGTTTATCCCTGCATTAGATATGCCTAGGATCCTCTTTTATTGGAGTCATGGGGCAGAGGAATAAATGGTGAGAAAGGAATATATATTAAAAGAGTGTGGATGTCATTTGCATTTTTCCAGTATTACTTTCTACTGAGACAATCTATGGATGGGCATCTGAGATTAAAAAATGTTAGAACAATGCAAGAAGATGGCGGCAAGATAGGTGGGAGTGGAGCCCACTTCCCCTCAATGCCAGTGAAATACCTAGCTGATGTGAGGAGCAGAGCCAACAGCCAACAGTATTCCAGCATATATGAAGATGGGAGACCAAAGATAGAGGACATTGAAAGATCTGACGGTAAGAAGAGTACTTAAGGACAATAAGGTCCCTGGGACCAGCGCGGGGACCAAGGCTGCTGAAGCCCTGGCCCAGGCACAGGGTCTGCTGCGGGATTCTTGGGAGAGAGCCAGGCTGGGCTGTGTGAGCAGCCAGGTGCTTGTTTGGACCAGGGGGGCTTGAATAGGAAGAATTTCTCAAAAAGAAAAAGAAAACAGAGGCACTCAGCAGCTCGTTAGAGAACTCTCCGCAGCAGCCTCGACCTCTGGCGCCCCTCCCCCCTCAGCCCCTGGACTGGAAGGGGAAAAGCAGCCCCAGCACTCACCTGAAGCCCCGCTGGCACGCACCCAGATTAGCGGACTGGGGGCCCACAACTGAAACTCTGGGTGAGCGTGCGCCCTGATAAGCAGCCGGGCTGCCTGGGCGCACAGACAAAAAGTGCCTGGGTGGGAGCGCACACCTAAAACCCCGACTGGGTGCCCACACCTGAAACCTTGGGTGGGTGCACAACTGGATCAGTGGCTGGCTGCTGCTCCCCGCCCCACACACACACAGACCCAAAGCAGGGGATCAGCAGCGAACCCAGACCCAAAGCCGAGATCCGCCACACAACCGATCTACGTCCTGGCTGCCTGCAGGTGACCACACCCAAAAGCACTGGTTCTGAAAAACTCCTACTTAGCCCCTGTGCATAGAACCATGCAGGGCCTACTGGCTCTCTAGGAGGAAGGCTGAACGCCTAGCAGAGAGGAGCTGCAGGGTTAGGGGAGACTGCATTCCCCGGAAAGACTCGACCCAGTAGGGGGCTGAACTACCCCATAGCAGCCCCGACCCAGTAGGGGGCTGAACTACCCCATAGCAGCCCCGAGAGCCCCTAGCATCTAAGACAGCAAAGAGCAAGAAGGTGGAATGTGAGTTGCCCCTAAATGGTACAACTCAAGGACAGCACAGCTGGTGAACTAAAGGCCAAGTGGGGAGCAGAAGGACCCTGAGGAACTGGACTTAACCCAATCCTTCCAACCACCCCTTCCTATTCCACAGACAAGAAGACCAGCAGAACTAACCTGACCTGTTTAAAGCCAGCATAAGACTTTTTTTTTTTCTTTCCTCCTTTCCCCTTGAGTTCCTTCTTCCTTTCTGTCTTTCTTTCTTTTTTTTTATTCCTTATTCCTTCCATCCTTTACCTTTTTTTATTCCTTCTTCCTGCCTTATTTTATTTATTCTTTTGTTTTAATTTTTGATAAATTCCTTCTTACCTTGCCTGCAATCTTTCTTTATTCCTTCTTCCTTCCTTCCTTTCCTTTTCTATTCCCCTTTTCCCTCCTTCCCTTCTTTTTTTTTTTTATTTTTGCCCCCCTTCCTCTTTTTCCCACAGGTGAGACAAGAAAACCTGGAGTGCTGAAAAGACCAGAGTTAGACTGTGTTACACCCATAAATGTCACCTCAAGACCAGTGAGCACAGGAGATTAAGGAGACAGCACCACTGAATCCAATTGGCATGCTGCCATAGAAGTTCATACCATAAACCCAGGGTCTCAGAACAGATCAATTTAAGAAGCAGAGGCTAACAAGAACAGTCTCACAAACAATGGGAAGACAAAGAAACAATCTCCAAATGAAAGGAAAGGAGGAAGCCTCAGAAAGAATGCTAAATGAAATAGAGGCAAGTCAACTATCAGATACTGAGTTCAAAGCAATCGTTATCAGGAAGCTCACTGAGCTCTCTGAGCTCACAGAGAACTACCAGAAACTACAGGGAAACTACAATGAACTCACTGCAAACTATATCAACATGAAAAAGGAAATAGAAACTATCAACAAGAGCCAAGAGGAAATGAAGAATACAATTTCTGAATTGAAGAACACAGTAGAAGGAATGAAAAGCAGACTTGATGAAGCAGAAGATCGGATCAGAGAGCTGGAGAACAAAGTAGAAAAAAACACCCAGAAAGAGCAAGAAAAGGAAAAGAGGCTCAGAAAGAATGAAGAGGTAATAAGGGAAATGCACGACAACATGAAACATAACAATATCCGTATAATAGGAATACCAGAAGAAGAAGAGCAAGGGATAGAAAACCTGTTTGAAAAAGTAATGATGGAAAATTTCCCTAATCTGAGGAAAGAAAAAGTCACCCAAATCCAGGAAACACAGAGAGTCCCAAGCAAGAGGAACCCAAAAAGGACCACTGCAAGACACATCATAATTAAAATGGCAAAATTCCAAAACAGAGAGAGGATTTTAAAGGCAGCAAGGGAGAAAAAGGAAGTAACATACAAGGGAGCCCCAATAAGGTTAGCAACTGACTTCTCAATGGAAACGCTCCAAGCCAGAAGAGAATGGCAAAAATATTCCAAATAATGAGAACCAGAGGCCTGAAACCAAGAATAATTTACCCAGCAAGGCTCTCAATCAAGATACAAGGCCAAATAAAGAGTTTCCCAGACAAAAGAAGTCTAAAAGAATACAACTCCACCAAACCAGCTCTGCAAGAGATGCTAAAGTGACTGCTTTAAGGAAAGTAAGGAAAAAAAGAGAGAGGAACACAGGTAGGAAAAAATGGCAATGAATAACTACCTATCGATAATAACCTTAAACGTAAATGGATTAAATGCTCCAATCAAAAGACATAGAGTAGCTGAATGGATAAGAAAACATGACCCACACATATGCTGCCTACAAGAGACCCACCTCAGGACAGAAGACCTACACAGACTGAAAGTGAAGGGCTGAAAACAAATATTCCAAGCAAACGGAAAGGAAAAAAAAGCAGGGGTAGCAATACTCATATCAGACAAAACCGACTTCCAAAGAAGGGCCATAAAGAGAGACCCAGAAGGTCACTTCATAATACTCAAAGGAAGAATCCACCAAGAAGACATAAACATTGTAAATATATATACACCCAACATAGGAGCACCCAGATACATAAAGAAAATCCTGGAGGACTTTAAGAAAGATATTGACAGCAACACAATTATAGTAGGGGACTTTCACACCCCACTGTCAAAAATGGATAGGTCTTCCAAACAAAATATCAACAAGGATATTTTGTCACTTAACAATACCATAGAGGAAATGGACTTAACTGATATATATGGAGCTTTTCATCCCAAAGAAGCAAAATACACATTCTTTTCAAGTGTCCATGGAACTTTTTCAAAGATAGACCACATGATAGGACACAAAGCAAGCCTCAACAAATTCAAGAAAATTGAAATCATATCAAGCATTTTCTCTGACCACAAGGGACTGAAACTAGAAACCAACCCCAAAGGAAAAAAACCCAAACACTCAAAATCATGGAGACTGAATAGCATGCTTTAAACAATGAATGGGTCAAGAACGAGATTTGGGAAGAAATCAAAAACTTTCTGGAAACAAATGAAAATGAACTCACAACAACCCCAAACCTATGGGACACAGCAAAGGCAGTCCTGAGAGGGAAGTTCATAGCAATACAGGCCTACCTTAAAAAGATAGAAACATTTCAAACAAACAACTTAACCCTATGCCTACAAGAACTTGAGGAACAACAACAAAGAGAGCCCAGAGAAAGTAGAAGGAACGAAATAACCAAGATCAGAGCAGAGTTAAAGGATATAGAGACTAAAAGCACAATTCTAAGAATCAACGAATCCAGGAGCTGGTTCATTGAAAAGATAAACAAAATTGACAAGCCCTTAAGCAGGCTCATCAAGAAAAAAAGAGAGAGGATCCAAATAAACACAATTAGAAATGAAAGAGCAGAGATTACAACTGATACCATAGAAATACAAAGGATTGTAAGAAATTACTACGAAGAACTATATGCCAAGAAATTTGAAAACCTAGATGAAATGGACACATTTCCAGAAAAACATAATCTTCTAAAACTGAATGAAGAAGAAGCAGAAAACCTGAACAGACCAATAACAGCAGACGAAATTGAAGCAGTCATCAAAAAATTCCCAACACACAAAAGCCCTGGACCAGCTGGTTTCACAAGAGAATTCTACAAAGCATTTAAGGAAGAGCTAACCCCTATCCTTCACAGACTATTCAAAAAAATCCAAACTGATGGAAGACTCCCAAACCCTTTTTGTGAAGTCAGCATCATCCTAATCCCAAAACCAGATAAAGACACAACAAAGAAAGAAAACTTCAGGCCAATATTGCTGATGAACATAGACGCTAAAATTCTCAACAAAATATTGACAAACCGCATCCAGCAATACATTAAAAAGATCACACACCATGACCAAGTGGGATTCATCCCAGGGCTGCAAGGATGGTACAATATTCGCAAATCAATAAACATAATACATCACATAAACAACAGCAAAGACAAAAGTCACATGATCATATCAGTAGATGCAGAAAAGGCATTTGATAAGGTACAGCACCCATTTCTTATAAAAAACACTCCGCAAAGTGGGAATAAAGGGAGCATTCCTCAACATAATAAAGGCCATATATGAGAGACATACAGCCAACATCATACTCAATGGACAAAAACTTAGAGCTTTCCCACTAAGATCAGGAACAAGACAAGGATGCCCTGTCTCACCACTCCTATTCAACATAGTACTGGAAGTCCTAGCCACAGCAATCAGACAAGAAAAAGCAATAAAAGGCATCCAAATTGGAAAGGAGGAAATGAAACTGTCACTGTTTGCAGATGACATGATAGTGTACATGGAAAATCCTATAGACTCCACCAAAAAATGACTCAATCTAATAAATGAATTTGGCACAACAGCTGGATACAAAGTCAATACTCAGAAATCAAAGGCGTTCCTGTACACCAACAATGAAACGTCAGAAACAGAAATCAGGAAAAAAATCCCGTTTGATATAGCAACAAGAAAAATCAAGTACCTAGGAATAAACCTACCAAGGAGGTAAAAGACCTGTACTCAGAAAACTACACAACACTGAAGAAAGAAATTAAGGAAGACACAAACAAATAGAAGCATGTACTATGGTCATGGATTGGAAGAATTAACATCATCAAAATGGCCATACTACCCAAAGCAATTTATAGATTCAATGCAATCCCTATTAGAGTACCCATGACATATTTCACAGATATAGAACAAACATTTCAGAAATTCATATGGAACCATAAATGACCCCGAATAGCTGCAGCAATTTTGAGAAAGAAGAACAAAGCAGGAGGGATCACAATACCTGGTATCAAACTGTATTACAAAGTCAAAGTAATCAAAACAGCCTGGTACTGGCATAAAAACAGGCACATAGACCAATGGAACAGAACAGAGAGCCCAGAAATAAACTCAAGTCTTTACGGACAATTAATATTTGACAAAGGAGGCAGGAGCATAAAATGGAGCAAAAACAGCCTCTTCAACAGATGGTGTTGGGAGATCTGGACAGCTATGTGCAATAAAATGAAACTCGATCACCAACTTACACCATACACAAAAATAAACTCAAGATGGATAAAAGACTTAAATATAAGTCGTAACACCATAAAAGTCCTCGAGGAAAACATTGGCAGGAAAATCTCAGACATTCCATGCAGCAACATCCTCACAGACACGTCCCCTAAAGCAATGGACATAAAGGAAAGAATAAACAAATGGGACCTCATCAAAATAAAAAGCTTCTGCATGGCTAAAGAAAACAGCACCAAATTACAAAGAGAACCAACAGTATGGGAAAACATATTTGCTAATGATACCTCAGACAAGGGCCTGATCTCCAAAATATATAAAGAAATCACATGATTGCACTCCAGGAAGACAAACAACCCAATTAAAAAATGGGCAAAGGACTTGAACAGACACTTCTCCAAGGAAGACATACAGAGGGCCCAGGGACATATGAAAAGATGCTCAGCATCACTAGCCATCAGGGAGATGCAAATTAAAACCACAATGAGGTACCATCTAACACCAGTCAGAGTGGCCAACATAAACAAATCCACAAACAAATGCTGGAGAGGATGCGGAGAAAAGGGAACCCTAGTGCACTGTTGGTGGGAGTGCAGACTGGTGAGGTCACTGTGGAAAACAGTATGGAATTTCCTCAGAAAACTAAAAATGGAACTGCCCTTTGACCTAGTAATTCTGCTGCTGGGATTATACCCTAAGAACCCTGAAACACGAATCCAAAAGAACCTGTGCACCCCAATGTTCATAGCAGCACAATTTACAATAGCCAAGTACTGGAAGCAACCTAAGTGCCCATCAGCAAACGAGTGGATCCAAAAACTATGGTATATTTACACAATGGAATTCTATGCAGCAGAGAGAAAAAGGAGCTTATACCCTTTGCAACAGCATGAATGAAACTGGAGAACATTATGCTAAGTGAAATAAGCCTGGAGGTGAGGGACAAATACCATATGATCTCACCTTTAACTGGAACATAAGCAATAGAAGAAAAAAGCAAACAAAATATAACCAGAGGCATTGAAATTAAGAACAATCTAACAGTAGCCATGGTGGAGTCGGTTGGGGACAGTGGGAAGATGGGATTACAGGAACTACTATAAAGGACACATGGACAAAATCAAGGGGGAGGGTGGAGGTGGAGGAGGGAGGTGGGTTCAGCTGGGGTGGGGTGGAGGGATGGGGAGAAAAGGCATGCAACTGTAGTTGAATAACAATAAAAATTTTTAAAAAAGAAAAAAAATGTTAGAAAAACTGGCAGAATAGATACTACCCTTCAACTCTATTTAGAAAAATTTGTTTTCAAACATCTGCTTTTTTTCTGTTTTCTTATAATATATGATATCAAGGCCATTTTGAAAGAGTCATATGCTAATATAATTTATATTACATTCTTGTAATTTACTTATCTTAAAATATCAATTAACAGAAAGTCAAATTCTCCTTTGACATTTTCCCCAACCCAGTAAGATGTAAATACCTACAGAAATACTGGTGCAAGTAAAAGGAAGGTTCTCATATATACTGGGAGCCTGAGGTTGGTTTTTTATTTTTCTAACTCATATTCTCTAACTCATATTCTCCTAACAGTTGTCCTCTTCACCTGCTTAACATTGCTTTTCACTCTCTGAACTGCTTTCCAAAAGAACAATTACTTTTAAACTATGGTTATATTCCTTGAATTTAAAAAGTCAGCAATTATATGGATTCAGGCTGATGGAAGGAGAAAAGAGAATAAAATTTCCATTGTTCAAATGAAGACCTGCCCCTTCATATCAACATGACTAGTACCTATGTTTAACATTCTTCATGAATCTCAACAAATGGTGTACATCTAAATTCTACATATAAAGCTGTAATTTCATTGAAAGATTCTAGTAACATTGATAAATGGTGTCAGTGGTAAGCTGCTCTTGAATTACAGCTTTAATTACTTACACCTGGGTCTACTTTATTCCTATATTATACCTGTCACGGCACTATCTTGTCCCAGGCTTGCTAACAGGACCATGGTGATCATTTATAACAGTGGGGCAGGTGGGACACAGCAGCATCAGTCAACCATGGCTCATAAAGGTGAGAGTGATTCAGGGCCTGGTTATAGGATGAGGGGTACACAGAATGGCTACAGATTATAGACACATATAATTGTTTGGTGAGCAATTCCCCACCCAGCCTCTTAGTATATATATAATTGTTTGAGAAAGAACATAATAGAGGTAGAGTCTAGAAAGGAAAATAGAAAAATGAAAATAATAATTAAGTAGGGAATATTGATGCTTCTTATTTCATAAAAGCAGGAGTTCCCATTTGCATTCTAACAATAAATAGAAAACATATCCCATTAACCTCATGTGGTTTAATTTCCTACCTAGGACAGTGGAAACTTCAGAAGCAGATAACACACTCCAAATTTGCCATATCCCCATTCATCTGTCTTTACAAGTGGATATGATTTATTAGAAAACAAAAGCCACTGTATAAAATTACAGAAAACAATATCATACTTCAGAACAATATCTTACAGTTTTCAAAGCACTTTCAAGAAAAACATTTTCAAAAATGTTACACATGAATTGAATTCTTACTAAATTATCTGGAAAAGCTATTCTTAAACCCCTTGGATCAATTTTCTAACCTGGGTATAAAACTCTGTAGTTTATGAAGTGAGGTGAATCTTACAGATGAGCAGGAAGAAAAACCAACATTAGCTCTAGATGGCCATGCGATTTACTGTCCAAATGACCAACACTGCAATAGTGAACAAAGGGTTAACCTGCTTTAGTCACGTCATTTGCATTTACTAATGAGTAGAATATTAAAAAAGTCCTTGGGGTTTAGCGAACAATTCCCTAACCAGCCTCTTAGTCCTTTAATATTAAGGCAATCCTTTAAAAGCCAAGTCTAATGTGTTAACCTGGCCTCATGTTCTCAAAAAGGAACTTCTCATAGACTTGTGAGTGTGGCCTTCCCACTCTCTCACTGAATTGCACCTTTTCGTGGGATTTTCTGACTGGTAAGTCGGAAGAAGAACACAAAGTAATTTCAGGTTCTCTCTTTGAAGGTGCCTGCCCATGGAAAGTTGATGTTCTGGTCTGTTCTTCCTGTGTTCTAAGCTTCTTGGGTCAGAAGGCTCCTCCAAGGGTGTCCTGTGGTGGCCCGGCTCAATGTGACCATGTGTCTAGGTATGGGTATAGAGTGGAGAATTAGGTAATGCACACCTAAGCCGTACCCTCCATCTCAACTTTGATCAGTAAGAATGCAAATATTTTGATTTCAATGGCTTCTTATGTCTACAGTGTTATTTATTGAATGTTTCAAGAGAAGAAAGAAGTGACATGCTGTCTATTAACCTTGAAAGATGGATACAAAAACTGATATTTAGGGAACAAAAATAACATGTGGTGATCTTTGGTTCTGGTGGTGAAGCTGGGAGACATATTTATGTAGCACTTTGTCAATCCAGGTCTCCGGAACTGTATCCTGGTGTTTTGATGTGTCGTGTATATGGCCATTTTTCCAGTGGTGCAGGTAGTTATTAGCTGAAACAGACCCCAGTGAGCTGGCTATCCAGGCTCCATGTGCATGAACTGCTCAGGACAGCTTAGCCTGGTATTGCAGGAGGCACCCAGGAAAGGATTGGAAGATCACAGGGGAAAGGAGTCCCTCTGTCAGGCATCACTGTGCAGGGCTGTTAGGCGCTGGTTGTATGAAATGATTTCAGCTTCATTGGACTTTTTTGTTTCTGTTTTTTTTCTCAATATTTCACTTAAAGGAATTTAAATTTCAGAAGCAGTTAGGTCCTGAGTCAGTCTCTTTCCTGATCTGCATTTACTGTCAAGGGAATGAAGGGTGCAAGTTTCACACATTGTATTCACTTGGTTTGTCTCAAGAGAGCTCTGCCCAACCCATTGTTTTCTGAATGGATTCAGACTAAGGGTGGTACTTGCATGGAGAACAGTCCCACGTAGAGGAACTTGTTAAACAAACCATCTCTGCTTGAGTTACAGAAGCAACCTAACATAATTCATTCAAACACCAAAGCTAAGGTAGCAAATTAAAAAGGTCTGTGGCACAGATACTCAGTCCTCAGAAACCAAGTTTGTCCAGAATAACAAGGAGGAGATGGATTAGTGTACCAGCTATCAAAACATGATCACTGAGAGAATGAAAGAGAAATAAAGATAGTTTGTCTAAGTGGGAGAAGAAGGAGATTTTTCTTAGGAGCATGACTAAGTTCTTCCTGATGAACGTAGGTCAGTATGATCAGGAAAAAAAGACCTTGGTGGTCAGGTTGGGCAAATAAGAAAGGGGAAAGGTGATACAGCCTGCTCAGCTGTCCTCAGAAACAAGAGTGTTCTAGTCAGCCAGGAAAACCACCTCCAGCAGAATGCTGAACAAAACTGTTGTTGGAGTTTTGAGAGTCTGTGTCCCTCAAGGCCTAATCAGGCTCAATACTCTGACCAGTACGTCATTGGAAAGGGCAACTGAAATTCAAAGAAGACTACAGGACAAATTGTGGCAAGATCTCCAGAAGCTTATTGGGACGATTTTCCCAGAAGGAACGTGGATCTAGAAAGCCAGGGAGAGGCACACCCTTAAAGCTGCAAATAGTCACCTCTTTAAGACTCTGAAAACTAGTGGCATTTTAAAAGTTGGATAAGTATCAGAAGAGAAGAGTATCATGTATAAGGCATTAGTAGGTGCATGTGAAGGTGCTCCAGTGACTGTAGGCAGTGTTGTCTCTCTCCTAAAATAAAACACCTAGGCAATGTATGACTAAGAGAAGGTACAAGGAAGATAATACCTATTGCTGTGTATCATGTACTAATCTCAGAATTTTACATGAGTTTATTTAATATTTGCAATAATCTCATAAGGGAGTGTTAATAATCTCATTTTATATATAGGGAAACTGAGGCACAATAATTTAAATGATTTTTCCAAAGACATATAGCTAGTAAGTAGATGGAATTCAGCTCAGGGGGTGTGGATTCAGAATCTGGATTCTTGAACACGATGATTTATTGCATCTTAGTTTCAAGGCCAGATTAGATGGTCATCTGATGGGAGAATGCTTCCTGTGTGGGATTATTCAATTGAGGATGAGGGGAAGGAAGCAGACACATTTGTTTGCAAAATGTATACTTGTGGCAGCACAGTGACTAACTGAATTCATGCTTCTTCTAGATAGGCATGCTAGTGGCTGTGGAGCAAGGCTAGGTTGAGAGGAGGATGTCAGAAAAATAAATGTCTGGAAAGTGTAAGATCCAGCAGATAGAATGAGCTTTTCAGGTGGTAGAGAAAGAAAGACACAAGTTTAAGTTAATTATAAAAACGTAACTGAGCCTCCCAGGAATTAGGATGGGGATAAACACTAGAGACATGTTCCAGTGCTCCAGAAACAGCTATGGCAGGAGAAAATATTTTTGTTGTCATTAGGTTTCTGAGTTATTCAAGACTTGATGAGATAAAGAGCTGAAGGACACCCAGGCCATCTGAGGAAGGACACGTGGAAAAAGTATTGAGCCTTACTAGCCCTCAAGGGGCACAGACCCTCAAAACTCCAGCATCAGTTTTGTTCAGCATTCTGCCAGAGGTGGTTCTCCAGGTAAAACCAATGAAATCTAGGAGGTAGACTTCATGGGTCTTAGTTCCATTATCACTAGCAGTAAGAAATGCCAGCTCATAAAAAAATAGAATGGCTAGAGCAGGGAAAATACCCTCCATGACAGCGATTTTCAACCTTTCTCATCTCATGGCACACGTAAACTAATTACTAAAAGTCTGTGGCACATCAAAAATATATTTTTTTGCAGATCTGACACAAAAATAGGTTTAATTTTGATTCATTCACACTGGATGGCTATTGTTGTGTTGGCTGTTGTCATTATTTTATTTGACAATCTAAGGGAAAAGAGGTCAGTGCTCTTGACTAAATAGTCAAGCATTGAAGGTTTTAAAAATTCCTGTGGTACACTGGTTGAAAATCACTGCTCTATGGTATTATAAGGATGGATATATGTCACAATATTTTTGTCCATAGACATAGAATGAAGAGTGAATCCTAAACGAAACTGTGACTTTGGGGGACTACCATGTGTGTCAGTGCAGGTTCATCCTTGGTAACACATGTACATACCATTTTGGTGTGTGATGTTGATGATGGGGAGGCTGAGCTTGTGTGGGGGTATGAAGGTAAATAAAAAATCTCTGTACCTTCCTCTCAGCTTTGTTGTATACCTAAAACAGCTCCTCCTCAAATTGTCTTAAAAATAGAAGGGAAACTCTGTGATAAGATGGAAGACACCATCTAATTCAGAATAATTTGCCATTTGTTCTCACTGCACAGTCTCTGGTGAGTTAATTGTACAAAGTGGCTGTGTATCTTTAGAGATAGGAAATGCTTCAAGAAGCAAATTTTCTAGGCAGGGCCTTAGATTCAACTTAATTAATATTCTAATCAAATTCAGAGTCTTCATGTACAAAAGTTTAATTGCTCATAACAGCTCTAGAAGGATATACAAAGAAAGAATACTTCATATGTAGTGTAGTAGTTTCTTAGGGTAGGTGTAGGGCCACCAATAAACTATTGGTTATTTCCCCCAATGGCTTTGCCACACCCCAGCTGACCATGTACCTCTCAAACGTAGGCAGGTAAGTTGGGGAGGGCAGAACTATCACAAACACTACTCTCTGAGAGAAAAGATATGACTAGACAAACTCAGAGCCTTCATGCTTCCGTGTCTTTGTGTTTCCATGAGGGGTCTTCTGTTAGCCTAATGCTCTATTCTTCATTGCTCACCCTGACTAGACCTCTCTCCAGGACTTTGCTCTTTTATTCTCCCTATGGACAGGCAGCAAAAAGTTCCTTATTGGTGAGTTTGAGAGAAGAAAGCTTCCGTGTTTTTTCTTTTGGGGGATGACCCCTGGTTCAGAAAGTCTGTCATGAGGTAGGCTTGTTGGAGCAGTGCAGACTCCAGTGACATCTGTAGTTAGCTAGCTCTGCATGCTATGGGGTTACATGTACCCCTAACACTTCTGGTGTTAAGTATTAAGAAACTGACTACGGCCATCTATCTAAACCATGTCTTCAATACAGTTGTCAGTAACATGACTGATTTTTTTTTCTCCATGAACTTAGCAAATAAAGCTTAGCCACAACATGAGGTAATTCTCTTCCACAGGAAAACATGTTGCAAGCATCATTCTTTTCTGTAGTCTTACCGAGACTCATCTGTTCACTTTTCTGGGTACTGACTGGATGCATGGTTCCTCGAACTCTTTTTGACTACAAGTCATAGTAAAACATACATTTTATATTGGGACCTGTATACACTGCAAACAAAAATTTTCATAAACTCATTTTTTATTAAGTGCACAATCTCTGATATTTTCTATTCTATTTCTTGTTTTTAAAATGATGGTCATGGACCCTAAATAAATTTCACGACCTAGTAATAAATCACAAGCTACAGTTGAAAATGCTAAATGAGAGCATAGTATGTTCATGTGCAAACTCTGAGAACAAATTCTAGACAGAGAAGTTATATAAAATAAAATATTATTTTGATTTTTCTCCAGACATTTGTAGCAGTACACTTTGCCCTCCAAAAGAGCAAACATATATTGATAAACTAAGATGTGAGTCTTTTTAGGGAGCTGTTGGCTATCCTGAAGGTAGTACTTTTTTCACCCATTGTGTTCACCGAATGTACCCAGCATGACAATTTGCAACTAATTATATGAGGAAATGTGGCCTAATGCTTGCAGATAAGCATCTCTCTTCACCTGGATTGCATGGTCTTTGAGGACTATATCTTTTTTATTTCCCTGGAATCTGTTATCCACATTTGATAAGTGGCAGACATGGTCCCTCCCTGCCTTCAAGGACTATGCAGTCTAGTTGAAGACAGATACTAAGCTGCCATCACTGAGAACATTTATCACATAACCCAGAGCCAACTGCTGCAATAGACTCACAATTGAAATTCTGTGAGGAATGTGGAAGTAGTAGAAATAAATGCTATATGTTAATTTCTGGAATAGGTAAATTCTGAGTTGAATTTTAAAAGATTGGGAGGTGATTGGGAGGGGTCTCTGAAGAGCCTTTACCTTCTGATCCAACACCAGTTTTAGAAAAGCAATTTCATTGTGAGGGGCTCAGATAATCTTTCCCGTAGATGTGTGCTCTGAACCAATTATAATTCAGTGCCAGAGAACTGGAGCTGAAGCTTATCCTATATACTGGTACAGCATCACTAATCTTCACAGATAAAGAGAAAATGAAGAGGTGTGCAGCAATGATCTAGAGAGAGCAGTGGCATGAGTGTCCCTTAAAAATTACCTAAGTGATTAGTTTGGAGTACAGAAAAGAAACCAAAAACCCAGTAGTCTAATCCTAGGAGTCACAAGGGGTAATGGATGGGAGTTCATTTTCTAAGTTTCTTCCCAGAAATGATGAACTATTGGTATAAAGCAGGGCCCAAGTTTGGGCATCATTGCTTAAAAGTAAAACTAATAAGTATATTCCAATAATTGCCATTCAAAAAACAGGTGGTCTTACTAAAAACACAGATGATGTATTGAACATTGCTTCTCTGTTGCAGATTTTAATCCTGACAAAAACTGTGAGAGAACTATGACCTCCACTTCATAGATGAGGCTCAGAGCATGATCGATCCCCACAGCTAAGTGGAAGGGCCAGATCTGCCCCCACTTCCACCCCTGTGCCCTGACCACCAAGTGTTCTACCTCCAAAGAAGAACTCCCCATACCTTAGCTTCTCATTTGGGATCCAGGGCCCTGGAGTTTAACAGGCCTGATGTACAATCTCAGTTTCACAATTTACAACATATAGGGTCTCAATGGCCACACTAAGCTGTTGGATCATAGTAAATAGCAGTTTGACCTTCTGTAAAATAGGGATACTAATAGCACCTACGCTCCTAGAGTTGTGAGGGGCAGTGGCTTAATTACAGGAAAGACCAATTTCTTCATCGGGAGTATTCAGCCTTTGTCAGCCTTGCGGAAATGTGAATTCAGAGTATGTGGAAGTGACATGGTGTGCTGTTTCTTAAATCTTTCTTTTTAAAACCTGAACAACTTTACAAAGTTCCTTTTCCCTTACATGCTTCCCACATCTTTATCTGATGAGAAATTGCCGTTTCCTCTTGAGAAAGCAAGATAGTCATCCAAAAAGACAAATGTTGCCTGAGTACAGGTTTTCCAAACGTTAAGTGTAGTAAATTACCCTTCTTCTCACCATTGGCCAGATTTTCTCTTAGCCTCCCAACTCAAAGTAATGTATCCTCAGTCCTCACAGATTCACAGGCTTGACTCCTACGACTAATACTGGGCAGGCTCTCCAGGATTTATTAGGGATTTATGTGACCAATGAGTTTGGCAGCTGGTGCTTGTCCTCCTTTCTTCTAATGCTGTAAAAATAACATTGTTGCCATTATTACATCATTACAGTGTCTCCAAATATGTTCATCAGTCGGACCACTGCTAAATGTTTTTATTTTAAAAAGTCTTCTTTCTGCTTCTCCAAAGATTAGCCAACATCTCAGGGCTGGCAAGTTACCAAGACACAAATCTTTGTCTCCTTCTTCACCTCCCACTGCCCAGCTGATTGCCCAAGTCAAAATCCAAATATTTGGGGAGATTGGTGTAGCACACAGGAACACCAAGTTTCTCCCACTGACTAATTCTTACTGGTCCACATGAGCAATACAACATTGTCCCAAGAGCTAAGATTGCCAGTAATGGTCTCACTTTTGTCTTAAAGACACCACATCTGAAGCTTAACAGTGGCACTAATCCTGATTTATGCCTCTACATGCCAAATTGGGAACGAGAGGTCAGAATGGTCATTGGGTTCCCCCAATGGTGAGCTCTCAAAAAAAGCAAGAGCCGCACTGGCCAGAAGAGGCAAATGTAGAACGGCTTAATCTTGCCCCTACTTACTCAGACAGTGCACTTATAGCTCATCTGTCACCCAGGGTCATGGTGAGCCTTCCTGGGTGGCTGCTGCCTTAGTTCCTGAAATATTTTGTTCATTGTCTCCCATTGGAGCCAAGAGTCTCCTTTTTAAAAAAAATTGCACTGCTCAGGTTCCTAAGACCTCAAGGTTACCGCCCCCTTAAGCCACGCCATTGAGGAAGGTCTCTGCTGTCTCAATGTCCTTCTTTCACAAAAGTTTTCTCTCTCGTTAATCTTTTACATTAAAAACATTTTTGGCATACTAGATCTGCATTTAATTAGCACAGACACTTGGAAGACTGAGTGTCCTGGCCTTACAAGGAAAGGAAGGAAGTGAGAAATGTTTCAGGCTTAAAGATCTGACACTCTGAAACTTAGCAGCTTATCTCCATCATCTCTCAACTCTTGAAGCTAGAGGGTGAGAGCAACACTAAGCAACACTAAGTTTATAAATTTTTGGAAGCCACCTCTAGTAGGATTAGTGCTCTACCTTATATGAACAAGGGAGTTATCAGACTCTCACACCATGAACCGAGGCTCGTCCACCTTTCAGTGCCTGAGCCGTGAAAGAGGTACCTACAAATCCTAGCATGGCACAAATCCAGATTGCTGCTGCTATCTGGTCACCATCAGCCTGCTGAGCTCAATGGCCACCAGCAGCTTCAGTGTTGGATGTTCCTGTTCCATCCTTCCCCTGGTTTCATGCTTTTGGTGTACAGCCAGCCTACTCACAGTTATCACCGGGGTAGGGAGCAGCCCCTGTGAACTGCCCCAGGAGGACAAAGGGAGTGTGGATAGAAACTGGTTCAGTACAACCTTGGTATTCTCACACATGTCCAAAATGGCATGATCCTAGACAGCTGGTTCCCTCCAAAATCAGTTGGTTGTTGTGATTAGTAGTCACAATTCAGATTTGCAATATTCAAGAATATCCCAGAAATTCAATAACATAAAATGGCCATTCCCTCTTTCAACTATTTAGATTAAATCATCTCCACTTATTTCCTATATTTTAATAGGAAGAAGACAAAAAGCCACAGATACTACTTTGTAAAAAGAACATTCCATAGACAATACTTCCTACATTAAAGACCACATAGGTATTAGTTTAAGTTTCCTTTAAGTATACGATCTTTTAGCAATCCACTTAGGCTACATTATTCTCTTCCTTCCAATACTTACAGGTGCGAACAAGGACTATTTATGATTTACCTATAACCCAGAAACACCCACACCATTTAGAACCAGATACATAGACAATTTCTATTACTCTTCCACTTAAACATGATTGATTTTTTGAATCATCATTTGTAAATATTTTATTGAACTTAACATTTACTCTTTCTTTTTCTCTGAGGAAAGTGAGTTTCCATTATACTTGACTATATCTTCTGTACTTAACTAAAGGCCATCAGAGTGCAGAATTATTCACGGGAGCTTTCTTGTAGAAGGTCCACTGTGTACACATACATTTTTGACTCCTTCCATTTTTAAATTTCTCTCTTACTGCCTGTTAGAATCCTGCCTACCTTGCAATGCATTCTATGAGAAATACACTGTAAATATATAGAAAATAACTATTTTACATCTAATTCATCTAAGCAGCTTGACTTTAATGTTTATACATCCACATGGCTCTGTTTCTGTCCCTTGACCAAATTCCATGAACCTTCTCTGTCTTGCCAACAGCCAAGGAGTCCTTTGTTCTTATCATATGTCCTGTCATTTCTTGGCATGACTCTGGTGGCCTGGGTACAACAGGAAGTCTTGACCCTACCTAGGAAGGATCAGAATGATAACCATGCTATAGTTATGTTTGTGTGTTTGCACATGAATACAACATTCACACATGGCCAGTATGGTGATGAATGAAAACCCAGAGCAGAGAGGTAGACCCTGGAAAGAAAGGTCACACCCAGACAGGACCTGCAGCCTTGGTCTGTGGGACTCTGGAGGCATAGGGAAAGGAGGAGACTAAACAGGACTTACTAACTGTTTTCTGCCTCTAGTCTTTGTCCTCCTTTATTCTCCTCCACACTGTAGCTGCCAGAAAATAGAAATCTGATCATGATAATCCCTTACTTAAAAGTCTTTAATAGCTCTCTGCTAACCCACAAGATAAAGTCCAGACTCCTTAGCATGATATATAAAACCCTTCATTATCTGGTTCCGGCCTTTATGGCCAGCTTTATCTCCCTCTCCTCCCCTTGAAGCTACAGCCCTCACAGCTTTTCTATGTTCCTGGAACATGTTGTGAGAACCAGTCTTTCCTTTGTTGAAGACCACTGTGATGAGAACTCCGTGGTCCCTAAGAAGCATCAGAAACTTTGCACCTTTAAGTATTTTATTTCTTTAACCAAAGGCTTAAATATAAACCAAGAACTTTGGTTATTTAAAAAGATCACATGATAGAATTATGTTGATGAAGGCACTACTTTAAAATACATCCATTCAATTTTACCTGTTAAGACTCCTTGGCCCCATGAAGTTCTTTCTAAATATCTAAAATGCACTGGGTTCTGTAGCGTATCACTTATTATTAGTTTGTTGTGCTCTGCTTGGTTCCTATTAAAGTGAATTGCCTAAGCATTCTACCTCCTTGACCCTTTTGAGGATGTTTTTAATATATGCCTGGAAAATTCTTCTCAGCAACTCATCTAGACTGTTGTAAAACTAGAAATTGTGTTGAAAGATTGCACTTATTTTTGAGTGCAATTCACTTTGCACTACAATTCACTTTGGTGAATGTAGTCATCTTAAAGTCTGAGATCTGGACCCAGGATAGAGGAATCTGGTTCCAGTCCCAGTGCTAAGCAGCTGCATGACCTGGCTGCAGGTGTCTGTGAGACCCACCTTGAATTCAAACACTGTCTTTGTGGTATTGAGCAATTTCCTTAACTTTACAAGGGGGAAGGTGCTACCCTATTCTACTTGATCCACCAGCTAGCAACGTCCAGTCCTTGGCAATCTGTCCTTCTTACCAATGTCTGTACTGGTAAGGCTATCACCAGGCACTTCTAATCACCAAATCCAATAAAATCTTGCAGTACTCATCCTGCTGGATTATGTGTGGCATCTAAAGAAGAATATAAAAACAAACAAACAAAACAGAAACAGACTCATAGATACAGAGAACAGACTGACGGTAGCCAGAAGGGAGGAAGTTTGGAGGACTGGCTGAAAAAGGTGAAGGGATTGAGAAGTACAGATTGGTAGATGCAAAATAGTCACAGGATGTAAGCATCCTGTCAGTGATATTGTGGTAACTATGTATGGTGTCAGGTGGGTACTGGGCATATCAGGGGGAACACTTGGTAAAGTATATGATTGTCTAATCATGGTGCTGTACACCTAAAACCAGTACAAAAATAATATTGAATGTAAACTGTAGCAAAATTAAAAAGAAATAAAAAAATTAAAACATAAACGAGGATTGATCACTCTTTTCTGAATCTCTGACTTCCTTTATCTTCTTACTCTTGTTATATATACCCGTGGCTGTTCCTTCTCTTTCATCTTCATGGGATCTTCTCTTCCTCTTATTCTTCATAGACTGGTGTTCCCCATGGTTTAGTTCTGAGCCCACCATTCATCTTGGTCTTATAGTTTTTCAACCATCTACTGCTGTGGCTTCATCCTTTTGTTTAAACTTTTATGATTCCCAAATACTTATCTCAAGCTTGGACCTGACTTTATACATTTATCCAAACTCTTACTCTTTGTTTCCACCTGGATTTCCCACCAGCAACTCTACCTTCAAAAGTCTGGAATAAACCTCTTCATCTTCCAATTCTAATAGAGTTTTTCTCAATCATCTCTAAGTTGACCATAGTGCCCTCTTTTTCAATCCTGTTTTTATTTTACTGTCTTATTATTTTTTATTGAAAATACCTTAAATAAACAGTTGGTGGCAAAGACTCTATTTAGCGCACATTTAAGTAAAAATTTTAATATTTAAAATAATATGTTAGGGTTCTAGTAATGTAATTTTAGTGGCTGTGTGGCTGAAGCAAACATGAAAAAAAAAGCATACAGTTTTTAAGGGCTAGGCCAGAAAGTTACTTTTGTAATCCCCCTAAAACTTTAGTTCAGACTTAAAAGTGACATATTTTGAATGCAAAAACATTTATTCAACTAATTTTAAATGTACAAATATGATATCAAACATTTAAAAGAAAATCACACATACTATATCGGGCAGTATTTTTTTTAACATTTGTGCCCATTTTCCCAATTTTTTATGTATATATAACACACACACACACATATATATATACTTGCTAATGAAGAAAGTCATGTGGACTTGCATAAATAGTTTATTCACATTTTGTACAACTTGATTTTTTTTATATTTTAAACATATTTGGGTGATGTGATTTAATAACTAAATAATTTTTCTATTTTGTAATTTTAACTAGTTCCTTATTATTGTACTGAATAAAAAGTAGATGGATTTAGAAGGGTAAATTTTAAAAAGATACCATGTATTGCCAATCCTTAAGCAGAGAATATAATAATCTATAGAAGTGAAGAGTAAGTCTTACCTGAGTCATCTAGAAATAAAACTGAAGGAATTAATACTTAACATGGTATTAATGGTAAGTATTAATTCCTTATTAATACCATAGTATTATGGTAATACCATAACAGGGACATTACAACGAATATTTTCTTTGTAGAAACTGATTAAATATTACTCTAAATTATTCTTTTTTTCAAAGAGAAAGACTATAGGGCTGTAAATAAATATCTTTCCAACATTATAAGACCACCATAGGCATTTTTATCTCATTAAAATGAATGAAGCCTCTACTTAAAATACATTACCATACTTTCTAACCACACTTAAGTAAAGGATCAATCAAACTTTTTTTGCAAAGTGCTCTTCAGTTTAAGGAATTTCCTACTGGGAACTAATCTTCAAACCAGGCATATTTGACAAATCTGCAAGGTATATTCGCCATTAGAGGCAGGTACAGAGGAGATCTTTCCTAAACTCTAGTTATAGCCAATGTAGCTGGTGCTCAGTGGGTAGAGTAAATATTTAGCTTTATGGCCCATTACTCTACACAGTGATGTCTCCACATCCTTTACTGCTTCTGATAACCTTTCCAGAAGAATTTTGGGGTATATGCTTTGGATGAGACAGGACCTCTGAAAGTAATCCCCAGAAATCCTAGCCTTTGCTCTGTGTGTGTGTGTGTGTGTGTGTGTGTGGTATTTAACCAAAAGCAGCAACAGATGAAATGCACAAAGAGTTTTATTAGAATACCACTTTCTAAAAGTCTGACAATTTATTTCCCTTGGGGAAAAAAGAGGGTAGAAATGAATGTTCAACTGGGAACATATCACAGGTCATGACCCTACTCTGCTACATGTAAACCCTCACTTTAATCATTCCTCACATTGGCATATGAGGGAAAAACAAATCAGATGTAAAACTCTTTATTTGTAGAATTCATGTGTAAAGCAGATTTTATGGTCAGATCAAGTAGCCTCTTATTTTGGATCTGGAATACTAATGGTGATGTCTTCTAGAAATTGGTTATGTAACACCTAGGAACTCAAGGACTCTCAGGCAATTGCACTGTTTACCTTCATGTTTTTGTTTTATGTGCATGTGTTTTAAAGAAAAAGTGGTAACAGATATTCTAATACAAGCTTACAGATGGAGAAGAAGAAAGACAGTTTATAGTTTGAGAAACCTAATGTCATTGGATTTCAGAGCTAGGATCTAAATTTACAAGTATTCACATTTTGTTTAGAACTATCTTTCTCTTAGATTAAATTAAAAAAAAAAACCTTCTTTTTCTTAGGTAACTCCCTTTAACATTTCATATAATAAGGGCGTGGTGATGATGAACTTCTTTAACTTGACCTTATCTGAGAAGCACTTTTATCTTCCCTTCCATTCTAAATGATAGCTTTGCTGGATACAGTAATCTTGGATGTAGGTCCTTGCCTTTCATGACTTTGAATACTTCTTGCCAGCCCCTTCTTGCCTGTAAGGTCTCTTTTGAGAAATCAGCTGACAGTCTTATGGGAAGTCCTTTGTAGGTAACTGTCTCCTTTTCTCTTGCTGCTTCTAAGATTCTCTCCTGTTTAATCTTAGGTAATGTAATGATGATGTGCCTTGGTGTGTTCCTCCTTGGGTCCAGCTTCTTTGGGACTCTCTGAGCTTCCCGGATAAAAAATATGAACAGTAAAAATGACAGCAAACTCACAGTTATTAACGACCACACCTAAAACAAAAACAAGAGCAAACTAGGCAAACAACTAGAATAGGAACAGAACCATAAAGACGGAGATCACATGGAGGGTTGTCAATAGGGGAGTGGGAGGGGGAGGGGGGGGAAGGTACAGAGAATAAGTAGCATAGATGATAGGTGGAAAAGAGACAGGGGGAGGGTAAGAATAGTGTAGGAAATGTAGAAGCCAAAGAACTTATAAGTATGACCCATGGACATGAACTATAGGGGGGGAATGTGGGAGGGAGGGGGTGGGCAGGATGGAGTGGAGTGAGGGGGGTGGGAAATGGGACAACTGTAATAGCATAATCAATAAATATATTTAAAAAAAACCTCTTCTGCCTCACAAAGCATAATCTTTTAGTTGTTCCAAACTAATGCTGAGGTTTGGATGGGCCCTAAAATGAGTGTTCAACTTCTAAATACAGAGTCACTGTGTCTGGCCAAACAGACTGGGGACTTCACACTCTATGAGAAGGTATGCACACCCAAGCAGGCCAAAGCACTTGCTATCTTCAGACACAGAACAGGATAAAGGGAAGGACTGAACTAGGAATGCCTCGTTGTTCCAGATCTTCCAGCTGGAGAAGTTCCTCCATCCTTCAGAAGGAGTAGATGATGGTGTGGAGTGACACCTGGGGTAGCACATTAATGATGCTTCGCTAGAGAGAAGTACAAAGCCAGGTGTGAAGGAGGTTCCCCTCAACCCCTGTGCAAATGATTTTTTATAAAAATTGTTTCAGCATTGTTATATTTAATTAATAATGTAAGAAATTTTAAGGGAAACATGACAATATCAATTGAGGTGAATAAATTCTGTCTGTCAATAATCAATGAACTATGTCAAAGAAGTGACCAGAGCTTTTACTGTTGTTATTTTTACAAGTAAAATAGCCAAAATTAATTCTTCACAGTATTGTTAGTAGTTATAGTTAACAAAGAATAGTGACTGTGAGAGGAATGATATGTAGTAGAAATCTCTTTTTTTCTGGTGAGAATTACAAAAATTATCAGGAAGCTCAGGCTAACTTCCATGCTTGCTCCTAACATCTCTATCAGTCTGATTGTTTTCCTCTTCTTCACTATCGGTATTTTCAAATCTTATCCACATAAACAACCAGTTTCTACATGTCCATAGCAGCATGAAAGAGAAAGGGCCGAGGAGATATTTTACCAGCTTCAGAGACTGTATTTGTTGTGATCTGACGTGAGAATCATGCTGTGTATAAAGAAACTTACTCTGAGGAGTGGAGTACTAAAACACCTTCAGAGGCCAAGGCAATCTCAAAATATCATGAGGCTGCCCTGTAATGAGAGCTGGGGGTAGTTTCAGTGTGGATGCTCAGCCAAAAGCCAAAAGGACAGATACTCTCCACTGTGGCAACTAATGTGAATTGGAGCAGTTTCTCACATGGGCATTTCTAGAGAGAAAATTCCACAGGGAGAAGAAATGGGTTTATTTATTTTATTTGGTTATATTTATTTATTTTATTTGTGTTCTCTTTGCTTAGGCAGTCTGAAATAATTTTTATAAAGAGGATAAAAATGAGTGAATTAATTAACCAATCATTTTTAGTTAGTCCAGAAAGATTCAGCTTTAGTGATGAAGTAGATAAGAGACACATTTTAGCTTAAACTTCAAATTCTTCAAACACATGAAGCCAGTTCTCCCTCCTCCACTCAGAATAGACATGTTCACTGCTTGCATTGTTCTCCCTGTGGCCAATGACTACCTGTCTGCTTTATCTGTAGAAGCGGGGGAAGGACTGGTCTCTCTGTAACACTGCATTCATTCGTTCATTCATTCATGCATTTTACTGTGGGAGTCAGACATACTTGGGTTCGATATCTGACTCTGCTACTTTATAACTGTGTGACCATGGGCAGATTTCTCACCTTCTCTGGACACAATTAGTGTCCAGCTCACAAGGCTGCTGTGAGGACTCCATGAGAAATTTCATGTGGAGCATGAAAGCTTTACTTAGAACACAGTGAGTACAATTTAGATATATTTTTATATTCATAAATATTAACTATGCTGCTATGCCTTTGTGGATTCCAAGATTATTAAGAAGTTGTCTGTCTTTGAAGGAGAGCAGACAGCTGAGTGGCTAATTACAAAATTATGTGAAGAAATTTAAGGTCATGACTAGATCATTTGCCCTGAGAGTGTCGGTCTGTCTGGTACCCTGCTTAATTCCCAGAATTTTGAGCAGTGACTGGCCATCATTATGCAGAAAATACTCAATAAGCACTTAGAAAAACAAATGCATGAGTGAATCAATGCCTGAATTATGGGACAACTTAATGGTAGAAAAATGCACATAGTACTATGAATACACCAATAAGAGATCAATTCATTCTTCAGGGCAAGTGAGGGTGAGGCATGGATTTTTGTTTGATAAGGGGGAATGGGAAGGGTACAGCCTCTTGCTCACTGGTTAAGGATGTGGGCTGGGGAAAAGATTCCTAAGGTATACCTGCAAATATGAATAGAAAATTAGGGTAGTTATTTGATTTTGGAGATACAACAAGTTCAAAAGTTCAAGGGTAAGAATGTAAATGGCATTTTCAGGGCTAGAGGTACATGGACACAGTGGGGAAGATGGGTAAAGAGAAGAGGCAGCAAAGACAGATGTGAAACATACCAAGATGTGCTGCTGTGAATTCCAAGGCATCCAGACTTCATCCTGTAAGCAGTGGGGAACCACTGACAGTTTCTAAGGAGGGCAGACACATCTTAGGTTCTGACAGTGCTTTTGTGTGTAACTGCTTCTGACTTCCACCATGGAGCTTTGCCCCCCACAAATTCTGCATTACAAATGAAATGGCTGTCATTTACACTCTCTGTATAAGCCCTGCCCCAGGCGTTTGTACATGAGGCATTTTTCCATTTTATCTTGTAACATCTAGTGCCATCAGCCTTGAAGTAAGTGTGCTTTCTTTCAAGTTGCTTGGTATGCTTAATTCTGTGCTTACCTGATAAAGTGCCCAATGTTGTCAAGTTTAGAGCTTATTTCTTAACATTACAGATACATCAAAAGAAGAGATATCATAGTTTTGGATTGGAGTTCATCAAGGAAATGTTTCTCCAAGAGTCAAAGTTTAGATACTGAATATAATACAGTGAATCCATTTTATACATGTTATTAGATGGAAAAAAGTTGTGTCTGAGAAGACAATCCAATTTAAAGACTTCAGAGATCTGTTATCTCTTTAAAATAGTGCTGGCTACAATATACTCTCTTACTGAAGAAATATTTATTTGCCTCATGAATCTTGGTCCTATGAGGGAATATGGCAGTTGTTGAAATATAATTTAAGACTGCAGAAAACATGAATTGATAAAAAAAAGTTGAAAGTCAGGATGCCTTATGTAGAGATCTTAAGAAAAAGAATACAAAGAACAACATCAGATGTCCTGGGTTTTAGACTAATTGCTCATGCTAGAGAACAGGGGTACAAAATTATCCTTCTGAATTTTAGAAGTAGAACTTGATCTTGTGTTTAATATACAAAGCCCCCTTGGCCCTAACACATCTTTCCTATATCCCCATTTACAGGACAAGAGAGTTCAAGCTGTTTATAGCAGGAATGTCTACCTTTGGGCTTTTTAAACCAGGTTCAAACCAATCCCAATCTCTTTCTTAGGTCTTAAAATAAGATCAAACAGTGAGAAATTCCCTCACTAGTGCTTAAGCCCAGTTGCCTCTGTCCAGATGACTCTCATAATCCAGCCAGGCAGAACACCTCACCCTGCTGTTCTGTTGCTTTTCTGCAAGTCCTTTGATTGTAAGTAATTATCTCCAGCTGTTCTGGCACCCTGGTCTCCTTAACTCCTTAATGTCTGGCCTTAGAAATGGCTGCACTGGAGGAAGTGGGCTCCTGAGTGTCCCTGCTTGGAGTTCTCAAGCTCTAGACGTAAAAAGAAGTGTATATATTTTGGCATCTAGCTGGTGCTGTGTCCAGAGGCTGTCTCTTGAGGTCCTGAAGTCCTTTGAATGTGCAAAGTCAAGAGCAAAAAAAAAAAAAAAAAAAAAAAGAGAGAGAAAGCTTTTCAAGGAAGCCTTCCCAAATTCTAGTCCATTACTCTTTCCCCGATATGACATGCATAAGACCAACCACCTTTATGTGAATGAAAAAAAAACCAAAACACCCTAGAGGAATCTTACTTTTCTCTGGTATTCTTTTTATTCTCTTAAAAACAATCATTTACAGTTTGTGAAACATTACTTAAGGTTGAAATACCGTCTCTCATTTTGGATTGATCTTTGCATTGAAAGCAAGATATATAGAATTTTCACAGGAAACAATATATAGATCTGCATGCACATATATTAATATAGGAGCACAGTGGAAAATCTAATTTTCTCCAATTTTTCCATTTGAAATGATCTACCTTAATCAACAGATGCCTTATTTCTCAGCTTTAAGAAATTTGAGGTAATTCCTGATTTACATAGGCATTAGTTGTGATGATAATATTTTCCATAAAGCAAAATTACCAAACAGATCTCTAATTGCATGACAATATTTGATGAGAGTACTTGACTACAAAGGTCTCACATTGAGACGCAGAGAGCCTCGAAAGAAACCTTGAATTTCATGGCAGATGTCCTGGGATGGTAACTAAGCCTTTGCTCCTTCTGGATAGAGGTTGACAGGAGAAAGAGAGAGGAAAGGGAATTCTTGAGATTAATAATAAATCCAAATTAGTTAATATGTAGTGGAGTTATCTATTATAATGGGATATTCAAAAGTTTGCATTTTACCCTTTTTAATTCAAATCTATGCATAAGAAATTGGGCTTAAGAATTAGTTTCCCTTTGGCATCAGATGCGAAGAGAGTTCCCATCTGAATGTCACAATAGATAGAAATTTCATTCCTCTAGATTTCTGCCCTGCCTTGCCCACCTGGTCAACCACTTTGCCGAACATCCTCTTCACCCTGGCTGCTTGTTTCTGCCCCTCTTACCAGTATGGATGAATGTTTCTTCTTTAACTCCTTGGTTGTCGGACTTCCATATAGTTTGATTCTCTGGCAGTTCTGGTTGTTTTTTGTTTTTAAATTTGTTGTTGTCCTTCTTTTGGTTGTGTGAGAAAGTAAGTATATCTACCTATGCCTCCATCTTGGCTGGAAGTTTAAATAACATTTTTCTTTGTGTGTTTTTAAAAATCTCTACAGTGAGCCTGCATTTATTTTGAAGTCACACATATACAATACAATACCTGTTATTTGTTAGGAAGATAAGAATGTGATGCATCTCTTTGAGAACAGTTTTTCTGACTTTAAGGAAGGCATTTAACCTGTTAGACTCCATCTCATCATGCATAAAAGGAGATTGCTTATGGATTATTTTACAGGATTGTTTATGAAATCAGATGAGTATCTATATCTTTTTTAGTTATTGTTTCTTAAGTAGTCTCAATGTTCTATGTTCAGAGCTAAGTGCTTTAAAATTTTCCTATTTAATCCTCACCAAAAAGGGTAGGGGGAAGCACACACACAAAATACCTATTATCTTTACTCTCAAGTGAGGATTGAAATGTTACATAAACATCTCAATAAAAGCAATTTTTCTGAGTATGCATTGAAATTAGAGATAGGCCTGGGCATAAGCCCTTACTTTTATAAAGACATTTTTGTTAGTTTGGTCTTTCTTAGGCACTGGGAAATTTCTATTTGACTTTGCTGTTAATTTTAAGGTAATAGAATATAATTTCTGGATACAAAACAACAATTCTTCTGTAATGTACTTCTCTCAGTGGTGTAAGTTACGTTCCTACTCTAGGTCAAAGGAATCTGCTTATTGAAAATTTCCAGAGTCCATGCTGGCCATCATACAGTTATAGCTCTCCATCTGCCCTCAATGGCCAATAGAATTTTACTGTGAAAGTCAGCTTATTATCCCTAGGATGGAGTGTGAATGTGTGTATATGATGGGTGTATTACTTTCCTGGAATAGACAGTTTCTCTTTTGGTTTTACCTTTCCTGCATATAATGCTTCTACCAAAATTACCATCCATGGATTTATAGAATGCCTTATCCACCATCGTGGTATCCCACACAGCATTGCTTCTGATCAAGAAACTCACTCCAGAGCAAAAGAAGTATGGCACTGATACTATTACGGGTCCTATTAGTTTGAAGCAGCTGGCTTGATAAAGCAGTGGAATGGTCCTTTGAATGCCCAGTTACAGCACCAGCTAGGTGGTAATTCCTTGACGGACTGGAGAACATTGTGCAGGAAGCTGTATATGTTCTCTCATGGCCAACGTTCACGGGTCAGGAATGAATGGAGGAAATGGAAGTGCTGCCTTTCACTATTACCCCAAATTTTGCTTCTTGTCCTGACAACTTTATGCCGAGAGACCTTATTTGGAATGTTCCCACTAGGGGACACAGCAATGATTCCACTGACTGCCGCTTGGTGGGTTTGGGGTACTTATGACCCACTTTTATAAGATTAGTGTCTGTATATTCTGATGATAAATAAATAAATTATATACATATATATGGACATATATGCCCATATCTCTATCTACCTATCATCTATCTATCTAAAAATCTCCTAATGTTTCTGTTTCTCTTGCTGATACCATGGGACACCTTGCTCCATATATATGATATATACGAGTTCTAATAGGGCTTCCTGAAGCTTGATCCTTTTGTTTTCTATTCCCTTTTGCCTCTGAAGCTAGAATTTGTACTCAGGAGATAATCTCCTTTTATTCTTGGAAGGATCACTTTGTAAATTCCTAAGGTCATACACTGGGGGACAAGTACCTACCTATAGTTCTTCAATGGAGCTGTTAGGATTTCTTAGGAAAGATTCCTAAATATAATTGCTTCATTCTAAGGTATTAATTATTCTGTTTACACAATGTAAAATGTTTTCACTGTAGTCTGAAGTGTCTTTGCAGATAGTATTATAATGTAAATTAAATCTCAGCTTCTTCTCTTGGCTCAAAGTCAAAGCCGGCCTCTGTAACCTGGGTGCTAATGTGGGAAACGGTGAAGAACTAATTGTCATGAGAAGGCATGGCCAATCATTGTTAATATAACAAGAACAGTTTTTTTTTAATATATTTATTGATTATGCTATTACAGTTGTCCCATTTCCCACCCCCCTCACTCCACTCCATCCTGCCCACCCCCTCCCTCCCACATTCCCCCCCTATAGTTCATGTCCATGGGTCATACTTATAAGTTCTTTGGCTTCTACATTTCCTACACTATTCTCACCCTCCCCCTGTCTATTTTCCACCTATCATCTATGCTACTTATTCTCTGTACCTTTCCCCCCACTCTCCCCCTCCTGCTCCCATATTGCTAACCCTCCATGTGATCTCCATTTTTGTGGTTCTGTTCCTGTTGTAGTTGTTGGCTTAGTTTGCTTTTGTTTTTGTTTTAGGTGTGGTTGTTAATAACTGTGAGTTTGCTGTCATTTTTACTGTTCCTATTTTTTATCTTCTTTTTCTTAGATAAGTCCCTTTAACATTTCATATAATAAGGGCTTGGTGATGATGACCTTCTTTTACTTGACCTTATCTGAGAAGCACTTTATCTTCCCTTCCATTCTAAATGATAGCTTAGCTGGATACAGTAATCTTGGATGTAGGCCCTTGCTTTTCATGACTTGGAATACTTCTTTCCAGCCCCTTCTTGCCTGTAAGGTCTCTTTTGAGAAATCAGCTGACAGTCTTATGAGAACTCCTTTGTAGGTAACTGTCTCCTTTTCTCTTGCTGCTTCTAGGATTCTCTCCTTCTCTTTAATCTTGGGTAATGTAATGATGGTGTGCCTTGGTGTGTTCCTCCTTGGGTCCAGCTTCTTTGGGACTCCCTGAGCTTCCTGGACTTCCTGGAAGTCTATTTCCTTTGCCAGATGAGGGAAGTTCTCCTTCATTATTTGTTCAAATAAGTTTTCAATTTTTTGTTCTTCCTCTTCTCCTTCTGGCACCCCTATAATTCGGATGTTGGAACGTTTCAAGATGTCCTGGAGGTTCCTAAGCCTTTCCTCATTTTTCCAAATTCTTGTTTCTTCATTCTTTTCTGGTTGGATGTTTCTTTCTTCCTTCTGGTCCACACCGTTGATTTGAGTTCCAGTTTCCTTTGCATCACTATTGGTTCCCTGTACATTCTCCTTTGTCTCTCATAGCATAGCCTTCATTTTTTCATCTAGCTTTCGACCAAATTCAACCAATTCTGTGAGCATCCTTATTACCAGCATTTTGAACTGTGCATCTGATAGGTTGCGTGGGGGAGGGGCCAAGAGGGAGCAATGGCGCCTGCTCCACTCTCTGCCAGATTTCAGTCACTCCGTCCGCTACCTACAATCAAACTGGGCCCCTCTGGTGCTGGTTCCCGAGTGGGTGGGCTTGTGCACTCTCTAGGCCCCTGTGGGTCTCTCTAACAACCTCTCCTGTGAGGCTGGGAGTTTCTCCTGCTGCCTCCCCAACCCCCACGGGTGTTTTCAATCAGCGGTTTGAGGCTTTATTTCCCCACGCTGGAGCCCTGGGTTATGTGGTCTGCTTCGCTCACTGCCATTCGTCCCCGTTTATCTATGCAGAATGTGGGGCCATGGGGTGCTACCCGCCGCTCTTCCTGCCCTGTTCTCCACCACTCTGAGTCCGGCCCTCTTGGTTTATCTGTGCGCTAATGTGGGGCCGCAGGGTCTGCTAGTGGTCAGACTGCCTGACCCGCTCATGCCACACTCCGGCAGTCTTGGTCCTGCCACGGCAACGCGAGTCCTCTCCACCCCGGCTGCCCATCTCTGCCCCTCCTACCGGTCTGGATGAATGTTTATTTTTTATCTCCTTGGTGTTGGACTTCCTTGCTGTTTGATTTTCTGTCAGTTCTGGTTGTGCAAGGAGGTGCAGTGTGTCTACCTACGCCTCCATCTTGGTTCCGCCGAGAACAGTTTTTATGACATCAATGTCACCTGGCAGCCAAGGAGAGTGGACTGAAATGCACATGAGTGAACAATGATGACTTCACTGTACTAGGGGTGGCAGATGACAATGAGTGAGCATGTGTACTGTGTGACCATCACATTAAAAATGGCTGAGCAATAAAGCAATGAATCTGCGTCAGATTTTTTGTTAAGCTTGAAAATTCCTCCATGGAAACTATTCAGATGATTCAGAAGGCTGCAGTTATGGGCAACTGGTGATGGGCAGCTTCAGCACAACAACATACCTGCTCATGCCTCATGTCTAACACAGAGTTTTTTTGCAAAACAGGATAGCCCAGGTGACTCAGTCCCCCTACAGCCCAGATTTGGTGCCCTGTGACCTCTGGCTTTTCCCAAAACTAAAATCTCCTTTGAAAGAGAAGAGATTTCAGACCATCGATGAGATTCAGTAAAATATGATGGGGCAGCTGATGGCAGTTGGGAGAACTCTGCGAAGTCCCAAGGTGCCTACTTTGAAGAAGACTGAGACATCATCATCCTATGTATAATGTTTCTGGTATCTTATATCTTCAATAAGTGTCTCTATTTTTAAATTGCATGGCTGGATACATTCTGGACAGATCTCATACCTTTATTATGTATAACACAGAGACAGTAAATCCAAGTCAGGAAGGATCACAGAAACACTATGTGTCAGATTTATAATATGCATCTATACTTCTGAGATGCAGAAAAATGCAGCAAAGCCAATAAAAGAATCACCAACAGTTTTGATAGGATCTGGTGAGCAGATACCTTGTGATGTGAAGTGTCTGATCAAATATAGTTGCCCTTCCATCTGAATCTAGTTTATACATATCCAACTCACTCCATAGAGGCATTATGCATGGAATTTTGGAAAAGGTATCCTTAACATTGAGAATGAGAATCATGTTTTCTGACTTGCACTTCACTAAGAAATCTTTGGAGTCCATATAAGATTCCACATATTGCTCCCATTATTGAAAAACTATAGCCAGTAGTCTCAACATATTTATGTATAGGTCCCTAATCACAAGGGTAGTAAGCTAGGTTATGTGATAACCTCATATCAGTTACTAGGGGCAGATGGAAGTTATTACTCTAAGTTACTGAGTTTCCAATATCTGTGGATAAGGTAGATTCTCTCTGGTCTTTATTAGGAGTGGATTTCTTTAATTTACATTGCCTGAGAAATTGTATTAAAGAAGGTTATATTTATGTATCTGGCAAAGGCCTTATAAAACATGAAAATTAACTGCAGGGTTAATGAGGAACCTTCCAAAGGCTCAGGAAGGCCATAGAGTATCACAGAGAAAGGTCTTAAAGGAAGTCCAGGTTTATTCCCAAGGCCTCCATCTAATTTATTGTGTCTACTTGGACAAGTCACTTAACTTACCATCATCTATTCCTCCAGCTGTAATAATATTCCTACCTCATATCTCAGAGGACTATTGCAAAGACTTGTACTAAGCACAGGCTAGAACTGTACTACTGCTTGGGAATAAGCATTTAGCAACTCAGAATATAGGGTTGAAAAATATTAAATAAAATATATGATTGTGATGATGGCATTATCTCATCTCATCTCCCTTCTCATACTGTGGTAGAACTTTAAGTAAAATTGGATCATGCTGCTCTCTTAGAGACTAGTCATGCTTAATTCAACTTCAAGATTTTCTCTGAAAACAAACAAACAGTAAAATCCTATGTTGATTTTCACCAATCTCTGTTCACAGAAGCATTTTTACAGAAATACTAGAAGTTTTATTAACTTATATTTAGGATGTGTGATAATAACAACTAAAAAAAGTAGTGGTGTTATTTATACTTTTTCTACAGTCTTCCAGAATTAAAGCACAGCATATAATTCCTGCAGTAGGTGTTACCTTTGGCATTCAATATAAAAATGTGTTGAAATTCTGAAGTGTTATGTAAGTGTTGATTATTAGTAGCAGTCCACCATGAGAGAAAATTTAAAAGGCAGGACTGGAGGTATTTTTCACTTTCTTTTGTGCTCACATTTAGAATTTCATGAAAACATAAGATTTTTACTCTCTCCCTTCATAATTGTTTTTTTTCTTTGTAAGTAAAAATCAGATAGCTATCCTAGTATTATGAACACAGGTTTTATGAAGAAGAATATATATGTTTTTAATAATTAGAAAAATCAAACTTTAGAAATCACATTACATCATGGGTGAACCTTGAAGGTTAGGCCAATTGAAAGAAGCCAAACACCAAAGGCCACATATTGTGTGATTCCACTTATAGAACATTTTAAATTGACCAGAATAGGAAAATCCATGGAAACAAATAGTATGTAGGTGTTGTCAGGAGTTGAGAACAGGGGGGATCAGGGTGGGGAATCAGAGTGACTGTCAGTGGGTACAGGGTTTCCTTTCATGGTGATAAAAATGATCTGGAATTAGATAGTGGTGATAGTAGCATATTTTGTGAATATACCAAAACCATGAATTGTGTACTTTAAAAGTTAATTTTATGGTGTCTGAATTATATCAATAAAAATTACAGAGAAATGAATAAGAAACAAAGATTTACTTAACTTTAGGTCTGCTAAATCTGACAGTGTCAAGAAAATGCATTCTTAATATTTTAAACATTTTAAACATAATGATGTATTTATCTTTAATGTTGCATAGTTTTATTATTCTGAATACCTTTGATGAAAAAATTATCTTTTAGACATAACATTATTCTTGCATTTAATTTTTTTCCACTGCAAAGTTCACTTTCCATAACCTATATGACTTCTTTTTTTTTTGGCGATTTAGAATCAGACGCCTGTTTTTCAGCTCTCTTCTCCATGAAATATGCCTTGTGCTCTAGAACTTGACAGAAACATACTGGAACTCATATGTGTGACTCAGGCTAGAACAGAAATTCTATATTCTCACCCAACCCAGTGTTTTATGACAGTTTGTACAACCAGAAGGCAAAACCATGTGATCATTTGTACAAGGGAAGTTTATGAACAATTATGAAATTAGAGTAGAGAAGTAATGATAAAAATGTGAAGAGACATCTATGTAACTGACATTCCGGGGCTGAGAGAGAATGTCCTGGGAAAATGAATGTGGAACTCCAACTTTATTTCAGAGCTCATCAGAGAAGTGCGGCTGTAGTCAATTGGATATCAGAGAAGTTCGCTGGCTTGCCCAGGTGAGAGCTGGTCCACTGTCACAGGCAAAGGGGAAACAGCACTCCAGGATGTAGATGACCTGAGGCAGCTGGGTGGGTGTTCAGAGAGAGCTGAGTGTTGCTGTCAGTGTGAGCCTGGAGTGTGTGGTATTCACATCGGGAGTGAGACTGGCAGTAGTCACCAGTCCTGCACGGGAGCTGCAAAGCTGTGGAGGGACCATATGCTCTAATCAGGCACTAGGACACAGGACTTGCTGGATGTCACTACACACAGCACCCAGGGACTGTGCAGCAGGAGCAAGAGAAAGCAAAACTCACGATGCCAGACCAGGAAGAGATGCTCTCTTCCAAATGCAATGCCCTTCCAACAACACCTATTGACTGAACTTCACCTCGAGCTCACACATGAAGAAATGTTTGAGGGGTCTAGTTCAATACTGCAGAGCAGGCCCTAAAGAGTCACTATGGAGGTGAAGGGCAGAAAACTGATCACTGGGCACTCAGTTTCCCTTTCTGCTTGTGCATACAGCTGGACCATATTTACCGGCGTCTCTTGCAGTTAAGCAGTATGATTGAGGTAAGTTCTGGCCAGTGAGATATAAGTGGAAGTGATGTTATCTACTTCCACATCTTGCCCCCACAAATCAGGTTTGTCCCTATAACCCCAACCCACAAAACAGGAAACAAAGGATTCTAAATCCTTGGGGGATAGTAGATCTACAAGGTAGAAATATCCTGGATCATTGAGTCATCTCGGAGGACAGGCCTCAGGAGAGTCATCCAACCAACACCATCCATGATGAGGCTGTTCCACAAATTAAAAAGTAATCCTTGTGTTGTTTGGACATTGCACTTTGTAGTTGTTTGTGACTAAGCTTGAAGTTGGGTGCTATCATAACAATAATCACATGGCGTGAGCTTAATGGTCAAACAGTGAGCAACAAGGAATGGCACACTGGAAACTGAGAGAATGGCCCCCTGTGTTGTGTAGTAGTGAAGTAGTCAGTGAACTGTGCCTACCATAATTTGAATGGCAGACCTCTATAATGAGCTTATGTTTGTAGTAGAAGTGGTTGAGAAGAAACCATTTTAGAATGCATTGGCTTATTGATTGCCTTTAGAAAATACATGATAAGAAAGAGTTAAGCTCAGAAAGGAATGGGTAAGTTTGTAAGCAACAATAAAATGGAGGAGAAAGATCTTGGAAATTTGGGGCTTTATAGGATTTGAAAACTATTTCTATACCTCAAACAATAATTCAGAAGACAGTGGTTTTGAGAGACAAAGCTCTATTAATATTCATCTTGGGCAAATAACAGATTAATTTCTATATAAGTCTATTTTTCAGACTGCCTCAAGGTAGCCACCATTAAGTTGAGAGAGAGAGAGAGGAAAAGGAGGAGGAAGAGAAAAAGGAGAGGGCAAGAAGAAGGAAGGAAGAAGAGAGAGAAATAGGAATTAGAAAGCAGAGATATAAGGCATGTTTGAAAATAATATATAGAAAAGAACTTTGGGTATGACTGGACAAATAAACTGAATGGAAGCAAATGGATTAGAAAACTATCAAGGAAACGGGCTGAGAAATCTCTTGTCCACTGAGAAGACCATTTCTCAACATTGTGTTCAGTTACAGACACAGAAAATGATGGCCTCTGAGGCTCCTTGAGGGTAGAGTTTGAGGCCACGAGCACAATGGACAAGAAACTTTCTCCCAGAGAACAACATAAGAGTCTACTGAAGGACTTCCGTTCTACCAGGGTAGAAGCTCTTCATACTGTCTATCTAACAGCACTTCAGAATTGCTGTGGATTAGGAATTGTTGCATTTTCCATTCTTTCTTTTAACTAAATGGGTTATTGTGGCTATCCTATCCATGCCTCTCTGGGGCATATTGGGTATTGTGGAAGTAGAGATGATTTATCTTTTTGTTCCTAGGCCAGTGGATCCGGGGAGCCACATCTGACCCTGATAGAGAGGACTGCTCCTCCCTCAGACACCCTGGACTTTGAGCTGAAGGATGGAACTGTGTGTGACCTTATCTTCCATCAGGAGGGGATGTTTTCTGTGAGAGAGGGTAAGAATGAAATGGGTGTTTGATTGCCAGAAGGTCCAACTTTAACAGACTTTAGAACCAAACTCTTCTTTTTTTCTTGTGCATAAAACTAAGCTAGTGATATGTAACCTCTCTAAATTTTAGTCTGTAGCATGTGGGTGGAGGAGTTACCTACAACTTCTAGACCTGCCCACCAAGCTCTCTTTGGTCCTCTGCTAGCAGCTCTCTCTGGTCATAGGTGGTAGTGGAGCCATAGATGAAAGTCATCTTCAAGTCACTGTTTGAAAAATAATTGTGCAAAAGAACCAGTGGACCAAGAGTGCTCATGTAGAATTATTACATGAGTGAGAAATACACTAATTTCAATGTAACCCACTAAAACTCTGTGGTCATTACAGTTAGTCTTGCAAGACAGAAACTCAGAAGCAATTTGAATTAGTTCTTAGGGGCCAGGACATGGATCTGCTTTAAGAGTGGTGATGAGTTAGGTGAAGGGCTGAGAAGATGAAGAGCAGAACATCAGTCTGGTGGTCAGTGAAGTTGAGAAGCAGAGGGGAATTTGGTGCCAGAGGAAGAAGGAACATTATTAAGAACCAGGCTGGGGATAGTAATGATGCATTTCCAGGTTAAACAGCCACTGCTCCTGCAGCCTTCTGAGTGTTAAAACCCACATTAGCCTTCACAGAATGACGTCGACACATAGGTTAGTCCCTGTCAGCCTGGATGACCATTTTACTTACTGTTCAAACTAGAATCCTATTAAAGAGTAGCAGAGAAGTTTCTAATAATTACACCAGAACAACAGACAAAAACCATAGTGTCCTGGGGAAACTGGGCGTACGGGCTTATTTCCTCTAATTATGGTTTTGTGCAGTTTTAAGATGAAATAAGTAAAATCAAATAAGTCAAAACTCCTTCTAAATGTGAAAGTGACCAGATTCTTGGTATTGTTATGGTTCCAGTGAATATTTTTAAATCAGTGAATGAAAGAAACACTCCATCATCTTCTCTGTAGCAGATTTCTGTGTACTCATTTTTCAGGAGGAACTTTGGTGTATCTGTAGCAACTTTGCAAAACAGGGCATTTTTTTTACAAATCTGGTTCATGGTGTGTTATTAGGACAGAAGTCCAGATTTCCTCTGCCACCCTGGGAGACCTTTAACACTCCCCTGCGCATCTCCACAGCAAGCACATCGAGGTTCGTTGTGGTAGGGAGCAATTCATTTTTATGCTCACCCCATGAGGCGATGCCTGCAGTGTGCCTGAGCTGAGAGCAAAGTGCAGATTAGGAAGCAGAGAGCCCCTGTTTCCTGAGGCATTCACAAAGCTTCCATTAAGTTGTCCTAACAGGGGGTTGGTGCTGGGGTCCGGGAAGCTTTCCTGCTCCTGGGGTTCTGGCTTTCTGGGGCCATTTGCAGAGGGGTGGCAGCCCAGTAGAGTTCTGTTGTCAGTTTCTTCCCACATGTGGCTGACATTTGCTGCCTGAGTTCCCTTTCCCACCCCCAACCCAGCTCCCACTTAGGAAGCTGTATGCTGAAATAATTGAAAAGATATTTCTAGCATAATTTCTCAGCTGTGCATTAGATAGCTTGTTATTAAAAGACTACACATACAACAAAATACCAATTTATGAATGTTAGTGTTGGAAAGAACACCACGAGATCGTGTGGCCATGGTGATTATAACCACCAAAGATGAGGGGACTCCAGAAGACCCTGAGGATGTAGTTCTCCTTGCAAGTCACAGTGCAGCTTACCCTTGAGATCACAGAGAGCACTGGTAATGTGTACCATGAAGTATGTCATGAAAATTGATTAATATACATACCAATCTTCAGAATAATGGGTATAATAATCACTATATGTGTTAGCTTTTGTTCTTAGTATTCTTACAGTAATAAACATGTTAGTAACCAATATTAGTTGCTTTGATAAAAATTAACATGTAATAGTATATATATCTATGTTTAATGCTGATGTATCAATAAAAATTAAATTATTATTTAAGAATTGAGTGATTGATAAGTTTTATGCTAAACAAGAGAGAAAGTAAAGATGAGAGAGAGGGAGAGAAACCTCACTCTGTGTATTTGGGATGAGGAGAGTAGTTTAAAGGAGGGTCAAGGGGGCTGTGGTAACTGGATTAGTGACTCAAGTTTGGAAATCTTGTCACCATTAGCTAGAAATGATATGAGTTCTTCCATATTATCCCACATTGCCTGAGTACCTGGAGGTGGAAATTACATGAAGACAAAATGAGTTCCCTGCTTCCAGAAGGGGGAAGCAATTGTGGTCACGGAAAAGGCTGTCATACCCCTGGATCTGTGCGTGTGCATGTTTGCACATGTGTGCATGTGTGTTTGCATGTGTGCACATGTACACATGTGCATACTTTAATTTTTATGAACACTAAAGGGGATATTTAAGATAATAAAATATATTCCCCAAAGTGGAATAGGGTTGCTAAGGAGGTGGTAAGTTTCACTCCCCACCGGGGGGCTCACGTGCACATGTTCTTGACAGCCCTGGAGATATCATATGGGTGGCTGGATAATGAATTCAAAATATCAACCAATTTTCTCCTTCCCAGTATTTCACTCTCACCTCCCCCACCCACCCTGACTTTGTAACTTCTTCATAACTTCTGGGGACAACTTCTCAATCAGATATTCTTCACTTCAGCGGATGCCAAAAGCAAGAGAGAGAGAGAAAGGGATCCCTTCCTGGTTTCTGCAGTGGGTACCTTAGGCCCAGAGGGCAGGGGCCAGGGTGTTCCAGACTGGGGAATAGGGAAGGGGGAGAGAAAGGGAGTGCATCCTCACAACAGGGGGTCCTGTGTTTTCCCCCTAAAGCCAGATTCCAATCAGGGTAATTCCCTTGGGTAGATTGGAATGTTCAAGATCTGGGATGTGTTCAGGTTGGAGGCCAACTTAGAGCTCCTCCTGTGGGCCCTGGAGTAGCAGTGGCAGAAGGAAAAGGGCTCATGGTAGCCTCTTGGACTGTTGATGGAGAGGCAAGAAGAAAGGCTGTCTTGGTGTGGAAACGGACACCAAGGATTAGATACCTCTTGCCCTCAGTGTGTTCTATGTAAGCCACACCTCCAATTTAGACATAGCCACAGGAATGAAAGGAGTTTGAAATGGACAACAGGGCCAGCCTCGTGAGTGTGCAGTCACACAGTTCTCTACACAGAAGGGGCTGGCATTTGGTGTAACAATGCTGCAATGTTGTCATCTGGAAATTCTTAATTTTTGAACAAGGATCTTGCACTTTTCCTTGTGCACTGGAACCTGCAAATTATGCAGTCATTCCTACTTCACTTCTACTAACTTCCCTCCATACCAGTAGAAATAGGAATCAAATAGAAAATAAGTTGATTTGAGAAAAATATTGTTTCTGCATAGCTGAGTTTGCAGGTGAGATTCTGGTACATCCAAGCCAAGGCCAGGTAGATAAGGGAAAATGGGGAAATGTGTTCAGACCACAGAAACAAGTGGTCAGATTTGGCTGCGATCCAGTACAATGGTGTGGGAAGAGATAAAGCTGGGGAACGTGTCTGGAGGTGTGAGCCTGCACTGTCTTGAACGCTTCTCCAGGGGAAGGGAGCAGAGTTGAGATAGCCTGGCGTATTTGCAATTCTATGTAATTCATATTTATGGAGGCCTGGAATATACAAGCATGCTCAAAACATTCAAATACAATATAAAAAAGTAGGATCTTAACAAGAGAATACAGCTCGGGGCGGTACTTTGGATTTCAATAAACCTGATACTAAATTCTAAATCTGCTGCTTCCCCTGGGGAATTACAGGCTTCCCACCATCTACTTTCAAGGGTTTCTGTGAGGATAAAATGAAATGACATGCAAATGGAGGTTAGCACAGAGCAGGGGCCCCAAATTCACTGTATATAAATAACTCCAAGAAGAGGATTTATAAGTGAGGTTATCTTTTCCTTTCATTTGAATATCTATGATATGACATGTTAACATCTCTAGGTACCAGACCCAGGATATTTTAGTGTTTAAGAAATGCTTAAATAATTAATGCATGTTTGCAAGAAAATAAGCCAGTCAGTGCCCAGGGCTCTGGGACCATGGCAGGCACCGTGGATACAGGGCTTTGGGGCTGGCTCCATCTTGGTTCCAATCTACAACCAGCTTGTTGTTTCATTCTTGAAAGCAAGAAAAACAGAAATCATGTAGAATTGCGGCATTAAATTTTGTCCCATAGGTTGGCTAAATGTACCACGTTCATTACTATATCTGACCTATTAAAGGTTAAATTTGGTTTACTAGA